>NC_140165.1:57294507-57707007 GCF_963971535.1 Notolepis coatsorum | reverse complement strand
ACACACACACACACACACACACACACATACACACACATACACACACACACATTGTGTTTGACACTTCTGCTGAAAGTGCTGAAAAAAGTCAGGTAAAACTGTCTATAGTTTTGTCTTTTCACAACACAACTGCTCTTTTAAGTTTAAGTTAAGTTTATTTGCACATATAAATAGAAATAAGAAGTTAAAACATTGTGCAGGAGAGGTTAAAACCTTTCATATGAAGATACCTCCCCTTAACACATTGGCCGCCATGCATTGTACCCATCCTTGGGCCCAGTCTGCCAGTGCTGTAACCCTATGGAGATGTTTACCTTCTTTGCAGGGCTATAACCTTTTTAATATTATAGCTATATCGACATTACTATGGCTCATTCAACATTGGGTATCTTTTGTATTTAATTTTTTTATTATTTTTTAAACAAACACATAAACAAACATGACAACACACGATAAGATATACACGCATTAGTTGTCAGTGCACATCCAATGAAATCACATTTTAGTTAATTGTCTTATATAGGATATACCCCTAATACCTGTTATCTAAAAACCTACACACATATGCTCCAACTCGTACCCCCCCCTTCCGGACCCCCCATTGGATAATCCATCCATTTTCCCTCGCTCCTAACCAGACATTACCATTATATGCTAGCTTTTATTTTCTCCACCACTTCTAACCACAATTTAATTTTGGATTCATTGAGACCCAAAATTCTAGCTGTAGATATTTCTTGATAGATCACATCGAGATATGTAATAATCCAGACCTATAAATAAATTTGATTTGATTTGATTTGTGATGCTATCAGCTTTTTAGCCACTGTGATACCCGATAAAACCAATCTCTTTAGCTGTGGATGTACTGCACACTCAAAAACATCATTCAGCAGTAGTACAGAGGGGTGTACATGTATATTCCAATTTAAGAGGTTTGATAGTTGCTGGGTCACCTCTTTCCAGAATATCTTAACTGGTGGGCAGTCCCAGTACATGTGCATAAATGTCCCCTCGTCCCCATTTGTACATAAGGAGCATTTGGAGTCTTGTATAAGACCCATTTTTTTCAGTCTTATAGGAGTCAAGTATGTCCTGTGAATATAGTTAAGATTGATTTGTTGATGGTCCGGGTTCCTTGATGTGAATCGAATATTTGCCCAGGCTTCTTGCCAATCAAAATCACTTTCCAGGTCTGGTATATCCCTCCTCCAGACGGAGTCTAGGTGGAGGGTTTCATATGAGGACGTTAGTAATTGATCATAAAAATCTGAAACAAAACCTCTTGATGTCTCTCTTTCATAGAAGAATTTGTGGTATCTGTGGTGTACAATTGGTATATTTAATGGAACACCGTGAGCCTTCAAACATGCCAATAGCTGTGCGTAAAAGTAATATGTGGACTTGGCGAGATTAAATTGTTTGCGTATTTCATTGAAACTACAAAAACCCTGTTTATTGAAGACGTCTTCTAATGAGTGTATGCCTTGCTTTTCCCATCTAGGGAATCGTATAGGTTGTTTTTCTATCCAGAGTGCATTGTTATTGAATAAGGGAGTATGATTATGCCATTTATGTAGGGTAGAATGTTTTTTTTTGTGTTTCGCGCCATATCCGGATCGCATGAGTGATTATGGGGCCAAATTTCCGTTCGCATTGCTTAATTGGTAATTTGGTGTATACTATGCCCTTCAGCTTATGTGGAGCTACTATATTTTCTTCTAAATTTCTCCAGGATACTAATGCTTGGGGATCAAACCATGTTGTTAGTGGTCTTAAAGTGTACGCCTTAAAGTAGTGGTAGAAATCTGGAAATGCCATACCTCCGTCTGCTTTGTTTCTGTGTGGTGGATCTTTTTATACGTGGTGGTTTGTTATTCCAAATACATTTTTATGTGGAGGAGTGTAATTCTTTCCAGTAACCCTTTGGAGGGGGTAACGGTAGCATTGAACTGAAGAATTTGATTCTAGGTAGGACGTCCATCTTGATTATTGATATACGTGCCTGTAATGAGTTTTTAAGTTTCGACCACCTGACAAGGTCGTATTTGATTTTGTTTTGGATTTTTATGTAATTGTGCTTCACCTAGAGCTGCCGCGGTATTGATGTTTTCCTTACCGCACAAATTTGCGAAATATTTCCTACCGCCGCGGTTATTACCGCACACACACACACACAAAAAAAGTTTGAATGCATTTTTTTTGTAGTCTACTCTTTATAGCATATAGCCTGCCTCTAGTCTAAATGTCTATCTTTAGAGGATGACTTTGCAGCATGAATATTGTTTGGGATTCGGCAAGCACGCATTCGTTAAAAGTGAAACACGGATTCGAAGTATCCCCTCTGTGTCGCGGGCAGGTGTGGTAGCGGCGCGCCCGCCGGTTACCCCCCGACCCTTTCTTCTTCTTATTATTATTATAATGTTACTACTTATGATTACAAAGGCATTCGTTTTGTGGCATTACGTTATATAGTTGCACGTTCGTATTTACCGGACCATAGCAAGGCAAGCGTTACTCAATTCATATCTCAGTTCCTTTCTTTGCTCAGAGCGTGCAGAGTTGTACCCATTCTGCGGTCTGTTAATAAAGTTTTCAATCAGACAAGTGTATAGAACGAAGGGCTTTTATTATAACATTTCGTTGCAGTAAAATCATTATGCCTCGTTCCCTGAGGAGCGACGGTACGTCGGTAATCCACTCCGGTCTCCGGTGGGAGCTAACGTATATTAGCCGTGTTGTGGCTGAGATTCAGGAAGTAAAAGCACTGCAAGACGATCCAACGTGGACGCGTCTCTCTTCTGACCAATCAGTGGTCTGCAATGTTTCACATGACTTTTCTGGTACCCAATAGGGTCGCTTGGAACCTCGATAGAGGAGTAGGGTATATCTGCAGAGCCGCAAGCCCAACGAGAGAAGGGTACTTTATTATTATAAAAAAAAAACAGCTGTGACGCGGTATTCAGCCTACTCTTGCGGTGGGCGTGATGTAACAGCGATACCGCGGTAATGCGGTAATCGCGGCAGCTCTAGCTTCACCGTTTGGCTTATGGTGGGGAATATCTCAACTCCCAAACATCTAAATTGTTTTACCATCTGTATCTCTTTTGGGAGGGTTATGTTTCTTTTTGCAGGGGCGTTAAGTGGGAGGAAGGCCGACTTCGGCCAATTTATCCTAAATCCCGATAGATCTCCAAAGTCCTCAATCAGCTTGAGAAGATGAGGCAATGCTGTGTTGGGGTTTTGCATGAACAGTATTACGTCGTCCGCATATAAACTAATTTTGTGTTGTGTGCCCTTGATTATGATTGGTTCTATGGATTGGAATTGTCTTATATATTGTGCTAAAGGCTTTAATGATAGATCGAATAGTCCGGGACTAAGAGGGCAACCCTGTCTGGCTGAGCGTGATACCGGAAAGATTTTGGAGATGATTGTACCTGTTGTAATCATGGCCGATGGGTCTTTGTATAATACTTTAATCATATCGATGAATCCTTTTCCTAACCCCATCCTTTCTAATACTGCCCATAGATACGACCATTCCAACCTGTCAAAAGCTTTCATTGCATCCAGGGACAGTATCGCCTTAGGTGTGTTGTCTTCCTTATTGGCATCTAGTACGTGTAGTAATCGTCTTATGTTATCGGTGATCAAGCGACCTCTTATGAATCCAGTTTGGTCCGGGTGAATTAAAGATGTCATATGCTTTTGTAGTCTGATGGCTAATACCTTAGAGTACAGTTTGATATCTGTTCCGAGGAGGCTTAAAGGTCTATAACTACCGCACTCGGTGGGGTCTTTGTCTTTTTTAAGGAGGACTGTTATGAGTGCAATATTGTCATTCTTATGGAAGTTCCCCTCCTTAACTGAGTATAAAATCATATTTAGTAATAAGGGTCCAATTATGTCCCAACAAGAGAGGTACATTTCTGGTGGGATACCGTCTCTTCCAGGAGCCCTACCACTTTGCATTTCAGATATGGCCTCCCTAAGTTCATCTAGTGTGATCGGTGTTTCTAACTGTTTAGCGTCATCCTCTGAAAGTTTAGGGAGAATAATTTGATTAAGATATGTGTCCATTTTGTTTTGATCGAAGGTCGTTTCTGATTTATATAAGTCGGAGTAGAATTCTTTGAATGTATCATTTATTTGTTCAGGGTCTGTTTCAAGTACTTGTTGTGCTCTAATGGTAGTTATATCTGCAAATTTTGCATTCATTCTTAATCGCATGGCTAATAGGTGACTAGGTTTAGAACCTTGGGAGTACTGCTGTTGTCTTGTGCTACGTATTTGTATTTCCGATTGTTGTCTGTATATGGCATTGATCTCTTTTTTTAGTACCTTAACTTGATTTTCTAGTCGAGTTGAGTTGTTGTATTTTAAAGAATTAAATAACGTTGAGTAAAGCGTTTCCAGCTCAGCCAGTTTTGTGCATTGATTCTTGCGCATTTTGGAGGAAAAGCTATCGGTGAAATCTTTGATCATTCCCTTTACCGACATCCATATTATTCTGGGGTCTTGCACCGAGTTTGCATTCTCCCGTAGGAATACTATAAGAGCTTCTTTGAGTTGTGTAATGAATTCCTTGTTATTAAGCAGCATCGAGTTAAATCGCCATCTTGGGGCTCGGGAAGATAGTATACCAAATGTTCCTTTTACGAGTAAATAACAGTGATCTGATAGTGCGTTGGGTATCATTTCCACTTCATAATTATCAAATAGTCTCGGGGATGCAAAGACAATCTATTCTGGATAATGTGTTATGTCTCGCAGATCGACAAGAGTACTTTCGGGTCGTGGGATTAAGTGATCGCCATAAGTCATTTACACCTGTAATCTTCGACCAATCCTTTAATGCATTAGATGAATTATTTTGTTCGCTGGAAAAGGCGAGGTAAGATTTGTCCATCCTTGGATTCCAAATGGCATTAAAATCCGCACCTATTATAAATGAGTAATCGGGAATGTCTAACATTGCATTGGTTAGTGTAGTGAAGAAACCCTCTTCGTACAAATTTGGGGCGTATACCGCTACCAACGCTATTTTCCTGTTCTTGTGTACAATCTTAGCTATAGTTATCCGACCTTCTACATCAGACCATACTCCCTTTAATTCAATATTCAACTTACGTTTAACGACTATGGCTACACCCAGAGTTCTCGTACCAATAGAAGAGTGACTAATATTATGATATGTGTTGTCCGCTAACTTATCTACCGGTATGTCTTTCTCTAGAATGTGCGTTTCGCTTAGCAGAGCAATGTCCACCTGTTCTTTTTTCATCAGTGTGAGCACGCTTTTGCGTTTGAGTTGGTTATTTATTCCCCCGGTGTTCCAGATCATTATATTCAAACTAGCCATAATCTATACATGTTGTAGTGTAGTTTTTGGTAATGCTTCTGGAGTGCGAGGCAACAATAGATATACATCCAACTAGTGAGGTCCCGTTGAGAGCTTAAAAACATACATGTATACAAATAAAAATCCCCTTCCCTCCCCTCCCACCGAGAGTCGTACAGGATTGTGTTCCATGAACACAACCTTTGCGTATGACTCCCTCCTTTAAACCACCGGATATCCCAGAATGATCCAATTATCCTTAACATTCCTATGTATACCATAGGATCTAACACTCTAAATTCTACCATAAGTAGAATGTCAACTGTGGCTTGGCCACTTTCCCGTTAAATAAAAATTAAAATAAGATAAAACTAAAAATAAGCTTCAATTATCATGCCATAATCACTTACATTTTATATGAACTTGTGTAATTTATAGTAACCCATGAATAATATGGAGGTATTGAACTGAAGAGAGAGCCTCAATAAATCAGAGAAAACGGATGAAAAAAACAAGTAAAAGGAAGAGAACATTAACTTAGATCTTAAAAGAGCTTTGCTATGCTTAAACATCTAAAGTATAAATTGGAGAAGTAGTGGAAATATTTCCAATTAATAAAAAGCAGTTTTTAAATACATATATGCAGCATTTCCCCTGGCCAGGGGTGGGCGATGATCCGTTGTGAAGAATGTTATTCCAGCCGGCCGCTGCTGTGATGGTTCTGTGGTTCTGCAGCTAGATGCTGTTGGTTATTCCCCCGAAGGGCTTCTGGTAGTATGTCTCATAGATATCTATGGTATGTCTGGCCACGTATTGCTGTTATTCCAGAATGTTCCCTATATCAAAGAATGTTTTAGATGTTCTAGATTATTCCAATATGTCGTTTTTACAGTGTTCGAATGTTCCAGTATGTTCTGGAGTGTTGTTAGAATTCCATACTCTTAAAATAAGGATCACTTCAACGCCATGTTCATCTTCTCTGTATCGTTCCAATTTTGAATCCAATATGTCCGCAATAATAGAAGCCCAACGGGGAAAACATTCAATAACTCTGAGCTTGTAGGTCTCTCTGTCCCAAATCATCGGTTCATTAAAGTTTATACTATATGGTGTCCATGCATAACAGAGATTAAAAGGCCATTTATACACTATCCTGCGTGTTGTGCTGCCATGTATTTGGCTGCATCTTCAGGCGAGTTGAGGAAAACCCTTGCTCCTTGTTTATCGACGATGCGAAGTATTGCAGGGTACCGTACTTTTCGGACTATAAGCCGCGGCTTTTCCCCCCATTTTTCGACCCTGCGGCTTATATAACGGTGCGGCTTATATGTGACTCGACATGACCAAACCCGAAAATGTAAAAATCTAAATATTGCTTTTTTGACTGCATTGAAATGTTATTTATCTGTTCCCTTATTTGCTAAACTTAATACAACTTGTAAATGAGTTAATTCTTGTTATTTGTCCGACAGTATTGTGTCCCAATGCTAATTACATATGGTAATTAAACATTAAAACACCTGCGGCTTATAGTCCAGTGCGGCTTATATATGTACACATCATTCAATTTAGCTGCTGCGGCTTATAGTCAGGTGCGGCTTATAGTGCGAAAAGTACGGTATATTAATAGGGGTCTGTATTTCTCCATATAGAGTTGAGACATCACCGTCTTGAACTTGGCTCGCAGGTCCACCACCTCACGACAATAATCTTCAAAACAGTGTATTGATATATCCTTGTATTTCAGATTGCCTTTCATCCTGCGAGTTTCACGAATAATCATTTCTTTTATTCTGACTTGGCGCAGGGTAACCAATATCACTCTGGGTCTAACGTTATTGTCACTGGATCGGGTCCCCAATCTGTAGCACTGCTCCACCTCGGGTACTTTAGGAAGGATCGCTGGTCCCAAGATTTTCTGTAATTCTGTCGCAAACTCTTCAGGGTGTGCGCAGCTCACCGACTCATCCAGACTGACTATACGAATATTCAGCTTGCGTCTTTGATATTCCATCTCGAATATTTTGGCTTTCTGTTCTTCATTGATTCGCTTAAGCTCCATCGTTATATCGTTGAGCTGCGTCTTGAGTTCTTTGTAGTTTCCCTTCATCTCAGCAGTTAGGTTAACGTTGATATCATCTACGTCTTTGTAGATCCGAACGAAATTTTGTTGGTGGTCTTCCAGACCTGTTTCCAGTGCCGCGGTGCGCTTAATATGTGCTTCGGCGTCCACTCTTAGCGCTTCTATTTTGCATTCGATAGATTCTTTGATAGCATCTACTTTTTGGGTTATTGTCTTCTCCATTGTCTCCATTGTCTTCTCCATTTTTTTCGTTTCATTTTTCATTTCCCGGATGATATATTCGGTGTCTGCGGAGGTATTTGTAGGGGTTGAACTTGAGGCGGCCACTATCACGTCTATATTCTCTGCTATTTGCCGCACGTATCCTGCTTCCATAGGCGAGTCCTCTGCGACTGGTTTTGCACTCGTTTTATCTCTCTTTTGTGACATCTCGATTCTTTTGGTCAATATAGTTAGTTGATAATCTCAGTTGATATATGCGTCAAGTTTTAAACGCATTGATGGTTTATAAATATGTTTTTAAAACTAAACGAAAAAATAACGGGTGAGCAGCTGTGTCACATGCGACTTACTCCATTCTAACGTTAAACCGAAAGTATCTATCGTTCCGGATGTGGGAACATTATATTTTTTCATTCATACATTGTCGTGTTAATACCATCGTGAATATAAGTATGTTTTTAAGCTTTTCTGCAGTAATTCCTAAAACGCGAGTTATAGGCCCTGACGCATATGATAGATTATCGATTGGTGTTTCTTTCCTATTATGGCTGACCCCTATTAGTCGATTAGTCGACTAATCGGTCGAAAGGAGCCGTAGTCGACTGGCTAACCCCTCTTAGTCTAATATAAAAAATAAAATAAAAATCTATAATTTTTTTAGTTTTTGTTTTTATCATTCTTTCCAAAAGAAAAGAGGCCTAGAAGCGTGGCTAATGCTAATGGCACGCATACCAGAGGCTAACTGCCTACGAAAACAGGCACAGAGGCACTGAAAGAGGATTTCACCCATCTAATGAACACACTAGACTAGACAAATATTAAGATGTATCCATCAGTGGACCAATTGCATGCTTTTGCAGAGGACAAGAAGCCTTCAGTCGACTCCTTCAGACATTAAGCACCCCCCACAGCCCAAATGGAATGATACAATAAAAAAATATATATATATAATAAAAAAAAAAAACTTTTTTTTGTCGACCAATAGTCGACTAACGGCACATTTTGGCCAATCATAGTCGACCATCCAAATCCTTAGTCGGGGACAGCCCTATTTCCTATACACGTTTTATCAAAAAATTCAAATGTATATGATCGGTATTAGGGCTGCAACTAATGACTATTTTTTTATTACTAATCAAAAAACAATTATATATAAAAATAAATTGTTTTTTTTCTTTTTCTTTTACCACCCATCTTTGTGAAAGTGGCTTCTCAGCTCTGTTCCAGCTGAAGACGGAGCAGAGGAACAGATTGGACATTGAGCATGACCTCAGAGTTGCTTTGAGACTCTTGTCAGGACCAAACAACATCCCCAGTTATCCCATTAGTTCCCCCAAACTTACTGTCGGTCTGTTATGTTAAGCTAAGAAGTCTTCAGCTGGCTGGACCAGAGCTGAGAAGCCACTTTCACAAAGATAGGTAGTGCAAAAATATATATATATATATTATAATAATTTTTTTTTAAATGACTAATCGACGCAACAATTCCTCGTCAACGATTTTTTTATAATCTACATCGTCGATTATGTCGACTAATCGTTGCAGCCCTAATCGGTATACATTATGTTTCATCATGCGTGAAGGAAAGGGGGGGGGGTCGTTTATAATTCGTTGATCGTCAGTAGCGTATTTTTTTTTACTATGGGTTGATACATTGATCAGATGGATTGCCGTGAAATAAATAAACAATCGGGCTGAAAATAATGTTAGATTCCTCTTACCGTTCGCAGATGAGACTGGATGAAAAATATTCCAATTATTTGACGTCTATCTGCTAGATCCATTTCCCGTTTGTATGACGCAATAAACGCCGAAATCATATTGATTATTGCGTTTCGAAAGCGATCCCAATGCACTCAAGTATAGGGATGGGAATTGATACGATTTTATCGATACGATTCCATTATCGATTCTGCTTATCGATACGATTCTTTATCGATTCCCTTATCGCTTCCTGCTTACTTTATAATTTAAATAAATAAATTGGAAATGCAACAGAACTAAGCTGGTTAGAATTAGGGATGTCCCGATCCGATCACGTGATCGGAATCGGCGTCGATCACGTGCTTTTCAGAGTATCGGGGATCGGGAAAAAATTATAATAAAAATCGGCAGTCAAAAAAAGAAATTTTTTATTCAACAAACATGACCATGTCCACGTCTTAAACTCATACGGAGGCCTTAGTTTTGGTTTTAAATTACATATAATATATCATCATTAATGTATTTATTGTCACACAGAGCAGAATAATTATCCACAACAAACACATTCCCCTTTAATTTTCACCGTTGCAACAAACATTCCCTTTAATTTAGACGCTACACGCTACACGCGACCACAACAACAACACGTCGCTCCCGAAACACAGTTATTAATATCCACTGACTTGAGCAGCTAGACTTAATGTCAGAGGTTTGGAACTAAGCATTTTAAAATATAAAGTCAAGCCAGTTGCAATGTTTGCAAGGAGGAGATTCCGCGTGGAGGAAAAATTCATGAAGCAGCAGGCTGGAGGCGAAGTTTTCAGACTAAATTTTCACCTGGAGGATAACGTTACGTGACTGAGGTTTATCGTCGCCGTTTCAGACCAGAATGGACCATTACGTAAGTCGAACACTGAATGTATCCTAATGTGCAAACATATATTGAAACTTTTAATATTTCTCATATGAAGCAGAAGCACATTTCTCAGGGTGAATGTAATAATAAAAGCCTCCGCTCTCGCGCCCCGGACTATTATAGGCAACAGATGGGCTTGTCTCGCTCTAGTTTCTGACAAAAATGCGTCAAAATTGATTACTAATGTGAAAGATCGGATCGGAAACGATCGGATCGATAGATATTTAAAATCACATGCTCGGGATCGGATCGGAAGCAAAAAAAGGCGATCGGGACATCCCTAGTTAGAATAACAACATGCAACTTGACATTTCTGATTGTCATTTATTGTTGAGCCCCCATGTCAGAAAAATACAAAAACTGTAAAAAATACAAAAAATTAACTATAGCCTACACTTAAATAAAATTATGTATTTGAGATTCTCTTAAAATGTATTTATTTTTTTATTCTTAAACTAATTTAATCTATTGAATATTGAATTGTATTTGTACCTGTACTACCTGCTGTCAGCTGTTTATCTCTCTCTGTGAGCTTGATTAGCTAGTGTTAGCTAACGCTAGCTCTGCGGCTAATCTTAGCTTACCCTGAACTAAATCAATGACTAGGTTCTAAAACATTGGAGTAGTTTTCACTGCACATAGAAGCAGCCAAACAGTGGGGCATTTCGGGAGCATATGACCAAAACCCAGGCAATTTCGAGCCCTTAAGAGGAATCAAATAGTCTGCCATGGCTACATGCGTGGCGCTAACGTTATGCGCAACTGTAGGAAAAACCTGGCAGCGATAAGGGAATCGATAGTCACGGAGGCATGCGATTCCAGGAATCGGATAATTAGGAACCGGCTCCCAACGGGAACCGGTTTTCGATTCCCATCCCTACTCAAGTGTGTATCTAGATCCACACTACAAGATATTACTGCCGGAGGATTCTCCCAGATGCACAGAGCGCCACTTCCGGTTTGGCTTGGAGTGTAACTCGCCCGAAATCCACCAGGGGGCGGTATTGAGGCGTTGCAATATCAGACAGGGTCCAGCTGCGTCACCGGAGGGAGGCTCGATGAATTATGCCATGGCAAAAAAATGAAATATTGATCCCAAAAACGAGTTAACTTGTTTCTGGCGCACAGCGCATGGCGGGCAATAACGAGTATACTTGTTTTTGGCGCACAATGTGTTAATATCAATATTCATACAGGCAGGGTTAGAAATAAACTTTTTTTTCCCAGGCCTTTTTTTGCCCCCCTTAACACTTTGAGTGCCACGCCGGGTTTTCCTTTTTACCCCCTTGATGCCACCATCCACTTCAATGTTAACGTTAATATCGCCTAATCTATGTTTTAAATTATGGCTATGTGTCTAATCTGCCCGTCGCTTATCAAAGACTATTTTCCAGTCAGTGCTGTCGAGGCAGATTGGTTTTTTATCGCGTCATTACCGTTTCAGAGCATTTAGAAAAGCACCCGTTTTGAGATAAACAGCCCATTCTGGACCATTCTATGAAAATCGTCTTTTACTGGAATATTCCACAATGTTGATATTCGTCGGCCTTTTTATGAATCATTTTCAAATAAACGCTAGATGATCAATATTATACGTGCACGCAAGCACATTCAAGCCGCGCACGGATAATCGCCGCGTTGATTTCCTCTTGGACTTTTACAGTGAAACCGAAAGAGCCCATTTCACAAAACAGCTTATAACTTCATCAAAATTAGTCTGATTATCCTAACACTGATAACATAGATTCCTTACCTGTGACATCAGATGGTATCCAACTGGTATATTCCAATTCCTGATCACCATTCGAAAAAATCGATAAGTGTATAGATCCAACGCGATACAGTAGAACTCCATGATCAGCGGGGCTCAGAGGCTCCAGAATTAACTGTGGTAACCCCGGCTGGATCAGTGGACTGGAAAATGTGGAGTACCGGATTTTTTCCCCCATCCATTTTCATTGAGTCCATTCCAAAATCCCTTATGTCATCTGGGAGACGATAGGGGGCGCTTTTTTCCACATATGATCGCCGGCGGTGCTCGTGTATACTCGGGTAGGCTCGCGTGATGCAATATGATTTCAGATCGCTAAAAAAAAAGAAAAAAAAATCTGAGAAATCTCGTGAGTGGCTTTCAACCACATAAAAATAAACCCGAGATATCTCGTGTGTGGCAGTTAAAGTGTTAATTGATTTTCGGGGGCTTTTTTTGTATTTCGGGGGCACAGAAATTTTATGATGATTAACATAAAAATTATAAAACATTGTCGACACTTACCATATGCCATTTTGTGGCTGCAGCTGTCTTGGTGGCGCAAAGTGCTGTATTTTTATTTTACAGTCTTCGTCTCTATGTTTGATAACGTGTCTGTCTCCATATATAGGGCTCTACCCTAACCTTTTTCCCAAGGAGCACATGTGCTCCTAAATCAAATTTAAAAAAATAAAATAAAATCTAAATAAAAATTTAGGAGCACACAAAGAAATTTAGGAGCACAGTGAAATTTTTTCAAGTAACAGAGTTTATTAACAAACTATTTATTACATGCATATTATACTGTGCGTGTGCATACTAAGGGCCAAACATCTGTGCAAATAGCACATACCACCAAAATCACACATTGGCCCATGCCTACTAGACGCAAAGGATATCGGTTGTCAAGCTGCTTTTGTATGTTGTAGTGTAGTTCATTTTGACTTTGATACAGATAGGAAAGGCAATGGAATATATTATTAGATGACAGAACATGGAAAATTCTTTATACAATTATTTAATTCATTATAATTGAAACACTATTGAATAATAGTTCATTAATTAATAGTTAATGCAATTATTCTGTTACAGCTACTGAGCTATAATTTATACTATAGCTACTGTGCATCAATATCTTCCTTTTGAATGAAATGGGTTCAGGAGAGAGAGATGTAGAGGGAGAGAGAGCGAGACACACACACACAGATAGACAGATATTCTCAGTCCCCGGCCCCCTTCCCTCACTATGCGTTCCCCAGTGATGGCTTACTGTGTGCGTGTGTGTGTGTATGGTCCGTGGCGAGGCAGCTAATGTTACTGAGGCGGATAACGTTATATATTGACGGCTGATAACGCTAGCAAAGTTAGCACACTCACACTGTGGGCCAGCCAGTGACTTTGGTGTGTGCTATTGCACAGATCAGATGTGTGTCCCGTTCCCGTTTGCACACGCACATACACAGTCCATGTAGGTTTTGATAGTTCTTTCTCCTCGTCTCTCTTTCGCTCAAAAATGGCTGGCTGAATTTTTTGCGTTGTCTGAATGTATAACTTGCCTATGCCGGTACCGTGACTTTCTTTTCCAGCGCGTACTGTGTTATCGTTTCCTTTCTCCCGCATGAAACCAGTCGCGTCACCACAGGAAACTCTACTGTGATTGGAACGTTTATGCGGCTTGTAGAATGTTTTTTGGGGCAAATGCCTGTGAAATGCTTGCACTGTAGAGTATATATATAATTAGTAAACTGTCTGGGGCTTTTTTTGCCCCCCCTTAACACATTCGGGGCCATTGGGGGCCGTCTAATCTCACGCTAAACGGCCAGCATTTCAAAACAGACTTGCATTGTACGTGAGGCTGTTTGTAGAGCTAAATCTATACTTTATAGTATTGCTATCTGTCCATTCTCATTGTCAATTGAGACCATAAACCGTCCCTTCAAAATGGCTTAAAGGGAAAAAAAATCATCAATACGTTCACATTTTTTAGCGTCTTGAATATAAGCGTTATATGGGATTTGGGCTAGTATATTTCCTGGAAGGCGAGATACAGGGCGCTAAGCTAATAACATTAAATCGAACAGCGTTTCGGCCCTACAGAAGCTAGAGCTAAAACGCAAAATGCATATTGTCGGTATTCATGGTCCACCATGAATGCATGAAAGAGGGGGGGGGGGGGGGGCGGGGGACGTCGTTTCTGATTATTGATTACCAATAACCGCGTTAGCCTCAGTAGCCACATTCGCTGACCGGGTGGTTGGCTATGATAACGAGGCCTGATCATCATGTAATTTATGTGAAAAAGATCTTACCATGGGCCGGTTGGATCCCCAAAAGGATTTCCCAGTTATCAATCGCCATCTGGTAGATCGATATGTCCATTGGCTGATGATATATTCCTTTACTGCATAGTGAATTCGGCGTCACAAAAGGTATTCCAAGCTACAGGCTACACATATAGAATCCAGCTAACTGGAAACTCCATTGAAAGTCAAAAAAAAGAAGGCACCGTTCTGCCACAGGGAACACTGCATTATTGAGACAGCGCCCCTACGAGGATCTGGCTGGTAATGCACTTTTCAGAATTCAAAGAGTGGGGTAAATCTGCAGTGCCGCTCTGTGACATTGAGTAGGTTATTAAAATGGAATAAAAGCCAAAACAACTTTGCCACGGACATGTCCGTGGTTGGCCCTTTAAGCATGGCGCCGAAACACTTACATGTCCGTGGCTGGGCGCCAATGTGTTAAATGATTTTCGGGGGCATTTGGTCCATTTTCGAGGGCATTTTGCCCCAAGCCCCCGTTAATTTCGAACCCTGCATACAGGACAAATGAGAACAGTGATTATGAAGATACCTCCCATTAGGCTTGGGCGGTATGACGGTATTACGGTATACCAGGATATTTCGAGATCCCGCCGGTATGATTCTCAATACCGTGACGTCACAGACTGCTATTACACTGACACAGAGTTGATTGTAGTGCACAGCACGCGCCAGTAGAGGGTTACGTGGCTATCGCTCCGGGAGCTAACGTTGATACCTGGCCAGGGCTCTACAGTGCAACCATATTGCTCGCATATGCCCCTAGAAATATGTGTGCGAACCGAAAAAAATCAATTACTCGCACGGTGTGCGAGTGAAGATTACAGCCTCAGTCGTCCTTTTTTTTCTCCGCTGATAAATCGTTAAAAAACTACAAGTCCCACATTGCACTCAAGCCAATGGTCCAATCACAGTAGAGTGACGTGACTGGTTTCATGGGAAAGAAAGCAAATTACCAATTGGAAGCTCTCATTTTGCTTGTTTACTTCCTGAAAGTCCGCCATTGCGATATGCGAGAGTTTCCCGAGACATGCAACTTATTCTAGTCTTACCAATAGCAATAGATTTTAGAACACCTAGATTTAGCGATAGCAATAGTAATATAACGTTAATGCAACAAAACGAATGCCTTGCTTTGTTAATCATAACGTTGATGCAGTAGCGTATGTCGTTGTGACGCACACAACAGCAGAGGTGGGCAATAGGGTCCAGCTGCAGCGCCGGACGGCCGGAGTGCAAGTGGTGTGACGTAATTGGCAGAATCGACTGTCAATCAATGGTCTACCTGACACGCAAACTCATAAACAATGTTTCTGTACTGGAGGTGTACAGTATTTCAATAGGCAACCCTGAAAGGATTATTTTTCTAGAAGAGCAACACAGCCAAAACATAGGCATTGTATGCATAAAAGGGGCACAAGCTAAAGTTAAGTGACTGTTACTTTTGTAGCAGTAGTTTGATTTGATAGTTTATTTGATAGGGACAGCACATGTTAATGAACATCAAGTACAAAATACAAAATGTAAACATGCAGGGTTGTAGCAAGAGCTAATTTACACCAGGAGACAGCAAACTTCTTTCAATAAATAAATAGCCTGCTTAGGGTAAAAGCATTGTGACAATCAATGATAAAAACAACAATAAAAACAAGAAACAAGTTACATGAACTAAATCAGATTCAAAATTATCACAGTTCTGGTTTGCCTTAAGATGCAGTTTAAGATGGGTCTTGAACATGGAGTATGTGGGGCACTCTCTAATCACAACTGGTAGGCTATTCCAGTAGTTACCACCCAGAGAACACAGTTTTAGCAAAGGTAGTATACCGAAAAGGCACCTTACAGTCCCCTCTACTGATGGCCCTGGTGGTAATGCCAGTGTCTCCTTTTTGTTCAATGTCACTGGCTTTTTTATTAGGCCTAGTTGTTGGCTACAACTTTGCCACAGTAGGCATTAATCACTAATAGTTCAAATGTCTGTGTCCCATTCCCGTTTGCACACGCAGATACACACACGCACACAGTGGCCCAGTGACTTTGGTGGTATGTGCTATTGCACAGATGTGTGTCCCGTTCCCGTTTGCACATGCACGCACAGTACAAATATGCATTTATTTATAAAAAAAAAAAAAAAATGTTACTTGAAATATTTTCACTGTGCTCCTAAATATTTTTGTGTGCTCCTAAATGTCTTTGTGTGCCCCTACATTTTTGGGAAAAAGGTTAGCGTAGAGCCCTGCTGGCTGGTGCGGGCTAACTGGCCATCGTTCTGGGAGCTAACGTTACTAGGATGCTGCGGGCTAACTGGCCATCGTTCTGGGAGCTAACGTTAGTAGCACTACGATGCTGCGGGCTAACTGGCCATCGTTCTGGGATCTAACGTTAGTAGCACTAGGATGCTGCGGGCTAACTGGCTATCGTTCCGGGAGCTAACGTTACTAGTACTAGGATGCTGCGGGCTAACTGGCTATCGTTCCGTAATTTGTTTACTTGGTAACACGGGTTGCTAAGGAATTTAGGTTTGAGGTTGAAGAAAGTGCACTTTTAGGTTGAAAGAACGGCCCTAATAAGAGTTATGTATGGTGATAACGAGTATATTGTTGTATTCCCAGTGTCAGATATATTGTGTCTGTTACTAGACTTGAGTAAATTATGATGAACCAAAGGAGAATATCAAATTCTTTCTTTTTTATTTTTAACAGTGAATAACACCATGCTAAAAATGACCAGACATGAAAAATGGCCACTGAGCTCATTCAGCACCTTCTTGAGATAAAAGAAAATCTAAGCAAATTAATAAAGGGAAGATGATTAAACAGAAGGTTTTGTAGATACAGTACTGAATTCTGCCATCCGGACACATGCTATTTGAAATATGATTATAGAATATCGGGCCTATAAATTACATTATGGCCAAGTCGCACATCTATGGATCGGGCCAAATCTCCCCTTTCCAATCTGGATTTAGTATCACCAGGTGTGATTCACAAACCGTGAATGAAATCTACTGTAAGTACAGTTACTTTTTTATAATGTAAATTCCTCCGCCATTTTTCATCAGATTGCACTGCTCTCTTAGACGTTCACATTAAGGTAGAGAAACTAACTGTTCTGTTTTATGGCAATAACGTTCAGGTTTGTGGGATATGATCCCAAAAAATAAGAGAAAGAAAAAAAGTTAATCTAGAAGTCAGATGATTGACAGGGGCTGGCGTGAGCTGGGAAGTGTATTTTCTTTTTATTCGAAAGCCCATTGAAAGCCCTGGGTCTCTTCTCTCAAAAGACTACACTCAAGTTCGGTTGTGCCAAATCCTCGCGTCAATCCTCGCCTTTTTCCGACCTGATGCCGTGAGATTTCTATAATCTTATATTTCACACAGTTAAAATCATTGGTAAACAAACGTTTTACAAACTGCTGTTTTGACAAGGTTAGGGTCTTTACTCTTGGCTACATTTGAAAAAAAACGCAACATTCATTTAATTAACAAGGGAACAACTCACTAAAAACCTAGCAATAGGAAAAAAGCACCACAGGCAATGTGGAGGAGAGGAACCTTAGAATGGCTGTTCAATCCCCCTTCTTGGATGTCGGTGATAGTGTTGCTATGGATGATTGATGGGTGGAGAATAAAACAGACGAAATAGTTGGTATGTATGTACATATAATAATAACTATTTAAATTATATATTTTATACGTGTAATAAAACACAAATATGTACATGCAATAGCAACTGGGGTACATAAGAACATTTTTGAAAGATTTTAAATAGAATAGAGCTAAGAATAGCAACAAAAGAGAAAGCATAGGGAAGCGAGCGCTAGTATGAAAATAGGATAAAGGCTAAATGTCAAGGCTCTGAGCTCAAAATATCAGTCATATTCCGTTTGCACACTCCTTCTCTTTCTTACTCCATCATTCTCTATCACTCCATCTCTCTTGCTTAGCCACTCCCTCTTTCTTTCTCTCACCCCCCTCTCACTTTATAATTCATTTCTTTACTCCACCTTTCTTTCTGGCCCTCTTTCTCTCACACACACCTTTTTATAATCACTCTTTCTTACTCCATGTCTCTCCCTTCCTATCTCTCTGTCTTTCTCTCTCTTACTCACTTCCTATTTCTCTCTCTCTCTAGTTTGCCTATCGGTCTAAGGTGCGCCCCTGTGTGGTGTACGGTGGAGCAGACATCGGCCAGCAGATCAGAGAGCTGGAGAAAGGCTGCCACATGCTGGTGGCCACGCCAGGGAGACTGGTGGACATGGTGGAGAGGGGCAAGATAGGCCTGGACCACTGCCAGTAAGATCACATCCAGCTTTATAAGATAGATTATAAATAGATCACATCCCAGTACAGCTTTATAAAATAGGACTAGATCACATCCCATTACAGCGTTATAAGATGGGACTAGATCACATCCCAGTACAGCTTTATAAGATAGGACTAGATCACTGCCAATAAGATCACATCCATCTTTATACGATTGAGATAGGACTAGATCACATCCCAGCTTTCTAAGATTATAAAATAGGACTAGATCACATCCCAAATCTAATATCTTAGATTTATATAGCGCCTTTCAAGAGACCGAAGGCGCTTAAGATGGGACTAGATCACATCCCAGTATAGCTTTATAAGATAGGACTAGATCACATCCCAGTACAGCTTTATAAGATTGGACTAGATCACATCCCAGTATAGCTTTATAAGATAGGACTGGATCACATCCCAGTACTGCTTTATACAATAGAACTAGATCACATCCCAGTACAGCTTTATACGATAGGACTAGATCACCTCCCAGTAGTAAGTACAGCTTTATACGATAGGACTAGATCACATCCCATTCCCAGTATAGCTTTATAAGATAGGACTAGATCACATCTCAATCTCTCTCCCCACTTTCTCTCTCTCTCTCTCTCTGTCTCTGTCTCTGTCTCTGTCTCTGTCTCTCTCTGTCTCTGTCTCTGTCTCTCTCTCTGTCTCTCTCTCTGTCTCTCTCTCTCTCCAGGTATTTGGTGCTGGATGAGGCTGACAGGATGTTAGATATGGGTTTTGAGCCTCAGATTCGTCGTATTGTGGAACAGGACACCATGCCGACTAAAGGCACCAGACAAACTATGATGTTCAGCGCTACCTTCCCTAAAGAGATACAGGTACACACACACACACACACACACACACACACACACACACACATACACACACACACACACACACACATACATACATACATACATACATACATACATACATACATACATACATACATACATACATACATACATACATACATACATAAATACATACATACATACATACATACATACATACATACATACATACATATATATATATTAGAGGTGGGCATATATACATTTTTTTTTATCTAGATTAATCTATCTGCAATCCTGGAGTTAATCTAGATTAAAATGGCTCATTTGAAGTCTGCCGAAGGCATTCAAAATATGTGTGTTCTACCTAGGGATGGGTATCGTTAGGATTTTATCGATACTACTACTCTTATCGATACTGCTTAACGGTTCGGCACTTTATCGACATTGCTTTATTATTTATAACTTTATAAATAAATATTATTTCTTCAGCAACAGCAGCAGCAATGTTCTTTTATTTAACTTTATAAATAAATATAATAAATAAATATAATTTCTTCAGCAACAGCAGCAACAATGTTTTAAATGTGTCTGAATTATAGACTTTTTATAATAAACAACAAATGTAAGATAAAAAAAAAGGATATACACTGAATGATTAGTTGTTACCTAAAGCCCTTGGATTCCACTGTAGAGAAGGAGTGCAGGCCTTTGACAACAAACTGGGTCACAGCCCTGTGACACTCGTCAGTCCGTCCGTCCGTTCCCCCTACCTCTGTCATCCTTCCTAGCTGCTAGGGTGAAGGGACTTGGCTTGGCTGGGACGCTGGTGGTGGAGGGAGAGGGAGGAGGCGTGGTCTGTCATCTTTCAAATATATTTGTAGCTAAACAATTATATTTTATTTATTAGCCTATTCGTAATAATTCGTTATTAGCCTAGCTAACTCTGTATTATCTTGGCTTACCTGCAGTGGACGTGCATGGAGATGGAACACTGCGAGCAAAGCAGTCGAAAACGGCACATTTCTGGAGACTAATGTTATGTTTTGACAACAGATGTTTTGACAAATTGCTTGTATTGCCACCCATACTTGCAAATGTTTTATTGCACTTGTGGCAACGTGCGTTGTCGGCATCGACTTTCGTAAAGTGTACCCATACTTTCGTTTTGTTCTCTCCGCCATGATAATAATAATAATGAGCGCAGAGCTCGGTCTATGTCCTCAGCGCTTCGACACTGAGCCACAGATAGGCCCCGCCCTTAAGTACCCGTATGTGTATGTGTGAGTGAGTGAGCGGCTCGCTTCTTGTGCAGACAGAGAGGAGAGGAGACCCAAGTTTGAGAAATAGATTAACGGCGTCAATTGTATTATCACGCGATAACAGTTAACGGCCCAGCTCTAATATATATATATAATAATAATAATAATGATGGATTGGATTTATATAGCGCTCTTCGTGACACCCCAGTGACCCCAGAGCGCTTACAGAGTCCATTATTCGCTCATACACAGTCATACCGGTGGTGGTAAGCTACAATTGCAGACTCACGGAAGCGTGGCGAATAATCAACGCCTACGGCCCCTCCGACCACCACCAACATTCATTCACATGCATACACATTCATACGAGGAAAGTAGGTTAAGTGTCTTGCCCAAGGACACAACGGCAGTGGACATGGGCTTGAGCGGGATTCGAACCACCAACCCTTCGATCATTGGACAACCCGCTCTACCCCTGAGCCACGCCGCCCCACATATATATATATATATATATATACACACAGTCAGGCCCATAAATATTTCGACATTGACACAGCTTTCAC
This sequence comes from Notolepis coatsorum, assembly GCF_963971535.1. Taxonomy (NCBI): domain Eukaryota; kingdom Metazoa; phylum Chordata; class Actinopteri; order Aulopiformes; family Paralepididae; genus Notolepis; species Notolepis coatsorum. The sequence continues at coordinate 57,685,732 of NC_140165.1, read as the reverse complement.
ACTTTTGGCTCTGTACATCACCACAATGGACTTGGAAACACTCAAAATGTGCTTTAAGTGCAGACCTTCAGCTTTAATTTGAGGGTATTTGCATCCAAATCAGGTGAACAGTGTATGAATTACAACCGTTTCTACATGAGCGCCCCCATTTTTAAGGAACCAAAAGTTATTGGGACAAACTAACAATGGTTGGTGAAGTCTTCTCTTGATTGTTGACTTTGACACAGATCCACAGAGTGTTCTAGATCTGGCCAACTGTTGTGAAGGGGTTTTTCTTCACCAGGGAAATAATTCTTCTGTCATCCACCACAGTTGTTTTCCATGGTCTTCCGGGTCTTTTGGTGTTGCTGAGCTCACCAGTGCATTCTTTCTTTTTAAGAATGTACCAAACGGTTGATTCGGCCACACCTAATGTTTTTGCCATCTCTCTGATGGGTTTGTTTTGGTTTGTCAGCCTAATGATGGCTTTCTTCACTGATAGTCACAGCTCTTTGGACCTCATATTGAGAGTTGACCACAACATATTCCAAATGAAAATACCACACTTGAAATTAACTCTAGACCTTTTATCTGCTCCTTGTAAATTAAATAATGAGGGAATTACACACCTGGCCATGGAACAGCTGAGCAGCCAATTGTCCAATTACTTTTGGTCCCTTAAAAAGGAGGAGGTACATACAGTATATAGATTGTTGTAATTCCTACACCGTTCACCTGATTTGGATGTAAATACCCTCAAATTAAAGCTGAATGTCTGCACTTAAAACAATCTTGATTGTTTCATTTCAAATCCAGTGTGGAGGTGTACAGAGCCAAAATTGTGTTGATGTCCAAATACATTTATATCTATGACTGCTTTTCCGTGTTCTTAAATCCTGTTCTTAGCTAAGAACGAAACCCAGATAACAAACCATCAGGAATGCCAGAATTGTCCCAGGGACTTTGTACGTGGAGTTAAGAAGACATTTCTTTGTACGTTTTTCATAAGTGCGTTCGAGAATTAGGTCCTATGTAATTGTGTCCAACCTTGCATGGGGAAAAATAAAGGGTCACAAAAACACCCCTTTCTAGTTTCTACTATGTGGAATCAAAACAGTGTCACAAATCGCACTGAATGGAGACCAATGTTAATCTCTTGCCAACCTTTTACAGACTAATATGGTTTTGTACAGTAAAACTCTCACACACTAAAGGTCTCTCTCTCACACAGTACCATGTGAAGGTCTCTCTCACACACAATACCATGTTATACATAGACACATACACACTCTCTTTCTCTCCGTCTCGCTGTAAAGAAGACCCCTCATTCTGCCAGCTTTGCTTTTTCACACTGAACCAAACAAAGCGTGCATAATGTAGCTCCTGTGTGATTATAGACAGCGTGCATAATGTAGCTCCTGTGTGATTATAGACGCCGTGCATAATGTAGCTCCTGTGTGATTATAGACAGCGTGCATAATGCAGCTCATGTGTGATTATAGACAGTGTGCATAATGTAGCTTGCTGGCATGACGAGCTGTTCACAGCAAAGCAATAAGACTTCTCTGTAGCGCCCTCTGCTGGCCGCTTAATGCCCGGACAACAATGTCCCCTATTCATACCTTTTATACAGAACAATGTCCCCTATTCATACCTTTTATACAGAACAATGTCCCGCATTCATACCTTTTATACAGAACAACAATGTCCCCTATTCATACCTTTTATACAGAACAATGTCCCGCATTCATACCTTTTATACAGAACGATGTCCCCTCTTCATACCTTTTATACAGAACAACAATGTCCCCTATTTATACCTTTTATACAGATCAACAATGTCCCCTATTCATACATTTTATTAGGGCTGTACCGAATGTCATTTTTTAACATTCGAAGCTTCTATTGAAGTATTCGAACGAAGCTTCGAATGCCTGTCGTCATATTTGATGACACAATCCAAATTTATTTTATAAAAAAATAATTTATCCTCAAACTAAATCCTCAATTTGAATAAAGTGATTAATCTGATTAAATTTGTATTTTTTATTTTTATTAAATCAACTTTCTTGTTGCCATGCAGTATGCCCATCTTTACCACCCTCTGCCAGTGCTGTAACCCTATGGAGTGGCTCACCTTCTTTGCAGGGCTATAACTTTTTAAATATTATAGCTATATCGACATTACTATGGCCCATTCAACATCGGGTATCTATCGTTCAGGATGTGGGAACGTTATATTTTTCCATTCATACATTGTCGTGTTAGTACCGTCGAGAATATAAGTGTTTTTAGACTGTATAGCAGTAATTCCTAGAATGCGCCCTATAGGCCCCGACACGTATTATACATTATCGATTGGCGTTTCGTCCCTATACACGCTATATTCAAAATTTCAAATGCATATGATTGCTATACATTATGCTCCATCATGCGTGAAGTAAAGGGGCGGGGGTAGGGCTGGGCGATATGACGATATTATATAAATATCGGGTACAGTTCATTAACGATACACTTTTTTAACGTATCGTGGATATCGTGATGTTTTGCCCAAGAGGATTGTGTCGCGTCAATCTGGTCCACCCCGTTCAAACTTTTGAACAACGCCGCTCCCACACACACACTACTGCATCAAAGTTAGTTAGTACTTATGATTAACAAAGGCATTCGTTTTGTGGCATCAACATTATATAGTTACACGTTATATAGTTACACATCAGCGTATTTACCCAAACATAGCAACGTCCGATGACGACATAGATAGCAAGCGTTACTGTTCATATCTCAGTCCGTGCCGAGTTGTGCGTGCCCATTCTGCGGTCTGTTAATAAAGTTTTCAATCAGACAGATGTATGGAAAGGCTTTTATTATAACATTTGTTGCAGTAAAATCATTATGCCTCGTTGTCATGCTGCGGTGCGCTAGTAATCACTCGTCGGCTGCGGTGAGCTGTTGTTGTTGTCGTTGAGCTGAGCTCTCGTTAAAATCAAGGAGGGCATTCAGGAAGTAAAAAAAGAATAGCGCTGCTTGCCGATTGGTGCTAAGAACAGCAGGGCGGGTACAAGCGGTGTGACGTAATTGGCAGACTCGACTGTCAATCAAAATTATTATGTTGCCGGCTGAATGATTGAATGAATGAACGTTATTAACGATTGCAGAATGGGTACAATACAGTACAGCTCAATACAACAACAGTGGACTGACTGGAGGATGAAGACCAGAAAAAGACTTTCGGCTTTTTTACATAAGGGTCCTCCATTTTCAATTCATCAAAACATTTAGAGACATACAAATATACAGTAGTTTCATAAAAATGCTAAAATCCTATTGATTGATTTAAAACTTTATTAACATATTGCAGAATGGGTACAGTACAGCTCAATACATACAATTGTTAAGGGGATGCAGACCAGCGAAAGACTTTCGTCTTGTTTACATCAGGGTCCCCCATTTTCAATTCATCATATTTCATATCTAAATCATATAATATCTCATTGCTAAATATATGCAATATATAATCTAATAATCCAATAATCTAAATCTAATATATAATATAAAAATGCTAAATGCATGGGTATTTTATTTTGTCTTTAATGTTAGCTTGCAAACTCAAATACTGTCTTGGTAAGCCTCATACTGAATTGTTTGGGGAAAAAAAGAAAAACATCGTGATGCGTATCGTGTATCGCCGAAAGGTCAGAAAATATCGTGATATCATATTTAGGCCATATCGCCCAGCCCTAGGCGGGGGGGTCGTTTATGATTCCTTGATTGTCAGTAACGGCTTTCTTTAGTAAGACACCATACGTTGATCGGACAGATTGCAATGAAATACATGGACAATCGAGCTGGAAATAACGTTAGGTTCCTCTTACCTGTGCCCGATGAGACTGGAGGAAAAAGATTCCAATTATTTGACGTCGATCTGCTAGATCCATTTTATGACGCAATAAACGCCGAAAGCATATTGATTCTTGCGTCTCGAAAGCGATCCCATGCACTCCAGTGTGTATATTGATCCACGTAACAACATATCTCTGGCGGAGCTTTCCCCCCGATGCACAGAGCCCCACTTCCGGTTTAGAGTGGAGTGTAACTCGCCCGAAATCCACCAGGGGGCGGTATTGAGGCGTTGCAATATCAGACAGGGTCCAGCTGCGTGATTTTTTTTTTTCGTAGCCGCAATTTGCGGAGACGCTCTCTGATTGGCCACTGACGTTTCTGGTCATGTGACATGTGCGCCCAATCGCATGACGCCTGTGTCTTTGCCCATTTCCGCCTCGAACAGCATGCAAACTACCTAACGCCTAGTTTATCACTGGTTATTAATTAATGTGTTAATGAATATATAACTATCAGTTCCGTCAACATAAATAATCAAATAAGGGCACGGTTGGTACGAAAGTGATGGTGACGTCTTGATGGAGCGCCAAGTGGATGCAGCTAGGCAACATCTAAATGTTTTATTTACATTTTTTCTAATTTCTACTGTGAAACTGAAGAAAAACCCCATTGGTTTAAATAGACACATAACATTTGAATGTTGATATTACTGGTTTATCTTTCGAAGTTGGTTAACACTTTGGGAGCCAGCCGTGTTTTCCTTTTTACCCCCTTGAATGCCACCATCCACTCCCAATGTTAACTTAATATCGCCTAATCTATGTTTTAAATTATGGCTATGTGTCTAATCTGCCCGTCGCTTATCAAAGACTCATTTTCCAGTCAACATTGTCAAGGCAGATTGTTTTTTTATCGCTTCATTTCCGTTTGATAGCATTTTGAAAATCACTCGTTTTCGCGGAGAAAACAACCCTATGATGATAATCGTCTTTTACTGGAATATTCCAGAACGTTGTCATTTGTCGGCCTATTTATGCATCGTTTTCAAATAAACGCTAATGATCGATAGTATATGTGTGCGCACGCACGCTCGTGCCGCGCGCTGATAATCGCTGCTCTTATTTCCTGATGGCTTTTACAGTCAAAACAGCTATATCACATATAGGGGAAACACTTATATATCCGTGAAAACGAGTGATTATCCTAAGACTGATAACATAGATTCCTTACCTGAGGTCAGATGGTATCCAAATGGTTTATTCCAATTTCCGATCGCCATTAGAAAAAATCGATAATTGTATTGATCCACCGTGTGTACAGTAGAACACATATTCGCCGTGGCACCAAGGCTCCAGAATGAACTCTGGTAGACCCCGGTTACATCAGTGAGAAGTAAAATGTGGAGTCAGAAATCCGTTTTCCCATTCACTTTCATTGAGTCCAATCCAAAAGGGTGATTTACCATCTGGGAGACGATAGGGGGCGCTTTTTTCACATCTGAGCGCCGGCCGGTGCCTGGATCTCCAACGGTAGGCTCGCTTGATGCAATATGATTTCAGAACGCTAATAATAAAAAAAATTAATAAAAAAAAAAAACGAGAATACTGACGTGGCATTCAACGGTCGGGGGGTAAACCCGAGAAAAGCTGTGAGTGGCATACAAAGTGTTACGGTTAGAGTTTGGAATCAGGGCTGGTGTTCGCCCTGCTCTAAGACAAACTCTAACCTTAACCAACTTTGAAAGAGTGCCTAAGCTTAACCGGTGAAAGAAACCGGCTTCACACGATTGGCCGCACATGTCACATGACCAGAAACGTTAGTGGCCATTCAGAGAGCGTCTCCGCAAACTGTGGCTACGAGAAAAAAATCACGCGGTCCAGCTGGCTCCCGGAGGCTTCCTGGATGAATTATGAATGCCAATAGCGAATAAAAGAAATAACGATCATAACGAGTTTACTCGTTGTTGGCACTCAACGCATGGTGGCCAATAACGAGTTATTGGCAATTAATGTGTTAATGAATATATAACTATCAGTTCCGTCAACATAAATAATCAAATAAGGGCACGGTTGGTACGAAAGTGATGGTGACGTCTTGATGGAGCGCCAAGTGGATGCAGCTAGGCAACATCTAAATGTTTTATTTACATTTTTTCTAATTTCTACTGTGAAACTGTGAAGAAAAACCCCATTGGTTTAAATAGACACATAACATTTGAATGTTGATTTAGAATTTGAATGTCAACATTATGAACCAAGCTTGGAACTATTCGGTACAGCCCTACATTTGATACAGATCAGTGAGGTGGAATAGCAGCGCAACATTCCCACCTTGAACAGGCTGTAAAAGAGCTTATTTCTCTCTCTCTGCCCCCCTCTCCTCTAGATCCTAGCTCGTGACTTCCTAGAGGAGTATATCTTCCTTGCGGTGGGCAGGGTGGGTTCCACCTCGGAGAACATCACTCAGAAGGTGGTCTGGGTGGAGGAGACTGACAAGAGATCCTTCTTACTGGACCTGCTCAATGCTACAGGTGATACACATATATATATATATATATATATATATATATATATATATATATATATATATATATATATATATATATATATATATATATGAAACGGTAGCTCAAATCAAGCAATCTGACTGGTTCATAGCCATGGTATAATAACCATATACCAGGGCTATGATGTGTATTACTTTTGCACAATTGGGTATCATTCTGTGTCTGAAAACATGCCAGCCAGCTAGTGAGTGGAGCGTTACCAGTAACCAGCTGCCAGACCTCAGTGGAGCCCATCTGGAGGAGTGGACTGAGGAAAAGAATATCCTGCTAAACCTAAACAAACAGTCAACCTTACCTCCCCTAACACCAGACTTGAGAACCACTTCTTCATTTACTAATTTAGCTAACCCAAATAACTTGATATCTGCTGCTGCAGTCTGATATAGGTGCATGAGCTTTGGCCTAACGGATACTAAATGTAGAACATTATATCGTGGCAGAGTAAAAGCAGCATCAATGTTGATGGGCAGTGGCTTTGTCTCGGTGGCTCAGAGCCCATTCTGGGAGCTACTCCAACAAGCTAACAGGCTACAGAGCTAGTGTTAGCTGCTGCTGCACAACAAGCTAACTGGTTAAAGAGCTAGCATTCACTGCTACATGACAATCTAACTGGATAAAGAGCTAGTGTTAGCTGCTACATGACAAGCTAACTGTATAAAGAGCTAGCATTAGCTGCTACATGACAAGCTAACTGGATAAAGAGCTAGGGTTAGCTGCTACATGACAAGCTAACTGGATAAAGAGCTAGCATTAGCTGCTACATGACAAGCTAACTGGATAAAGAGCTAGGGTTAGCTGCTACATGACAAGCTAACTGGATAAAGAGCTAGGGTTAGCTGCTACATGACAAGCTAACTGGATAAAGAGCTAGCATTAGCTGCTACATGACAAGCTAACTGGATAAAGAGCTAGGGTTAGCTGCTACATGACAAGCTAACTGGATAAAGAGCTAGCATTAGCTGCTACATGACAAGCTAACTGGATAAAGAGCTAGGGTTAGCTGCTACATGACAAGCTAACTGGATAAAGAGCTAGGGTTAGCTGCTACATGACAAGCTAACGGGATAAAGAGCTAGCATTAGCTGCTACATGACAAGCTAGCTAGGGTTAGCTGCTACATGACAAGATAACTGGATAAAGAGCTAGGGTTAGCTGCTACATGACAAGCTAACTGGATAAAGAGCTAGCATTAGCTGCTACATGACAAGCCAACTGGATAAAGAGCTAGGGTTAGCTGCTACATGACAAGCTAACTGGATAAAGAGCTAGGGTTAGCTGCTACATGACAAGCTAACTGGATAAAGAGCTAGGGTTAGCTGCTACATGACAAGCTAACTGGATAAAGAGCTAGGGTTAGCTGCTACATGACAAGCTAACTGGATAAAGAGCTAGGGTTAGCTGCTACATGACAAGCTAACTGTATAAAGAGCTAGCATTAGCTGCTACATGACAAGCTAGCTAGGGTTAGCTGCTACATGACAAGCTAACTGGATAAAGAGCTAGGGTTACCTGCTACATGACAAGCTAACTGGATAAAGAGCTAGCATAGCTTTTTTTTTTTTTAAATAGCTTTTTACAATAATGTTTATTTTTTTAACAATACAAAATACCAGACCGATTTATGAATGGTTGTAATAGTAACTGATGCAGAGATAATTTCCTTATGAGTAGGGCTGGGTTCAAATCCATCTTCATTTGAATATATTAGATTAGACGGCAATATACAATGTGCAGGTGATTAAACTGGGTACAAAATATACAATTTATTACTACTGAGTGTAGTGCTAATAAGTTGTATCTACAGAGTTGCAGTATAATATGTACAGTGATACAGGTGTAAGGTAGTAGTCATATTGGCCAGCAGCATAACTAGTACATTTACATTTAGTCATTTAGCTGACGCTTTTATCCAAAGCGACTTACAAGTTCTGTACGACAAGTCATCAGGAAGGGCACAACTCTTATCAGCTGAGTAACAATGTTCATCAAAGTGTTGAGTGCTACAGTGTAGGTTAGTATATTAGGACAAGTGCATGACAGTAAGGTTAGTTTCTTTCTTTTTATTTAAATTTTTTTTAGATAATGGTTGAAGTGCGTCTTTAGTCGACAGGATAAAGAGTAGGATGTGTATAGATTAGGGATGCCCCGATCACGTTTTTTGCCACCGATACCGATCACCGATCGTCGTGAGCCATATCGGCCGATACCGATCGTTTTTGATTAAAAAAAATAAAAAATTATTTTATATAAAAACATTTTTTTTAATTTATTTTTTTTAAATAAAATATATATATTATATAATTAGACTTGTACTTGTATTATCTGCGAGACATTGCCACCACGCAACAAGCTCCACTGTCTGTCTGTACTCTAGTAGCCTCCAGCTACGGCCAGGATTCTCCGGAGCTGCAGCTGGACCTATACTCGAGTAGGCTCGAGCTACGGCCAGGATTCTCCTGCGCTGCAGCTGGACCCTATTGGTATAACGTTACTGTTCTTAGCAAGCCCTCAGCTTGAATACGCATCGAATCAGTGTTATAAGACATTGATATCAGGAGCTATCTGTAGCTACTGCTAGCCGGATCTATAACGTTAATACAACGCCTCAGTGAATTATTTAGTTCAATGGGACATTTCGTTTTGAACAGTGAACTAACTTGCGCTAACGTGAGCTAGCTGAGGTATCATACACGTCTCTACTAGACTTGCTGGAGCGTTTGTTGATGTCAGGAGCTATCGGTAGCTGGCCGGCTAGATACCGTTCGGTTAGACAATGCCTCATCATGTATTAAACTAAAAGTGAATAGTTGACTGGGTCATTTTGTAACGGTAGCTAAGCTAACGTTAGCTCAGGGAGACGCCGTCCTCCCGTGTCCCGTCCCACTAGACTAGACCCGTGTTTACATGCGTGCGGGAGGGGCTGGAGGGATGAGCAGACGCCGCACCACCCGGTGTCTGAGACAGAACTCAGCGACAGCGAGTGAGATCGGTTTTGACGATCGGCGAAAATAAAGCATTATCACCGATCACCGATCGCATATTTATACTGATTATCGGCCGATAACGATCGGGGTATCCCTGGTATAGATATAGTATCTACAGATATGTAAAAGGACTATGTGCTGGTAAATATAGACGGTAGGGGTGTAAAGGTACACGTATCCGTACCGAACCGTTTCAGTGTGTACCGTACCATACCTAACGGCTGTGTACCGAACGAATACAACGGCATGTTAACCACTAACGACCGCCCACCGGGGGCTGTTTTTTTTCCGCAATCTAATATAATAATTATTAAAAGAAATGGACAAGTCGATTATTCATTTCAATATAGAATATTCGTTGATAGCCCTACAAGTACAATTAGTTACTGCACACTACATCACCCCTGAGTGGAACATGGAAAGCCAAACTTTCCCCCACTGTACCGAAAACCCGTACCGAACCTTGACTTCAAAACCGAGGAACGTACCGAACCGTGGTTTTTGTGTACCGTTACACCCCTACTAGACGGGTGTGGAAAGATATATATGCGGTGAGAATAAATATATAATTATATATGGTATATACAGCATTATTGTACATGCTATCTTACAGAGCTATGGTTAATATACAGATGTATAAGTATGTATATAGAGGGGTTATGTGCAGGTATATTCAGACAAATATGTGTTAAATATAGAATATAAATATGCTGTATACACAGCACTGTTGTACATGCTATCGTACAGATTATATGGGTAGACTATAGTATGAGGTGGGTCATTATGATTATTACTATAATTATAGTAATACAGTGTAGGGCCGTTGTAGACAGTGAAAGCAGTAGGTAGGTATAAATTGAGTATAGGCAACAGAGTTCAGAGTCGTACAGTATGGGTAACAGAGCAGCCCTAGGCTGCAGGCAATGGAGTCAGAGTTCAGAGTTTATATGGTGGGAGAGCGATGCTGAGGGAAAAAAGCTGTTCCGGAGTCTGCTTGATTTGGAGTGCTAACTGGTCTCTTGTGCTGGGTCTTGAACCTGGGTGTAGAATGCCTTGCTCAGTGGTACCTGGGTCTTGAGCCTGGGTGTAGAATGCCTTGCTCAGTGGTACCTGAGTCTTGAGGCTGGGTGTAGAATACCTTGCTCAGTGGTCTCTTATGCTGGGTCTTGAGGCTGGGTGTTGATGCCTTGCTCACTGGTACCTTGTGCTGGGTCTTGAGGCTGGGTGTCGATGCCTTGCTCACTGGTACTTTGTGCTGGGTCTTGAGGCTGGGTGTTGATGCCTTGCTCACTGGTACCTTATGCTGGGTCTTGAGGCTGGGTGTTGATGCCTTGCTCACTGGTACCTTGTGCTGGGTCTTGAGGCTGGGTGTCGATGCCTTGCTCACTGGTATCTTGTGCTGGGTCTTGAGGCTGGGTGTCGATGCCTTGCTCACTGGTACCTTGTGCTGGGTCTTGAGGCTGGGTGTCGATGCCTTGCTCACTGGTCTTGAGGCTGGGTCCCACGATGAGGGGGGAAAAAATCACATTTGTTTCCCTGACTTGAAAAGTTTAATAAACTAAAGCAGCGGATGAACAGAATCACCAGCGTCTCCTTCTGACAACACAGTTCCATTGAACAGCTCTCATTCATGGAGATATAGAGTGAGAGTGAGATATAGAGTGAGATATAAAGTGACATAGTGAGAGTGAGCATTGCTCATGACACCATGTGAGTCAGATGATCTTCTTCTATATCGACTGTTCTCATCTATATTGTGTGTCGGGGATGTTGACTGTTGTCCGGTGTCTACCACCACCTAGAGGCTGTGAATTATTCAGTAATGGTAAATGGAATGCAGCTTTTAATTTTTTTTATTTAACCGGGCAGATCAGTTAAGAACTAATTATTATTTTCAATGACTGCTTGGCGAGAGGACAAAAGGTGCCCTCAAAGGGTAACGGGGGAAAGGGGACAAAAACATTTAAATAAAATAAATAGAAAAGGGCGGCTACGTGGCGTAGTGGGCAAGGCGCTCGCCACAAAATGCTGGAGACGCTGGGCTCGTCAGTTCGAGCCCAGCGCTCCACATTTGCTTTCAGTTTAGCTGGTCGTCTGTACTAATACACATTGGCCGTATTAGGGGGTGGGAAACTGATAATAATAATAATAATAGATCAAATTTATATAGCGCCTTTCATAGAACCCAAGGTCGCTTTACAATCAGGACAAAAAATAGGGCAAGGAAAATAGGGGGGGGGGGGAAGAGGGGATGAGGGAAAGTAGGGGATAATGGACCTAATTTAATCTAAAACTAACTGATGGGGGAAAGCCTTGGTGAAGAGGTGTGTTTTTAGAGCGGATTTGAAGGTGTCCAGGGTTGGGGTGTTGCGGATTTCGGGGGGGAGGGAGTTCCAGAGGGTAGGGGACGCCACGCTGAAGGCTCTGTCCCCAAAAGTCCGTAACCTGGTGCGAGGGATGGAGAGGAGACCTAGATCAGAGGATCGTAGGTTCCGGGATGGAGTGTACTGGTGGAGGAGATCAGACAGGTACCGGGGGGCGAGGGCATGGAGGGATTTGTAGGTGAGCAGGAGTTTGAAGGTGATGCGGAACCTGACTGGAAGCCAGTGGAGATGGATGAGGGTGGGGGTGATGTGCTGCCAGGGCTTGGTGTGAGTGAGAACCCTGGCAGCTGAGTTCTGGATACTGTCCAGGGCTTTGCTGGGTACCCCGAACAGGACTCCATTACAGTAGTCCAACCGGGAGGTGACGAATGAGTGGATCAGGGTCTCAGCCACAGAGTCTGAGAGTGAGGGTCGGAGCCGGGAGATGTTCCTGAGGTGGTAGAAGGCAAACTTGGTGACAGATTTGATGTGGGAGTGAAATGAAAGTGTGGAGTCAAGGGTGACGCCCAGGTTACGGACTTCGAGAGACGGGGAGATGGAACAGCCGTCAACGTGGAGGAGGAGATCTCCAACCTTCCCGAGCAGTGCCTTGGGGGCCACAACCATGAGCTCTGTCTTTTTGCTGTTGAGTTTAAGTAATTTGGGTGGGGATCGGGCGTTGTGGACAGCGACTCCTACAGGTCGGTTGGTGCGCCTGCGCAGTAGAATCAGGAAGTGTCGGGGGCAGCGTGAGCCTCCCACACGTTACTCCTCGCCACTGAGAGATCGAGCTGCGCAGGTGAAAAGATGCGACAGGGGAGGGTTGAATAGGATGATATGAAATTGGGATGGGAGAAAATATAGAAAATGGGAGAAAAAGTGGATAAAAAAAAATAGAAAAGAGACGGATGGTACATGCATCACAGAAGTAAGATAAATAATTAACCCCTTAAGGCCGATCTTACCTTATTTCATGTCATAAATAGATCAATACAGTCCGTATTAATGTTGCGTTTCTTTTTCAAATGTAGCCAAGAGTAAAGACCCTAACCCTATCAAAACAGCTTTAACGTGTATATTTTCACTACTAAGTTTGTGTACCAATGATTTATGAGCTTATAAAAATCTCTGTGCATTGCACCGGAAAACAGACTATTTAGACGCGAGAAGAAGCAGCACTCATGAAACCGTTGTAGTCCTAAGAAAGAGGAGACCCAGGGCTTTCGATGGACGTCGACATTTCATAAAACTACACTACCCAGCTCACACCAGCGCAGTCAAAACTGCAGCCGGCTGACATGAAAAAATATTATATTGACATGAAAATTGTGATTATCTTCACACGGGTAGAACAAACCTAAACGTTATTGTCATAACATACAACATATATTCTTTCTTTACCTTTCTGTGTACCGGGCGCCTGGTGGTACTAAATCCAGATTTAACTCTGCCATTGGAAAGAGGAGATTTGGCCCGATCCATAGATCTATGACTTGGCCATAATAAGGTAATTTATAGGCGTGATATTCTATATTAATATTTCAAATTTCATGTGTCCGAAGAGAAAAATTCAGTACTGTATCCACAAAAAAAACTGTAAATCATTGCCCTTTGTTCATTTGCTTAGATTTTATGTACACTTGATCTCAAGAAGGTGCTGAATGAGAGTTTTTCACTTTTGGTTAATGTTAGCATGGTGTTATTCACCGTCAAAGATGGGGGAAAAAATTGTATACATGAAGCTTTCCAAAATCCATTTCCTCATCCACCGCAGTGCATTCTGAAGTCTGATTCACTTCCCGTTTTCGCTCGTCAACTTTCACCTAGTTCCATTATTTGCACCCCCCACGTGGGGTATCGTTGGACACCTACACTCGTTGGCTACAACGCTGACCAATAATTTTTGCCATCAGCGGATGATTGGCAGTTCTGGAGCATCTGGAGTCCGGGGTGGTCATCTGACGTGCGACCCGTAAAAAGACGCTCGCCTGACATCGTCACGTAACTAGAGAACCGAGGCACAGATTTGCTCGAGTGAGGTGGCGTTTGAACGGCAACAAATAGATCTTTCGAACAGTAATATTATATGTTCGGCGAAAAATGCAGCCCAGAGCCGCGACTTGCGTGTGTTCCGCTCGTGCACGGTACCCCACCTGTTAAGAGTAATGTCTTTGTACTCCATGTATAGGAACTATTCTCTAGGTGTTTAATGTATTTATGTCTACAGTGTAGATAGAAACTACTCTCTAGGTGTTTAATGTCTTTGTACTCAGTGTATATAGGAACTATTCTATAGGTGTTTAATGTCTTTGTACTCAGTGTATATAGGAACTATTCTCTAGGTGTTTAATGTCTTTCTACTCAGTGTATATTGGAACTATTCTCTAGGTGTTTAATGTCTTTCTACTCGGTGTATATTGGAACTATTCTCTAGGTGTTTAATGAATTTGTACTCAGTGTATATTGGAACTATTCTCTAGGTGTTTAATGTATTTGTACTCAGTGTATATTGGTGGTTTGGTTTTTTATCCCAAGTCATCCCCACTGAGGTCCAAGACAATACAGGAGACAGCGTAGAGAAACCTGGTAAGACGTTTACTGAGAACAACCTTTCTCCATCACCCCATACTTCAGTTACATTTATTTATTCTTACATATATTACTTTTCCAGGTGTTTTACCAACTCGTCTTAGATTTGATGTCGTATTGATTCATGTTTGAATCAAGTCTGCTTTGTCTGAATCCATCTTTATTCTTCTGACTTTTTAATTGAATAAGGTTTTGTTGGAACGTTTGTTGGATTGTTTTGTTGTGCATGTCGTTTCATCCGTCGGCATGTGTGGTGGTTGTGATGTCGGAGCCTTTAAAGGAGTAGTTCACAATTTTATACCCGGCCTCATTTCATTCTTCTTTATTTCAAATATTTGTCTCTTTTTTCTTCATATTTTCTTCTCTTTTCACCTGTGTTTTTGTCCTATTCATACAAATGTATTTTCCCCTTTTTATATGTACTCTGAACTGTTTGAACTTGTAATCTTGATGGCATTGCAAATGAGGGTAAAACCTCAGTGTTACTTTCTTGAATAAGTAAAGGTTTGAATGAATGATACTGTCAAAGCGCTCTTCCTCAATGCTACATACTGGACACCAGCTGCTCTTCAGTTGACCACAGCACTAACGTAAAGAGCTCTGCAATCAAAGGCTACGTTCACACTGCAAGCCTTGGTGCTCGATTATTTTTTTTTTTGCTCGGATCCGTCTTTTATGGCGAATATCGGATTCCAGTGTGAACGGGTCACGCTCCTGAACTGACCCACATGCGCAAATGAACAACAACGATGAAGTCACAGTTTGGCTAATTTAGCTGGAGGCAGCTAATTGAAAACAATGATTAGGACCATATTTGAAAGTGACCCAAATTAGAATTGAAAAGATCAGATTCCATGTGATTTGTGCTGTTCACAAACAAATGTGATTTCAGCCCTTTTGCCTGCAGTGTGAACGTAGCCAAAGTGCTTTGCTTTGGGTGCTGCGTGGCGTAGGTTTCAGAGCCTTGACTTTACATTAGCTGTGAGCTGCAGGTCAATATTATCAATATTTAAAAACAGTCCTATTGTGTTATTACTTTACTCCCATATCGCCTCCTGTCCCGTCATTCACTAACCACGTCCTCTCAGGACATCCAACACGTCTCTGCTGTCGATCACTAACCACGTCCTCTCAGGACATCCAACACGTCTCTGCTGTTGATCACTAACCACGTCCTCTCAGGACATCCAACACGTCTCTGCTGTCGATCACTAACCACGTCTTCTCAGGACATCCAACACGTCTCAGCTGTCGATCACTAATCACGTCCTCTCAGGACATCCAACACGTCTCTGCTGTCGATCACTAACCACGTCCTCTCAGGACATCCAACACGTCTCTGCTGTCGATCACTAATCACGTCCTCTCAGGACATCTAACACCTTTCTGCTCAGATTGGCCCCGCCCTCTCTTAGCATTTGTGAGTAACGCTGGTGCAAGTCAATGGGCTGTGGAACCATTACCCTCCAGATCGCCTGGAGTCCATTCCATTTACTTCTTGAAGCTCTGGTTATAGTAAGAAGGAGGAATCGGAGTGGTCTTTACTGTCGCATCCTCCTGTTCTGTTGCAGCAGAGAGGAGTGGAAGTCTTTTATAGTTCTGTTGCAACAGAGAGGAGTGGAAGTCTTTATTGTCACTGTTCTGTTGCAACAGAGGAGTGGAAGTCTTTTATAGTTCTGTTGCAACAGAGAGGAGTGGAAGTCTTTATTGTCACTGTTCTGTAGCAGCAGAGAGGAGTGGAAGTCTTTTATAGTTCTGTTGCAACAGAGAGGAGTGGACGTCTTTATTGTCACTGTTCTGTTGCAACAGAGAGGAGTGGAAGTCTTTATTGTTCTGTTGCAACAGAGAGGAGTGGAAGTCTTTATTGTCACTGTTCTGTTGCAACAGAGAGGAGTGGAAGTCTTTATTGTCACTGTTCTGTTGCAACAGAGAGGAATGGAAGTCTTTTATAGTTCTGTTGCAACAGAGAGGAGTGGAAGTCTTTATTGTCACTGTTCTGTTGCAACAGAGAGGAGTGGAAGTCTTTATTGTCACTGTTCTGTTGCAACAGAGTGGAAGTCTTTTATAGTTCTGTTGCAACAGAGAGGAGTGGAAGTCTTTATTGTTCTGTTGCAACAGAGAGGAGTGGAAGTCTTTATTGTCACTGTTCTGTTGCAACAGAGAGGAGTGGAAGTCTTTATTGTCACTGTTCTGTTGCAACAGAGAGGAGTGGACGTCATTATTGTTCTGTTGCAACAGAGAGGAGTGGAAGTCTTTATTGTTCTGTTGCAACAGAGAGGAGTGGAAGTCTTTATTGTCACTGTTCTGTTGCAACAGAGAGGAGTGGAAGTATTTTATAGTTCTGTTGCAACAGAGAGGAGTGGAAGTCTTTAGTGGAAGTCTTTATTGTCACTGTTCTGTTGCAACAGAGAGGAGTGGAAGTCTTTTATAGTTCTGTTGCAACAGAGAGGAGTGGAAGTCTTTAGTGGAAGTCTTTATTGTCACTGTTCTGTTGCAACAGAGAGGAGTGGAAGTCTTTTATAGTTCTGTTGCAACAGAGAGGAGTGGAAGTCTTTATTGTCACTGTTCTGTTGCAACAGAGAGGAGTGGAAGTCTTTTATAGTTCTGTTGCAACAGAGAGGAGTGGACGTCTTTATAGTCACATCTTCCTGTCCTGTTGCGGAGTGGACGTCTTTGTTCTTGGCTCCTTGACCTCGCAGCAGAAGCGGTACAAAAAAACAAGCAAGAAAATAGTGTAAAGATTGTGGCGGCAAAGACTTCAAAATAAAGGCTGGTAACAATGACTTTATATAAGAGTATGTATCTCTTGCAAGAGGAGCAGTACAACAACAAACACACTGCTGAGAGCAAAGTCTCCAGCAGTACAGCAACAAACACCCTATTCAAGCCCTGGCTGACCACAGAGCTAACGTTAGTGTTGTTACCCTGGTAACTAGGGATGGGTACCTTTCACATTTGAACCGGTACCTGTGAATCGATACCGGTACCCAACGGTACCTTTTTTCGGTACTTTAGTCTCAAGGAATTTAATTTAACTACCTGAGTCGTGAAAAAAAATAATCCAAACTTCAAATAACTACAATTTCGACAGTTTTCGGCTTGCCATTGCTCCGACTGCTTTGTTGTTGAATCAAGTCAAATCCTAGGTAAGCATATATTGTGCGTGTGAACGTTGACATGAGAAAAAAAAGTTAATTTTTTTTTTTTTTTTTTTTCTCTCTCTGTATCTCACTTGATTTGATACTCTGTAGTACCGACGTGTTTCGGTTCGGTACCTCAAAAGTACCGAATTTGGTACCCATCCCTACTGGTAACTACGTTATTCAAGCCCTGGCCGACCACAGAGCTAACGTTAGTGTTGTTACCCTGGTAACTACGTTATTCAAGCCCTGGCCGACCACAGAGCTAACGTTAGTGTTGTTACCCTGGTAACTACGTTATTCAAGCCCTGGCCGACCACAGAGCTAACGTTAGTGTTGTTACCCTGGTAACTACGTTATTCAAGCCCTGGCCGACCACAGAGCTAACGTTAGTGTTGTTACCCTGGTAACTACGTTATTCAAGCCCTGGCCGACCACAGAGCTAACATAAATGGTATATGGCTGCATTTATATATCTCTTTTATCCAAACCGCTTTACAATTTTGTTCCTCATATTCACCTATTCACTCACACATTCACACATCGACGGCAGAGACAACCATGCAAGGTGCCAACCTGCTCATCAGGAGCAATTAAGGGTTAAGTGTCTTTCTCAAGGACACTTTGACACGCTGCTTGGGAGGTGTGGGAATCGAACAGGCAACCTTCCGATTACCAGACGACTACTCTACCACCACAGTCACCCCTGTCTGTCTGAGGCCACGGCAGGTCGTCACGCTACGTGGCGGGGAGATGAACTTTCACCCTGCTGCTGCTTCTTAACGTCTGACGTCACAGATGGGGGCGGGGTCTGACATCACAGGTTGGGGGTGGGGCAGAGTGTGAAGCGGGGCGAAAACATCAGCCACTAGGGGGCAGCAAGGGGCTGATGTGTTTTCATCAGGTTGTGCGACGGGTGCTTCCTAGCTCTCTCATCCTAACGATTCCGCATTAGGTGCATGCTCTGTCTAGATCCCATCACCTGGAAGGACGTTTTTAAATGTACTTTTAATTTGTAGGTAGAGGGAATGGTTAAGGTATAGGTTTATAAACATTTTATTGTAATGTAAAGTTACGTACCAGCACCACCACCATGAACTCAACATGTGCTTCTGGGTGATGGCATCTAGACACTACCCTGATAAACCCTCCTACTTGATGGGAGAAATGTGTGAAGCATGTTTGTGGCCTGAATGCCAATTTTTTTTTCTTCAAGTAATACAAATGAAAGACCAATGACGTGAAGACTTGAGGTATTGATTTAATTTTTAAGGGACGTTTGTTTCCTGCTTGTTTTTAAGATGGTAAAACCACCGAAAGGGCTATTCTACTCATCTTTTAGAAGCCAAGAGCATCAGTCTATCCACACTGGAAGCAGAGATATTACTTCTGTCAGTGGGACGTCTGTTAGGCTAAAAGAAACGTTTTTAGAAGGACCTGTTTAAATCCAGTGCTACCCCAGAGATGTTAACTTTTTTTCAGGACGGAGAAATAACTAAAATGAATAAATGTGTATTTATTGGTGAGCTCCACTGCCTCCTTCACGACCTCATATCTTCCTCTTTAACTCTCCTGCAGGTAAAGACTCGTTGACTCTGGTGTTTGTGGAGACCAAGAAAGGTGCTGACGCGCTGGAGGACTTCCTGTACCGCGAGGGCTACGCCTGTACCAGTATCCATGGAGACCGTTCCCAGAGAGACCGAGAGGAAGCCTTGCAGCAGTTCAGATCAGGACGGTGTCCCATTCTGGTGGCCACAGCTGTTAGTATATATCTCTATCTATCAGAACCGGGGCCCATTCTGGTGGCCACAGCTGTTAGTATCTATCTGTCAGACCCATGTCCCATTCTGGTGACTACAGCTGTTTCTGCTTCTCTCTCCTCTCTCTCCTCTCTCTCTCTATCTCTTCTCTGTCTCTCTCTCATCTCTCTGTCTCCTCTCTGTCTCTCCTATCTCTTTCTCTGTCTCTCTCCATCTCTCTGTCTCTCCTCTCTGTCTCTCCTATCTCTTTCTCTGTCTCTCTCTCCTCTCTCTATCTCTGTCTCTGTATCTCTCTCCTCTCCTTCTGTCTCTCCTCTCTCTATCTCTTCTGTCTCTGTCTCTCTCTGCCTCTCTCTCTCTCTGTCTCTCTTTCTCTGTCTCTCTCTCTCTCTCTCTCTCTCTCTCTCTCTCTCTCTCTCTCTGTCTCTCTATATATCTCCTCTCTCTATCTCTACTCTCTCTCTGTCTCTCCTCTCTCTCTCTCTCTCTCTCTCTCTCTCTCTCTCTCTCTCTCTCTCTCTCTCTCTCTCTCTCTCTCTCTCTCTCTCTCTCTCTCTCTCTCTCTCTCTGTCTCTCTGTCTCTCTGTCTCTCTGTCTCTCTCTCTCTCTAGGTGGCAGCTCGTGGTCTTGACATCTCAAACGTGAAACATGTCATTAACTTTGATCTGCCCAGCGACATAGAGGAGTACGTCCATCGCATTGGACGAACAGGACGCGTAGGAAACCTGGGTAAGACGCGTCTCCTAGGAAACCTTTTAAAAGGAGGGAACATGTAGCCTATCTGGGGGAAGTGTAGACAACCTGGCCTGGCCAGATGTTCTGCTAGTGTTACACAGAACCATCTGAGAAACAACCTGGCCTGGCCAGATGTTCTGCTAGTGTTACACAGAACCATCTGAGAAACAACCTGGCCTGGCCAGATGTTCTGCTAGTGTTACACAGAACCATCTGAGAAACAACCTGGCCTGGCCAGATGTTCTGCTAGTGTTACACAGAACCATCTGAGAAACAACCTGGCCTGGCCAGATGTTCTGCTAGTGTTACACAGAACCATCTGAGAAACAACCTGGCCTGGCCAGATGGTCTGCTAGTGTCACACAGAACCATCTGAGAAGTCGTCCTTTCAACTGCTGTTGTCACCATATTGGATTTTCAAACATTGAAACAACAACAATACTTGGAAAGATATCGATATTCAATACCATTCCCATGATCAGTCATGTAGTCAAACTGCAACAACTTCAAGATCCCCGATTGAGTTGCTGTGTGAACAGCACAGTGTGAACATAGTATCAACAGCACAGTGTAGTGTGAACAGTAGTGTAGTGTGAACATAGTATCAACAGCACAGTGTAGTGTGAACAGTAGTGTTGTGTGAACATAGTATCAACAGCACAGTAGTGTAAACAGCACAGTGTAGTGTGAACAACAAGTATGTGTTGTGTAGTGTGTATAGGCTGCTGTAGGAGTTGGCTGATCTTTGGCAGAGTTGTGGTTTCTGTTTGATGGTGATTTTGGAGAGAAAAGGAAAGGGACTATATCGCAAGATGCATAACCGGCGAATATTGTTCTGTTATCAGGGACATAAGTTAAGATATTCCTTTATTGATCC
This sequence comes from Notolepis coatsorum, assembly GCF_963971535.1. Taxonomy (NCBI): domain Eukaryota; kingdom Metazoa; phylum Chordata; class Actinopteri; order Aulopiformes; family Paralepididae; genus Notolepis; species Notolepis coatsorum. The sequence goes on along the minus strand of NC_140165.1, from coordinate 57,664,896 downwards.
CCTTGAGGAAATGTATCTCACATGACTGTGTGTGTGCGTGTGTGTACGTGTGTGTGTGTAGGCTTGGCGACGTCGTTCTTTAATGATAAGAACGGTAACATCACTAAAGACCTGTTGGACATCCTGGTGGAGGCCAAGCAAGAAGTCCCTTCCTGGCTGGAGAGTCTGTCCCACCAACACCAACACAAGTCTACCAGCAGGGGGCGCTCTAAGAGGTATATATGCTCATAGATACACCAATGCAAGTCTACCAGCTGAGGGCGCTCTAAGAGGTATATATATACTCATAGATACACCAACACAAGTCTACCAGCAGAGGGCGCTCTAAGAGGTACATACACAGGACCATTGAAGACACACACACACACACGACCATTCAAGACACACACACACTAGGCTAGGGCCTGCTGTCAGAACGGTTGGTGTAAAGGGGTCGGCAATAGGCGGCCCACGGGCCGAAATTGGCCCGCCAGCAATCATTTCTGGCCCGTCAGTTTATTTTGAGAATATGATATTTATTTAATTTTCATCATATTATTTTTATTATATGCATACTTTATCTTTTATCCATCTTGAGAGTGAATAACAGGTATAGGCAGTGAGGTGCAATGTACCGTATATATAGGCTTGCTCAAAGTGAGGTGGACAGCGCGTGGTGCTGAAATGGGAAACACAAGTCCATGAAATAAAAACACCAGTTCAGTAAGTCATTCAAGCTTTACCTTTACTCATGACTGACGGCACCACACATGCGTGTGAACAGTAATGCAATTAAAAACAATGCAAAAACAATGCAATTAAACTTTAAACAAAAAGAGTGCTTGAAGAAGCTCTTGAAATGACGGCGCTATAGGTATTTGAATTACGAGACATTCGGAAGTCCATTAGCTCCATTTCCAGTGCAGCCTCATCTAACAAGGTTAACTATCATAATCGATCGTCCCACTATATTCCTTTATCCGTAATTGATCAGTTTCCCCAGTTAGTAGCTAGATTAATATATTTAGCGGAAGTGTCAATAATCGATTGCGGGGGATTCCCCAATCTGGATGCGTCAGTCTCCTCCGTAGACCAGACCGTCTCATTTAACAAGACGAGGCTTGTTTGAGATTCAATAAGTATAATAATAAGTAAGACAACGGATAAGTTTAACGAATTCCATATAAATAGTTAGTTTTAACATTAAACATTAAACCGGTCCGTGGCCGTCAGATAGACTGTTTGCGTGCGCGTAATGTAGGATAGACCTATAGAGAGAGGCGCTTTATAATACAATGGAAAAAAGACAAAGGTATAACTATAATGTTCAGTGCATGTATGTCGTTTACAGTTTATTATGCCACCTATGCAGCTCATTTATTTGGACAGAGTTAAAAAAAAAAATCACTATCATTATATTAAATTAGCCATTGTTTTTGGTTCTGGCCCACCATACAATGGCTTGGGGGGAAATTGGCCCGCGGCCAAACTTAATTGCAGACCTAAACCATGTGTTCTCTGCAGGTTCTCTGGAGGGTTGGGGGCCAGGGATTATAAACCATGTGTTCTCTGCAGGTTCTCTGGAGGGTTGGGGGCCAGGATTATAAACCATGTGTTCTCTACAGGTTCTGTGGTGGTTTGGGGGCCAGGGATTATAAACCATGTGTTCTCTGCAGGTTCTCTGGAGGGTTGGGGGCCAGGGATTATAAACCATGTGTTCTCTGCAGGTTCTCTGGTGGTTTGGGGGCCAGGGATAATAACCATGTGTTCTCTGCAGGTTCTCTGGAGGGTTGGGGGCCAGGGATTATAAACCATGTGTTCTCTGCAGGTTCTCTGGAGGGTTGGGGGCCAGGGATTATAAACCATGTGTTCTCTGCAGGTTCTCTGGAGGGTTCGGGGCCAGGGATTACCGTCAGAACAACACTGCTGGTAACATGGGCGGTTTTGTGGCTCGCGGCCGCAGCCAGACAGGACACGGAGGAAACCGCGGCTTTGCAGGGGGTGAGCATCTACTGTCTGCCACCGCCTGGGGTTAGAGGTCAGGACCCAGGATTCACCTGCTGTTTGTAGGGTTAGAGGTTATAGGTCAGGACCCAGGATTTACCTGCTGTTTCTAGGGTTCTAAGAAGGGACATGGTACTAATGTTACGCCCTTGTTAATTCTTTACATATCTTTGTTATGAGGATAAAGAGCTAAACCGTTTTATAGAGGCATTATTTATTCAGCCAGGAATATCTACTGGTAATAATGATGAGATATATATCTGACTCTGTCCACCATATCTCTCTCTCTCTCTCTCTCTCTCTCTCTGTGTCTCTGTGTCTCTGTCTCTCTCTCTCTGTCTCTCTCTCTCTCTGTCTCTGTCTCTGTCTCTCTCTCTCTGTCTCTCTCTCAGGTGGGTTTGGTAGCTTCTACGGTGGTGATGGTTACGGGGGCACCTACTCCCACTCCCAGGTTGACTGGTGGGGCAACTAGACATCCACCTCCTTTCTCCTCTCTTCCCCACCTCCACTTACTATCGCACTCCTCTATGTTCTGTCCATCCATCCTTCCATCCCCTCCCCCTCTCTCTCCTCTCTCCCCTCTCTCCTCTCTCCCCTCCCTCCCTCTCTCTCCCCTCCCTCTCCCTTCCCCCTTGCTCTCTCCTCCCTTTCTCCCTCCCCCTCTCTCCTCCCTCTCTCCCTCCCTCCCTCCTCCCTCTCTCCCCTTTCTACCCATCCCCCTTCTCCTCTCCCCCTCCCTCTCTCCTCCTCTCCCCCCTCCCTCTCTGCCCTCTCTCCCCCTCCCTCTCTGCCCTCTCTCCCCCTCCCTCCCTCCTCCCTCTAGACGACTCATAGTAAACCCGTAGTACTCCTGTGGTTATTTTCCCCCTGTGTGTTTTTCACAGAAGACACTGTAGTGCTTTATAATATTCCTGTTTTCTTTTTCATAAACACTATATTTAACACAGAAACAATGCAGTGATTCAACATAGTGTTTCAGTAGTGGAATATTACAGAAATGTCTGGGGAATCACTGCAGTGTTTCTGTGATTGTATTATAGAAACACCACGTATATGGCATTTCTATAGTATGCCTATAGTAATTGGTGTGTGTGTGGGGAACCACCCCCCCCCCCCCCCACAGGAATGCTATAGTTCTACTATAGTTTCTTTTTGTATGGGCCCCTCCCAGTAGATATGTCTCTCCAGAGGCAGTGGTCAGACTGGGAAGCTTAAAGGTAGAATCTGTAATTCCATCAAACGGAGACCTCTAGGTTAAAAGATCCCCACTTGGTATTGCATTGTGTTTACATTTTTTGTTTTGTTTTGGTGTGATGAGTGAGGAGGTTGTTATCGCTGGCCACACAAAGTGCAGTACCGAGCGGGGGCTCTCTTCGCCTAGAGGTCGGTTTGACGGCGTTACAGATTGTATCTTTAAGACAGAGGAACACACACACACGTGCAACGTGAGAATCAAAGCAGGGGAGGACATGTTCTGATTGGCCTATTTTGACATTGCTATGGAAACGGAACTTATATTCCTGTAGCGTGAAGAGGGGGAGGGGTAAATGACGCCCGCTCTCATTTAAAAACAAGCTGTCTTCAAAATTACTTTATAAATGACTTTATAAATCACCAAATTCAAACTCGCTCTTCTTCATTTGCGATGTAATGATTGTAGAAATGAATCTCATATCTATGCTTTTGTGTTTTTGTATAGAGCTCCTCATACTGCAGAATATATGGGCTATGAACTGAGGTTATTCTTTTATTCAGAGTCGACATTCAAAACATCCAATTTGGAGTTTATCAGTTTTTTTTTTATAATTTATAACATTGGACTTTTGAAATGATGCCCAACAGATGCCCAACAGAAAAAATAGCTAAATGAGCTCCAGGTCACTAGGAACTGTGTGTCTGGAAGAGAGTTCCAGTGTTAGTGAGTTGATGTCCTTCAGGACAGAGGGAAGCGGAGGATCATTAAGGGAACATGAAAACACTTCACTACCAGAAGCATAGAAGCAGAGCGGCCGATGGAGCAGGGGCTGCTGGGTATCGTAGTTCTCTTCCTCAAATTAAGTGGTGTGTAAATTATGGCTTTTGTAACGCGGAAGTTGTCTAAGGTTAGTCCATAAAATGCAATATATCCTCATAGAGGCGATAGGAATATGAGAATGTTCCGTCTGTTTCCGGGACCAGCGGGGAACGAGTCTACTGCTGAGCTCTATACCAAGCAGCCATTCATGAATCCACATGTCTCGTCCCTCCCTGCTCCACGCTTGCCTTTGGTTTCAGAGCGAAAGCAGTTGACTTGACGACGTACGTCGTGTGGTATGTAATATAGCCTGGGTTTACTATGGTAGCGTTGCAACGGTTGCCAGGTAACCTGGCTTTACTATGGTAGTGGTGCAATGGTTGCCAGGTAACCTGTCTTTACTATGGTAGCGGTGCAACGGTTGCCAGGTAACCCGGCTTTATTATGGTAGTGGTGCAACGGTTGCTAGGTAACCTGGCTTTACTATGGTAGCATAGCAACGGTTGCCAGGTAGCCTTGCTTTACTATGGTAGCATAGCAACAGTTGCCAGGTAGGCTGGGTTTACTATGGTAGCATAGCAACGGTTGCCAGGTAACATGACTTTACTATGGTAGCATAGCAATGGTTGCCAGGTAGCCTACTTGTTAGTTAGCAGCACATGCTTCCAGTCTGACCGCTGCCCTGGCCTCACAGTGGAAATACACTGACTGTTTTTATATTAGAATGCTGAGTCTGCAGAAACAACAGCGTTGCTAACGTGACAGTAGCCGTCTCTAGCTAATGACCACTGTTGGCTATAGGCTTTGCTTCCCCAAACAAACGACAGGAGCTCCTCCTGATTGGCTGAACGGACCATGATGTTCCAAAATGTTCATCATGTTTTGAACTTTTTCTGTCCATCAAAACGAAGACAAACCTGGCGGAGTCGGATTCACCATCAGCCCTGTGCGACAGAAGCACGCTCCTCAATGACCTCAACAGATCAGCCCCGCCCACAGGATCCTACCAGATACGTCTGATCTCTTAGTCCCTCCCACAGGAACCTACCAGATACGTCTGATCTCTTAGCCCCGCCCACAGGAACCTACCAGATACGTCTGATCTTAGTCCCTACCACAGGAACCTACCAGATACGTCTGATCTCTTAGCCCCGCCCACAGGAACCTACCAGATACGTCTGATCTCTTAGCCCCTCCCACATGATACGTCACATTTTTCACTTTGTTTTCTTATGTCACTATGATGTATATATTTGGGCTTGAACTTTGGCGATTTATAAGTAAAATTAGATGTTGTAGAATGGATCCACCCAGTGTTTCCCATACATACATTTATTTATGGCGGCCCGGTACAATATCGCCATCGACCGCCACAAATAGATTTTTTTTTACTATTTAAAATTAGTAAAATCTTTGTAGAGCTGTGTGCAACGAATTTATTCACAGCTGCTCCTCCTTGCCCCGCCCCCTCTCTTTCTGTCTCTCACACACACACACACACGTCTGTGAATAGCCCCTCCCCCATGCGCATGCAGTCACGTGCACTGCTGAATCAAAGATTATAGGAAATTAGGTGTAAAGTTTCAGCGAAATTAAAACTTAAAATGCTTATTCAACAACAGGCCGAATGCTGTTTTCCTGAAGCATCTGTCAAGTGGTCAAGTCACGCCTGCCATTACTGAATAGAGTAGAGTCAAGTCACACCTACCATTACTGAGTAGGGTTGAGTCAAGTCACACCTACCATTACTGAGTAGGGTTGAGTCAAGTCACACTTACATTACTGAGTATGGTTGAGTCAAGCCACACTTACATTACGGAGTAGGGTTGAGTCAAGCCACACTTACATTACGGAGTAGGGTTGAGTCAAGTCACACTTACCATTACTTAGTAGGGTTGAGTCAAGTCACGTCTACCATTACTGAGTAGGGTTGAGTCAAGTCACACTTACATTACTGAGTAGGGTTGAGTCAAGTCACACTTACCATTACTGAGTAGGGTTGAGTCAAGTCATTGACGAGTATTACCTGTCATGTAAAATGTCCTCTTCCAGTAAACAGCACTCGGCTTGTTATTGAATGTGTTTTAATTTTCATTTCTTGAGTGGAGCACCTTATATATACATTTTGGCCTGTTATTTATTTAATAAAAGATGATCACGACTAGATTTGATTTCTGTGGGAAACACTGGATCCTCCTAAGCCAGACAGACTACCTGACCTTTGACCCTGTGTAGCTCCAAACATCAACTCTGTATTCTGTGATGCTTTTGGCCCAATGCTCTCCCACACCACAGAGCAAGAGAGAGAGAGAGTGTGTGTGTGTCAGGGTTGGCATCAATTCACTTTCTAGTCATGAAGATGAATAGATTTTCTTTAAAATATTGTTTTATCCAAACTATTGAGTGCATGATAATGGATGTTCTGTCATCATGATAATGGATGTTCTGTCATGATAATTAGTTCTGTCATGATCATGGATGTTATGTCATGATAATGGTTCTGTCATGATGTCTGTTCTGTCATGATAATGTATGTTCTGTCATGATAATGGCTGTTATGTCATGATAATGAATGTTCTGTCACGATAATGAATGTTCTATCATGATAATGGGTGTTCTGTCGTGATAATGGATGTTCTGTCATGATAATGAAGTTGTTATACTGGTTCTGTCATCATGATAAAGGATGTTCTATCATGATAATGGTGGTTCTATCATGATAATGGATGTTCGGTCATGATAATGGATGTTCTGTCATCATGATAATGGCTGTTCTGTCACGATAATGAATTTCTATCATGATCATGGATGTTCTATCATGATAATGGGTGTTCTGTCATTATGATAATGGTGGTTCTGTCATGATAATGGTTCTATCATTATGATAATAGGGTTTGGTCATGATAATAGTGTTCTGTCATTATGATAATGGTGGTTCTGTCATGATAATGGTTCTATCATTATGATAATAGTGTTCGGTCATGATAATAGTGTTCTGTCATTATGATAATGGTGGTTCTGTCATCATGATAATGGTTGTTCTATCATCAGCAAGTAAACAGCAATTTATGTTCTATGTTTTTAATTGACTGAATTGATCCCAGCCCTGAATTGATTCTGTGTGTGTACTTGCGTGTGTGTATCAGACCTGGGTAAAATGTAAAGCATGCCTCTTGGACACTTTATTTTATTATTATTATTACAAGTTTGGTCTCAATTTACTCTTATTGAACCGATTCAGGAAAGAGATGTTTTAAAATTAAAATGTTTTGAACGTTTGGGCCTGAGAATGTTGGCATCGAACCAACTGAGAATTAATTATTTTCATTGGCAGTTGAACTAGTTTGTCTTTAAATTTTAATGGATTTGATGATCAGTGAAATTACCTTCACCCTGACATGAGTTTCTGTGATATTTAACCCTTTCAGGTGTACAACCTCGTATACGAGATTAGAGTTGAGAAACTGAACATTCCAATTATTTCGTCACGGCTACTGGCCACTGAAGATTTACAGATGGTTTCGGTGGAATTGCGTTGCTGTGGTAACGGCTCGGACCCAAGTTGATATCCTGTTGGCGGTGTTTGGTAACGTCAACAGCTGACGGGATGTCTAATGTAGTCCGTTTTAGAATGTTTGTGGTGTCAAGTTGAAACCATCTGTAGACTGGTCCGATTTAAATTCAAATTCTTGAGAGATAACATTGTATCTGAAAAGCCTACACCTGAAAGGGTAGTCAGGGTGAGCTTGATTTATAGACCGTTTAAGTGGAATGTTTGACGTGTTGCTAGGAAACGGCTTAGACTGCAGTTGACTTCCTGTTGCGGTGTTTCGCAAATGTCGCCAACTGACAGGAAATCAAGTGGAGTCTGTTCAAGAATGATGGTTTTCTGTTTGTTTTTGATCGAGTTGAAACGGTCTGTATGGCTACACACCTCAACAGCTTCAAAAAGTGGACCCATCATTGGCTAGTTAAGGTAAATAAACGCACCTTGTTTTTGTTCCCAGATGTATCCAAATATAGTCGTCTATATTGCTGCCTGGTCAGAGTGAGTGTGAGAGTGAAAATCCCAGCAACGTTTTATAGTTTGAAATGAAACGCCCAAATCAGTGTGTCTGCCTGCTCGTAGACGTAGGCTGGTCGCCCCTAGCGACAACAATAGAGTATAGTTTTTGAGACTTGTAGTTCTTTATTTCACTGCTACAGACAACTGCATTTTCTTTCTCTGTATTGAAAACAAAATGGAGGATCATTTGTTTATGTACTGTGCCTTTAAGAATTAATTATAACTTTTTCCTCTTAATTGTTTTTCTTTCTTTTAATTGTCATACATTTTACCCAAAGGTGGCTAAATTATGTTTAAATGTTATTTAATGTTATAAGAGTTTAAATGTTATTTTTGCTTTATTTCTATTTGGAAGGAAAACAAACTAGGCATGAACTAAATCAAACCTTGGCAAAAAAAAGAGAAAAAAATACACAAAATATCACTGCAGTGTCTCGACTCTTGTGAGTTCCTTATATGTCAATTTAGGTTTAAATCCATCACAGGGACTTCTGATGGGCACATGGGTTCCCAAACATCCTCATGTCCACTACCACCGAACTGATCCTCACTAAGTAGATAACAGACGGACAGTCCTTTCCCTCCCATAGTCCAGCTCAGAGTACAGCTCAGATTACAGACTCATAATCCAGCTCAGATTACAGACTCATAGTCCAGCTCTGATTACAGACTCATAATCCAGCTCAGATTACAGACTCATAATCCAGCTCAGATTACAGACTCATAGTCCAGCTCAGAGTACAGACTCATAGTCCAGCTCAGATTACAGACTCATAATCCAGCTCAGATTACAGACTCATAATCCAGCTCAGATTAGACTCATAATCCAGCTCAGAGTACAGACTCATAGTCCAGCTCAGATTACAGACTCATAATCCAGCTCAGATTACAGACTCATAATCCAGCTCTGATTACAGACTCATAGTCCAGCTCTGATTACAGACTCATAGTCCAGCTCTGATTACAGACTCATAATCCAGCTCAGATTACACTCATTGTCCAGCTCAGATTACAGACTCATAATCCAGCTCATAGTACAGACTCATAATCCAGCTCATAGTACAGACTCATAGTCCAGCTCAGAGTACAGACTCATAGTCCAGCTCAGAGTACAGACTCATAGTCCAGCTCAGATTACAGACTCATAATACAGCTCAGAGTACAGGCTCATAGTCCAGCTCAGAGTACAGACTCATAATCCAGCTCATAGTCCAGCTCAGAGTACAGACTCATAGTCCAGCTCAGAGTACAGACTCATAGTCCAGCTCAGATTACAGACTCATAGTCCAGCTCAGATTACAGACTCATAGTCCAGCTCAGATTACAGACTCATAATCCAGCTCAGATTACAGACTCTTAGTTTAAAAGTACAGGACAGTCCTTTCCCTCTCTTAGTCCAGGCTCGGAGTACACTCTTTGATCTATGTGCATGACTCGTCACATGACCCCCGTCCGAGCAGAGATTGGTTGGTTGTGGGTTAGTCACTAGTAGGACACTGATGCTGCATGGGAAAATAAAACATTATTTATTTACACATGACCCCCCTCCGAGCAGAGATTGGTTGGTTGTGGGTTGTCACTAGTAGGACACTGATGCTGCATGGGAAAATAAAACATTATTTATTTACAAAACAGCTCAAAAACAGCTCGTCTGCTCTCAGACCATGTCTCTGAACTGTGGGGGCGTGGTCAGATCACCCTTGATTGACAGCTCTCTTTCAGCTCAAGTGCCTTTTTATTTTTCATTCACTAAAAGTTTTTTTTTCTAAACTACCAAATATTTCAGATGGACCCTTGGTTGTAAAGCTTGACTAACTAACTAGGTTAGACCTGTTCTTATTTAACTACCTCCTGGAGTATGGCGATAATATATTTTTTTAGCATTTTCCATTCACATACTTAAACGGTTAGCATTAGCTTTGCAGGTTGTTTCCATCCTGGCTGACACAGCGTTCTACAGTGACTATAAATCCCGGTGTTTTCCGGGGTCAGTTATCTCTCCATTACACACAAATGGTTATGTTTAGGATTTGGGGAGGGAAAGCTGATGGTCGAGAAAATGTGCTCTCCGTTCTTCGAGCTGATCCGACTGCCAGCTACGGTATTCAGCAACCTGATGTTCATGGAGACCTTGCACACAGTCCACAAGAAGTATGAAACACATTTCAGTCTGTTGTATGTTTAGAACCTCCTCTGAGTGTCTGTTGTATGTTTAGAACCTCCTCTGAGTGTCTGTTGTATGAGTTAGGGATGAACTAGAATAATGGTCATTATCTTTGGTACCAAGATGGCTGCCATAAAATGTTGCTGTTATGGAAATGAGGATTGTCCCTGTAATAATGGAACCAGACTATGAACCCATTAATGGCTAACTACTATATTTAGTACCGGTATGTTAAGGAAAAGCCCCAAAATGTTTTGTCAGGTAGAAACACAAGATGCTATGAGAACTATGGAGACGTGTCTACAAGACAAAATAATGAAACCTGTTTTCACATATTTTTCATTGGTAGACACAACATTTTCTTTTTTTAAACAGCAAAAATGTACTATAAAGGGGCGCCCGAGTGGCCCACCACGTTACTGCGCTGCAGACCTACGCGGTCGACCCGGGTTCGTCTCCCGATCCCGGATGGATTTGCCGCATGTCCTCCCCCCATATCTTCTCCCGTTCTTCCTCTCCTCTGCTCATGTCTGACCAGATTAAAGCTGTAAAAATGCAAAAAAAGAACAGACAAAAAATTTAAATTAAGTGCAATAACAAGAGGGACTCTTGCCTAGAGGTCGCTGTTTGACTTTATTACAGATTCTACCTGTAATATCAAAAGGGGTTGTCACTCCTACTTCCTTCACATGTCCTTCAATCTATAGACGCTTTCTGTTGCTAGGTAACGACATTGTTATTTGGTTCTCATTTTCGAACATGTTTGTACCTGGTAACTTATTTACCAGTTGTATTTATGTTATGGATGCAGGGCTGGCTCTGACCAATTGGCTGCCCTAGGCAGGATTCTTATCTGTTGCCCCCTTGCATCACAGTTTATTCTGTTCCATACGGTAAAGGGAGAGAAGAAGTTGTTTGTTTGGAGACAACTCGCCGTCCAAATGAATGAGCCATTGTAAAACACTCATTTTCCATGGGATTGTTATAAATGTTGGAACAGTACTATAAATAAGACTTCAGTATTTCGAAATAACTAGTAGTATTAGTAAAAAGAAAAAAAGTTAAAAAAAATATATAAATTCTTTTTATTTTTTGCCCCCTCTGGGTGGTGGCGCCCTTAGCATTTGCCTATACTGCCTATGCCTACAACAGGTGGAGAGGAAAAGGGAACAGAGCGATATGGAGGTGGAGAGGGAGAGGAGGAACCGAGGTGAGAGAGAGTGATATAGGCAGGGGTTCTCAACCTTTCTGCTGCCAAGGCACCCCTGTGTTCAATAAAATATTCCAGGGCACCCCTACATACGATAAAGACTTTTCCGGTCCTGTCTTTTTTGCTACAATGATGACAAAAGTGCTTGCTTTCAAAATAATGTTTATTTAAGAAACCGGAAACACATTTGTGTGTATATGCAGGCTATATAATGCATTATTAACGGGTGTTTCAGGTCTAAATGACTTAGTACTTTTGACATTACACTGCTTGTAGTAGTAAATCAAATAGCATATTTCTTTAAATAAAATTACAGAAAAGTATCACTAAAATGCTATCTCTTGCAGCTGCACTGTTCTCCATAAAAATTGCATATTTGGATAAGTTTGACCATTTCTCAAAAACAGAAAATCATGTATTTTTTTTTAAATACAGAAAAGGATCACCAAGTTACCATTTCTCAAAAAATATAAATAAATACCGAAAATAAGCACTTGTTCACTCAGTGGACATTTCTAGCTCAATGTGAGGTCTGCTGCTGCTGGCTAATAATACGGTAAATACGTGGGGAGATCTTTGAAAAGGCAACACGCATGTCATCCTCAAGGCTCAACTTGGCCCTACATTTTGTTTTCAGAGCTGTCATGGATGAAAAGCCAGCTTCACACATATGTGGTGCTGAATGGTATCAACACCTTAACTGCTGCATCATGAGATACTTGGTACTCAGCACCACTCTGAAACTAGCTCTCCAGGTGGTATCAGATGAGATTTCAATGAGTTCTTCCAAGAGTTTGGATGGAGATGTGTCGGGAAGCTTTGTCTCAATGTTGTCTGTAAAGGTTTTTTTTATCCAGAGTAACTTGGTGATCCCCTTTTCTGTGTTTTATTAAATAATGGTTTTCAGTTTGAGAAATGGTCAAACTTATCCAAATATGGTATTTTCATGGAAAACAGTGCAGCTGCAACAGATTTTCTGTAATCTAAAAAGAATTGTAAACATTTTTTTTTTTTTTTTTTTTTTTTTAATCAAGGCAGCTCTCTGCGCGGCACCCCTGTTGAGAACCGCTGATATAGAGAGAGGTGGAGAGGTAGAGGAGGAACAGAGTGATACGGAGGTGGAGAGGAGGAAGAGAGTGATATAGGGAGAGGAGGAACAGAGGTGGCGAGGTAGAGGAGGAACAGTGATACGGAGGTGGAGAGGAGGAACAGAGAGGTAGGGAGGTGGAGTGGGGGAGGAAGACAGTGATAGGGAGGTGGAGAGGGGGAGGAAGAAGAGTGATAGGGAGAGGAGGAAGAGTGATAGGGAGGTGGAGAGGGAGAAGACAGTGATAGGGAGGTGGGGAGGAAGAAGAGTGATAGGGAGGTGGACAGGAAGAGTGATAGGGAGAGGAGGAACAGTGATAGAGAGGAGGAACAGAGTGATAGGGAGAGGGAGAGGAGGAACAGAGGGAGAGGAGGAAGAGAGCGATAGGGAGAGGAGGAAGAGTGATATGGAGGTGGAGAGGGAGAGGAGGAACAGAGTGAGAGGGAGAGGAGGAAGAGAGCGATAGGGAGGTGGAGAGGAGGAAGAGAGTGATATGGAGGTGGAGAGGGAGAGGAAAAGAGCGATAGGGAGAGGGAGATAAGGAAGAGTGATAGGGAGGTGTTTTCTTTTTCTTGATTTATTTCCATAATACAGTTCAAAAACCCACAAATCAGTTTACTCAATAAAGTGTCTTCATATATTAGCCAGTTATAGTCAGATTGCATACATATTTACCCATTTTCTTCAATATGGGAAACAGCATGAGTGAATATAATCCTATTTTCAATTGAAAAAATATGTATATTGTGTCTTGGGGCCATATAAAATAATGTTTGATATGGGTACTGGTTATGATGAGCTAATAAGTTAGTAATGAAGTACAAAACTGGATAATAATCCTTATTTTTTGGGGTGGTTGGTACTGAGTTACACACCGGGTCCATTCGGACCCAGAGTTTTTGTTAACACCAAAATAAGATAAATAAATAAGCAGCGCAAAAGGGTTAAATACATTCCACATTATTAATTAATATGAAAAAGTACAAAGCAGAAAGAGTCAAAACGTCTCACTGCTGTCTGGTGAAAACAGATGAACTCACATGTGTTTCTCTAGTTCTATGTTGGGCTTAGACATCCATCCTACTGCTGGACACTAGAGCTGCTACTAAAGTAAACATTATTTAAGTCATCAATTCATCCAAAGAAAATGTACTGAAAATCTTAAGTTTTTAGCAGTAGTGGACTTTTTGAACATCATAGATTTTCAGATAAGATATTCCTTTATTGATCCCCTTGGGGAAATTCCAGAACTATCGGCTTCTAAAAATCCTCAATATTTTACAAAAACATGGACAGAATATCATTGCTTCTAATAATCCTCAACCTTCCCTCATCATCAACGTGTTGAAATCCTATGATCATGTAAGCTACAACTTTTTTTTTGAGGCTTTGTAATGATCGACTGCTCAGTTTGCTGACAGTAAAGGTTCACATGCTTCAGGTCTCGACAGTAGGACAGCAACACAGTAGCGTGTCTCGACAGTAGGACAGCAACACAGTAGCGTGTCTCGACAGTAGGACAGCAACACAGTAGCGTGTCTCGACAGTAGGACAGCAACACTGTAGCGTGTCTCGACAGTAGGACAGCAACACAGTAGCGTGTCTCGACAGTAGGACAGCAACACAGTAGCGTGTCTCGACAGGACCGCAACAGTAGCGTGTCTCGACAGTAGGACAGCAACACAGTAGCGTGTCAAGACAGTAGGACAGCAACACAGTAGCGCGTCTCGACAGTAGGACAGCAACACAGTAGCGTGTCTCGACAGTAGGACAGCAACACAGTAGCTTGTCACTGAGGTTAAACTTTACCTGGTGAAACGAAGCCTTAATGCTGTTTCCTCTGCAGCTCTGATGACAAACATTTATAGAACAGCTTTTATCCAAAGCGCTTTACAACTTATGCCTCACATTCACCCATTTTACAACATTTACATTTAGTCATTTAGCTGACGCTTTTATCCAAAGCGACTTACAAGTTCACCCATTCATTCACACACCGACGGTGGAGGCCACCATGCAAGGTGCCAACCTGCTCATCGGGGGCAGTCAGAGGTTAAGTGTCTTGCTCAAGGACACTTCGACACGCTGCTGGGAGGAGCCGGAATCTAACCGGGAACCTTCCGATTTCCAGACTACCACTCTGCCTCCTGAGCCACCGTCGCCCCCAACAACACCAGGATTGGTCAATGTTGACACATATAGCACTAGAAATTATGACCAAGGTTGATCCAATGACCAAGTCACCTACATCAGTTTTTAGACAAAATAAAAATGGTCCAGTTTGGCAAATTGCCAACATTTAATGAGCTGATATTGATATGTTCCAACACTTTGGTCGTTCTGGTTGAAGTCCATCATAGAGTTGGTAAAAACCCGTCTCTTCTCTCCCACATCTTTGGTCACATGGTCCCTTCCTCACTTGGAACCCTGAGGCTGTTACTGCTGCATCTCAGCTGCTTATTGGTCACTGGTATCTTCAATCTCGCTGCTGATTGGTCCTTGCTCTTCTGGTGCATCTGGCCAGAAGTCTGGGTTGTCTTGATACCACTTGACTGGAGGGAAGGGAACATTTTCTATTTTAGTGTTAATTATCTACCTGTATAGTTTATTATACTTTACATAGTTACTTATCCTGTATAGTTTATTATTATACTTTACATAGTTACTTATCTTGTATAGTTTATTATTATACTTTGCATAGTGACTTATCTACCTGTATAGTGTATTATTATACTTTACATAATAATAATAAATAAATTTATTTTATATAGCGCCTTACATAAGGTATCTCAAAGCACTTTACATACATTAAATTATGGTATATGGACAAACACAGTACATGTACTTTCACAATGACAACATGGTGGGGATACTACAGAGAAAGGGAGACAGCTTAGAGACAAGGCAGAATATTTAAATAATAATACTAAAATATAGGTGTGTACAGATGTGTATTATTATACTTTACATAGTTACTTATCTACCTGTATAGTGTATTAGTATACTTCACATAGTTAGGTCTCTATCTGTAGTTTATTAGTATACTTCGCATAGTTAGGTCTCTATCTGTAGTTTATTAGTATACTTCGCATAGTTAGGTCTCTATCTGTAGTTTATTAGTATACTTCACATAGTTAGGTCTCTATCTGTAGTTTATTAGTATACTTCGCATAGTTAGGTCTCTATCTGTATAGTTTATTAGTATACTTCACATAGTTAGGTCTCTATCTGTAGTTTATTAGTATACTTCACATAGTTAGGTCTACCTGTAGTTTATTAGTATACTTCACATAGTTAGGTCTCTATCTGTAGTTTATTAGTATACTTCACATAGTTAGGTCTCTATCTGTAGTTTATTAGTATACTTCACATAGTTAGGTCTCTATCTGTAGTTTATTAGTATACTTCACATACCGTAATTCCTCTAATAGTAACCGGGTCTCAAATACAAGCCGGGTCTCTATTAATGGCCGGGTGCGCTCTTGAGCTAAGCAATTATAAGCCGGCCTCCTAATACAAGCCGGGTTACTAATATACTGAGCTGCATACTGAGCTAGTTACTTGATTTCACTTTGAAAACGTTGAAATGACCAGTGACCACCTGTAATTGCACTGTTTACTATTTCATACAGTACTTGGTTTCAATAAATGAACCCAGTACATTTTACTGGGTTCAAACTGACACAAAATGTTGATTTATTCATTATGATCCGTTTGAAAATTTGAAATATAGGCCTCCCTCTTATACAGGCCTCCTCCTAATACAAGCCTGGTACCCGCTACAGTTGAAACAAATACAAGCCGGGGTTACTATTAGAGGAATTACGGTAGTTAGGTCTCTACCTGTAGTTTATTAGTATACTTCACAGTTAGTTCTCTATTGTACCTGTCCTCCTGATGCCTACAGCCCAGGTCACTTCAGGCCTCCATCCCAGCTGCTGTAGCTTCTCACAGCTGATAGGGTAGCGCAGGTCAACCCGCGGCCTAGAGGTCAGAGTTCAAACGTTATACATGGTCAGGCTGATACACTGATCAATGACTCACTGCTGCTACACTGATCAATGACTCACTGCTGATACACTGATCAATGACTCACTGCTGCTACACTGATCAATGAAACTCACTGCTGATACACTGATCAATGACTCACTGCTGCTACACTGATCAATGACTCACTGCTGATACACTGATCAATGACTCACTGCTGCTACACTGATCAATGAGACTCACTGCTGATACACTGATCAATGACTCACTGCTGATACACTGATCAATGACTCACTGCTGATACACTGATCAATGACTCACTGCTGCTACACTGATCAATGAGACTCACTGCTGATACACTGATCAATGAGACTCACTCACAGTAGACTGTGTCCACATTAAGATGTGTTTTGGAGCAAAGTTGTAACAAAAAATTAAGAAAATCGATACACATTGTAGCTTTAAAGTCACCATCATTGAGTCGCGCTGCTGTAGATGTTATGGTCATGGTGATTTAAACAGTGCTGTAGATGTTATCGTCATGGTGATTTAAACACAGTGCTGTAGATGTTATGGTCATGGTGATTTAAACAGTGCTGTAGATGTTATCGTCATGGTGATTTAAACACAGTGCTGTAGATGTTATCATCATGGTGATTTAAACAGTGCTGTAGATGTTATCGTCATGGTGATTTAAACACAGTGCTGTAGATGTTATCGTCATGGTGATTTAAACAGTGCTGTAGATGTTATCGTCATGGTGATTTAAACAGTGCTGTAGATGTTATCATCATGGTGATTTAAACAGTGCTGTAGATGTTATCGTCATGGTGATTTAAACAGTGCTGTAGATGTTATCGTCATGGTGATTTAAACAGTGCTGTAGATGTTATCGTCATGGTGATTTAAACACAGTGCTGTAGATGTTATCGTCATGGTGATTTAAACACAGTGCTGTAGATGTTATCGTCATGGTGATTTAAACAGTGCTGTAGATGTTATCGTCATGGTGATTTAAACACAGTGCTGTAGATGTTATCATCATGGTGATTTAAACAGTGTTGTAGATGTTATCGTCATGGTGATTTAAACACAGTGCTGTAGATGTTATCGTCATGGTTACGACACTCACCTGTCGGGCACAAACTCCAGCCAGTCATTCAGCTCCGAGTCAGGAACGTTCTTTACCTAGGGAACACACACACACACACACACACACACCTAGTTAACCTACCATCTAGTTAACCTACCATCTAGTTAACCTGCCATATAGTTAACCTACCATCTAGTTAACCTGGCATCTAGTTAACATACCCTCTAGTTAACCTACCATCTAGTTAACCTACCATCTAGTTAACATACCATCTAGTTAACCTACCATCTAGTTAACCTACCATCTAGTTAACCTACCATCTAGTTAACATACCATCTAGTTAACATACCATCTAGTTAACCTGCTATATAGTTAACCTACCATCTAGTTAACCTGTCATCTAGTTAACATACCATCTAGTTAACCTGTCATCTAGTTAACCTACCATCTAGTTAACCTACCATCTAGTTAACCTGTCATCTAGTTAACCTACCATCTAGTAAACATACCATCTAGTTAACCTGCTATATAGTTAACCTACCATCTAGTTAACCTGTCATCTAGTTAACATACCATCTAGTTAACCTGTCATCTAGTTAACCTACCATCTAGTTAACCTGTCATCTAGTTAACCTACCATCTAGTTAACCTACCATCTAGTAAACATGTGAACCTACCATCTAGTTAAAGGAACACTCCAACATTTTGGGAAATTAGCTTATTTGCCATCTACCCTGGAGTTAGACAAGAAGATACATATTTTTTTTTCTCTGTGCATGCAGTAGGAGTAGGAAGACGCGCACCCTTAGCCTAGCTTAGCGTCAGTTACTGGAAGTAGGTTCCTCCATTAGCCTAGTTCCCAACGTCTTCCTACTCCTACTGCATGCACAGAGAAGAAAAAGGTATGCATCTTCTTGTCTAACTCCAGGGTAGATGGCAAATAAGCTAATTTCCCAAAATGTTGGAGTGTTCCTTTAAACCTATCATCTAGTTAACATGTGAACCTACCATCTAGTTAACATGTGAACCTACCATTTTGTTAACCTACCATCTTGACCAATTGTCTTGCTAGCTGAATGATAGGAATCTCACAGCTGGCTCCAACATTGTAGACCTCTCCCACAATCCCCTTCTCCAGGACAGTCAGGAAGGCTGTGATGACATCATCAACAAACAGGAAGTGTCTGGACTTTGGGATGTTGCCCTGGATGGTACTGTACCAGAGAGGATCATGGGCGATATGTAGATTTAATACCTGGCGTTTAGATTTATTTTCTGCTTTCTTATATTCTGTGAAATGCAACAATCACAAGTAGTCCTGAATGATGGAGGGGGGGGCAGCAGGGAGAATGATTATTTCTTATTTTTGTACAGAATAAAAAACATTAGAAATTGCAATAAAAGACAGTGAGTCATGTCGTCATCACTTTGTCTGTCTTGAATGAGCATTTCTGTTGCTGGATTTGAGAAACACAATATATGTCTGTTCTGAACATAGTTCACAAAACTATTTTCCCCTTTAAAAGTTGAAATATTTTTTATATAGTATATTCATATTTAGTCAAATCAAATAGATTTGTGAGGTTAGAGCAGTGAAGGTGAGTGTTGAAGCTGGTCTCACCAGACCACGTGAGGTTAGAGCAGTGAAGGTGAGTGTTGACGCTGGTCTCACCAGACCATGTGAGGTTAGAGCAGTGAAGGTGAGTGGTGTGTTGTAGGTGCTCTCAGTTTGCTCTGTACACACTCCAGACTCATTAATAAAAAAAAAACACATTGTCGCTTTAAGTTAAAACGAATGCAATGAAATGTGAACCTGTGTTCAGTACAGACCTGTATATTTGGTATGTTTTATTTATTTATTTATTTTGAAAGGATTTAGGCCACACACTCAAATGGCGGTGATTAGTTAATTAACTAAAGCCATGCAAGGTGTGATGGTAGCCTAAAGCCATGCAAGGTGTGATGGTAGCCTAAAGCCATGCAAGGTGTGATGGTAGCCTAAAGCCATACAAGATGTGATGGTAGCCTAAAGCCATGCAAGGTGTGATGGTAGCCTAAAGCCATGCAATGTGTGATGGTAGCCTAAAGCCATGCAAGGTGTGATGGTAGCCTAAAGCCATGCAAGGTGTGATGGTAGCCTAAGGCCCCGTGTCGACCGGGGACGTTTTATGAGTTGTCAGCTCCTTTCTGTCATTAATTTCTATGCTACAGACGCGACAGGCGCGCTCCTTTTCCCAGCGCCGCGCCTCACGTTTTAGCGCTCTCTGCGGCTGGCGTTTTACCTTGATGAGCTCATCAAGGTAACTTTTTTCGACCGACCAATCAACATCGAGCAAGTGGGGGAGCCGCGGCAGTCGCGAGACTCAGGAAAACGCTCTGAGCTTTTTTTTTTTTGCTTTTCAAAACGGTCCGTCTTGAAAAAAACGTCCCCGGTGGACACAAAGCCTAAAGCCATACAAGATGTGATGGTAGCCTAAAGCCATACAAGATGTGATGGTAGCCTAAAGCCATACAAGATGTGATGGTAGCCTAAAGCCTGTGTTTATAGACCACATTGAAGAACTGAATACAAACCATTTCTTGTTGACTTGCAGGAGGGTTAGAAACCTGGGGATGACCTGGAATACAAGACAGAAGATGCAAACAACTGTCACAAACTGTCACGTAACCTAAAGCCATGCAAGGTGTGATGGTAGCCTGTCTGGGTGTAGTATTGCTGTCTGGGTGTAGTATTACTGTCTGGGTGTAGTATTGCTGTCTGGGTGTAGTGTTGCTGTATGGGTGTAGTATTGCTGTCTGGGTGTAGTATTGCTGTCTGGGTGTAGTGTTGTTGTCTGGGTGTAGTATTGCTGTCTGGGTGTAGTATTACTGTCTGGGTGTAGTATTGCTGTCTGGGTGTAGTATTGCTGTCTGGGTGTAGTATTGCTGTCTGGGTGTAGTATTACTGTCTGGGTGTAGTATTGCTGTCTGGGTGTAGTGTTGCTGTCTGGGTGTAGTATTGCTGTCTGGGTGTAGTATTGCTGTCTGGGTGTAGTATTGCTGTCTGGGTGTAGTGTTGCTGTCTGGGTGTAGTGTTGCTGTCTGGGTGTAGTGTTGCTGTCTGGGTGTAGTAATGCTGTCTGGGTGTAGTATTACTGTCTGGGTGTAGTATTGCTGTCTGGGTGTAGTATTGCTGTCTGGGTG
The DNA here is from genome assembly GCF_963971535.1 of Notolepis coatsorum. Taxonomy (NCBI): domain Eukaryota; kingdom Metazoa; phylum Chordata; class Actinopteri; order Aulopiformes; family Paralepididae; genus Notolepis; species Notolepis coatsorum. The sequence continues at coordinate 57,644,109 of NC_140165.1, read as the reverse complement.
TAGTATTACTGTCTGGGTGTAGTATTACTGTATGGGTGTAGTATTGCTGTCTGGGTGTAGTATTACTGTATGGGTGTAGTGTTGTTGTCTGGGTGTAGTATTGCTGTCTGGGTGTAGTATTACTGTCTGGGTGTAGTATTGCTGTCTGGGTGTAGTATTACTGTCTGGGTGTAGTATTACTGTCTGGGTGTAGTATTACTGTCTGGGTGTAGTATTACTGTCTGGGTGTAGTATTGCTGTCTGGGTGTAGTATTACTGTCTGGGTGTAGTATTACTGTCTGGGTGTAGTATTGCTGTCTGGGTGTAGTATTGCTGTCTGGGTGTAGTGTTGTTGTCTGGGTGTAGTATTGCTGTCTGGGTGTAGTATTACTGTCTGGGTGTAGTATTGCTGTCTGGGTGTAGTATTGCTGTCTGGGTGTAGTATTGCTGTCTGGGTGTAGTATTACTGTCTGGGTGTAGTATTGCTGTCTGGGTGTAGTGTTGCTGTCTGGGTGTAGTATTGCTGTCTGGGTGTAGTATTGCTGTCTGGGTGTAGTATTGCTGTCTGGGTGTAGTATTGCTGTCTGGGTGTAGTGTTGCTGTCTGGGTGTAGTAATGCTGTCTGGGTGTAGTATTACTGTCTGGGTGTAGTATTGCTGTCTGGGTGTAGTATTGCTGTCTGGGTGTAGTATTACTGTCTGGGTGTAGTATTACTGTCTGGGTGTAGTATTGCTGTCTGGGTGTATTATTACTGTATGGGTGTAGTATTGCTGTATGGGTGTAGTATTGCTGTCTGGGTGTAGTATTGCTGTCTGGGTGTAGTATTACTGTATGGGTGTAGTATTGATGTACCTTCTCAGTGTACTGTCAGGGTGTTGTACTGCTGTCTGGGTGTAGTATTGCTGTCTGGGTGTAGTATTGCTGTCTGGGTGTAGTATTACTGTCTGGGTGTAGTATTACTGTCTGGGTGTAGTGTTGCTGTCTGGGTGTAGTATTGATGTCTGGGTGTAGTATTGATGTCTGGGTGTAGTATTGCTGTCTGGGTGTAGTATTGCTGTCTGGGTGTAGTATTACTGTCTGGGAGTAGTATTGCTGTCTGGGTGTAGTATTACTGTACCTTCTCAGTGTACTTCTGTCTGGGTGTAGTATTGCTGTACCTTCTCAGTGTACTGTCTGGGTGTAGTATTACTGTCTGGGTGTAGTACTGCTGTCTGGGTGTAGTGTTACTGTACCTTCTCAGTGTACTGTCTGGGTGTAGTATTGCTGTCTGCGTGTAGTATTGCTGTCTGGGTGTAGTATTACTGTCTGGGTGTAGTATTGCTGTCTGGGTGTAGTATTGCTGTCTGGGTGTAGTGTTACTGTCTGGGTGTAGTATTACTGTCTGGGTGTAGTATTGCTGTACCTTCTCAGTGTTACTGTCTGGGTGTAGTATTGCTGTCTGGGTGTAGTATTACTGTCTGGGCGTAGTATTACTGTCTGGGTGTAGTATTGCTGTCTGGGTGTAGTATTGCTGTCTGGGTGTAGTATTACTGTCTGGGTGTAGTATTACTGTATGGGTGTAGTATTGCGGTCTGGGTGTAGTATTACTGTCTTGGTGTAGTATTGCTGTCTGGGTGTAGTATTACTGTCTGGGTGTAGTATTGCTGTCTGGGTGTAGTATTGCTGTCTGGGTGTAGTATTGCTGTCTGGGTGTAGTGTTGCTGTCTGGGTGTAGTGTTGCTGTCTGGGTGTAGTATTACTGTCTGGGTGTAGTATTGCTGTCTGGGTGTAGTATTACTGTCTGGGTGTAGTATTGCTGTCTGGGTGTAGTATTACTGTCTGGGTGTAGTACTGCTGTCTGGGTGTAGTGTTACTGTACCTTCTCAGTGTACTGTCTGGGTGTAGTATTGCTGTCTGCGTGTAGTATTGCTGTCTGGGTGTAGTATTACTGTCTGGGTGTAGTATTGCTGTCTGGGTGTAGTATTGCTGTCTGGGTGTAGTGTTACTGTCTGGGTGTAGTATTACTGTACCTTCTCAGTGTACTGCTGTCTGGGTGTAGTATTGCTGTACCTTCTCAGTGTACTGTCTGGGTGTAGTATTACTGTCTGGGTGTAGTACTGCTGTCTGGGTGTAGTGTTACTGTACCTTCTCAGTGTACTGTCTGGGTGTAGTATTGCTGTCTGCATGTAGTATTGCTGTCTGGGTGTAGTATTACTGTCTGGGTGTAGTATTGCTGTCTGGGTGTAGTATTGCTGTCTGGGTGTAGTGTTACTGTCTGGGTGTAGTATTACTGTCTGGGTGTAGTATTGCTGTACCTTCTCAGTGTTACTGTCTGGGTGTAGTATTGCTGTCTGGGTGTAGTATTACTGCCTGGGTGTAGTATTACTGTCTGGGTGTAGTATTGCTGTCTGGGTGTAGTATTGCTGTCTGGGTGTAGTATTACTGTCTGGGTGTAGTATTACTGTATGGGTGTAGTATTGCTGTCTGGGTGTAGTATTGCGGTCTGGGTGTAGTATTACTGTCTTGGTGTAGTATTGCTGTCTGGGTGTAGTATTACTGTCTGGGTGTAGTATTGCTGTGTGGGTGTAGTATTGCTGTCTGGGTGTAGTATTGCTGTCTGGGTGTAGTGTTGCTGTCTGGGTGTAGTGTTGCTGTCTGGGTGTAGTATTACTGTCTGGGTGTAGTATTGCTGTCTGGGTGTAGTATTACTGTCTGGGTGTAGTATTGCTGTCTGGGTGTAGTATTACTGTCTGGGTGTAGTATTGCTGTCTGGGTGTAGTATTACTGTCTGGGTGTAGTATTGCTGTCTGGGTGTAGTATTGTTGTCTGGGTGTAGTATTACTGTCTGGGTGTAGTATTACTGTCTGGGTGTAGTATTGCTGTCTGGGTGTAGTATTGCTGTCTGGTTGTAGTATTACTGTCTGGGTGTAGTATTGCTGTCTGGGTGTAGTATTGCTGTCTGGGTGTAGTGTTGCTGTCTGGGTGTAGTATTGCTGTCTGGGTGTAGTATTACTGTCTGGGTGTAGTATTACTGTCTGGGTGTAGTATTGCTGTCTGGGTGTGGTGTAGTATTGCTGTCTGGGTGTAGTATTACTGTCTGGGTGTAGTATTGCTGCCTGGGTGTAGTATTGCTGTACCTTCTCAGTGTACTGCTGTCTGGGTGTAGTATTGCTGTACCTTCTCAGTGTACTGTCTGTGTGTAGTATTGCTGTACCTTCTCAGTGTACTGTCTGTGTGTAGTATTGCTGTACCTTCTCAGTGTACTGTCTGGGTGTAGTATTGCTGTCTGGGTGTAGTATTGCTGTCTGGGTGTAGTATTACTGTCTGGGTGTAGTATTGCTGTCTGGGTGTAGTATTACTGTCTGGGTGTAGTATTGCTGTCTGGGTGTAGTGTTACTGTCTGGGTGTAGTATTACTGTCTGGGTGTAGTATTGCTGTCTGGGTGTAGTATTACTGTCTGGGTGTAGTATTGCTGTACCTTCTCAGTGTTACTGTCTGGGTGTAGTATTGCTGTCTGGGTGTAGTGTTGCTGTACCTTCTCAGTGTACTGTCTGGGTGTAGTATTGCTGTACCTTCTCAGTGTTACTGTCTGGGTGTAGTGTTACTGTACCTTCTCAGTGTTACTGTCTGGGTGTAGTGTTACTGTCTGGGTGTAGTATTGCTGTCTGGGTGTAGTGTTGCTGTACCTTATCAGTGTACTGTCTGGGTGTAGTATTGCTGTACCTTCTCAGTGTTACTGTCTGGGTGTAGTGTTACTGTACCTTCTCAGTGTTACTGTCTGGGTGGAGTGTTACTGTCTGGGTGTAGTATTGCTGTCTAGGTGTAGTATTACTGTCTGGGTGTAGTATTGCTGGCTGGGTGTAGTGTTGCTGTCTGGGTGTAGTATTACTGTCTGGGTGTAGTATTACTGTCTGGGTGTAGTGTTGCTGTCTGGGTGTAGTATTACTGTCTGGGTGTAGTATTACTGTCTGGGTGTAGTGTTGCTGTACCTTCTCATTGTACTGTCTGGGTGTAGTGTTGCTGTCTGGGTGTAGTATTGCTGTCTGGGTGTAGTATTGCTGTCTGGGTGTAGTATTGCTGTCAGGGTGTAGTATTACTGTCTGGGTGTAGTATTACTGTCTGGGTGTAGTATTGCTGTCTGGGTGTAGTATTACTGTCTGGGTGTAGTATTGCTGTCTGGGTGTAGTATTACTGTCTGGGTGTAGTATTACTGTCTGGGTGTAGTATTGCTGTCTGGGTGTAGTATTACTGTCTGGGTGTAGTATTACTGTCTGGGTGTAGTATTACTGTCTGGGTGTAGTGTTGCTGTCTGGGTGTAGTATTACTGTCTGGGTGTAGTGTTGCTGTCTGGGTGTAGTATTACTGTCTGGGTGTAGTATTACTGTCTGGGTGTAGTATTACTGTCTGGGTGTAGTGTTGCTGTCTGGGTGTAGTATTACTGTCTGGGTGTAGTATTGCTGTCTGGGTGTAGTATTACTGCCTGGGTGTAGTATTGCTGTCTGGGTGTAGTATTACTGTCTGGGTGTAGTATTACTGTCTGGGTGTAGTATTACTGTCTGGGTGTAGTGTTGCTGTCTGGGTGTAGTATTACTGTCTGGGTGTAGTATTGCTGTCTGGGTGTAGTATTACTGTCTGGGTGTAGTGTTGCTGTACCTTCTCAGTGTACTGTCTGGGTGTAGTACTGCTGTCTGGGTGTAGTATTACTGTATGGGTGTAGTATTGCTGTCTGGGTGTAGTATTGCTGTCTGGGTGTAGTATTACTGTCTGGGTGTAGTGTTGCTGTCTGGGTGTAGTATTAATGCTGTCTGGGTGTAGTATTACTGTCTGGGTGTAGTATTACTGTCTGGGTGTAGTATTACTGTCTGGGTGTAGTGTTGCTGTCTGGGTGTAGTATTGCTGTCTGGGTGTAGTATTACTGTCTGGGTGTAGTATTGCTGTCTGGGTGTAGTATTACTGTCTGGGTGTAGTATTACTGTCTGGGTGTAGTGTTGCTGTCTGGGTGTAGTATTACTGTCTGGGTGTAGTATTACTGTCTGGGTGTAGTATTGCTGTCTGGGTGTAGTATTACTGTCTGGGTGTAGTGTTGCTGTACCTTCTCAGTGTACTGTCTGGGTGTAGTATTGCTGTCTGGGTGTAGTATTGCTGTCTGGGTGTAGTATTACTGTCTGGGTGTAGTGTTGCTGTCTGGGTGTAGTATGAATGCTGTCTGGGTGTAGTATTACTGTCTGGGTGTAGTATTACTGTCTGGGTGTAGTATTGCTGTCTGGGTGTAGTATTGCTGTCTGGGTGTAGTATTGCTGTCTGGGTGTAGTATTACTGTCTGGGTGTAGTATTACTGTCTGGGTGTAGTATTACTGTCTGGGTGTAGTATTGCTGTCTGGGTGTAGTATTACTGTCTGGGTGTAGTATTACTGTCTGGGTGTAGTGTTGCTGTCTGGGTGTAGTATTACTGTCTGGGTGTAGTGTTGCTGTCTGGGTGTAGTATTACTGTCTGGGTGTAGTATTACTGTCTGGGTGTAGTGTTGCTGTCTGGGTGTAGTATTGCTGTCTGGGTGTAGTATTACTGTCTGGGTGTAGTATTGCTGTCTGGGTGTAGTATTACTGTCTGGGTGTAGTATTACTGTCTGGGTGTAGTATTACTGTCTGGGTGTAGTGTTGCTGTCTGGGTGTAGTATTACTGTCTGGGTGTAGTATTGCTGTCTGGGTGTAGTATTACTGTCTGGGTGTAGTGTTGCTGTACCTTCTCAGTGTACTGTCTGGGTGTAGTACTGCTGTCTGGGTGTAGTATTACTGTATGGGTGTAGTATTGCTGTCTGGGTGTAGTATTGCTGTCTGGGTGTAGTATTACTGTCTGGGTGTAGTGTTGCTGTCTGGGTGTAGTATTAATGCTGTCTGGGTGTAGTATTACTGTCTGGGTGTAGTATTACTGTCTGGGTGTAGTGTTGCTGTCTGGGTGTAGTATTACTGTCTGGGTGTAGTATTACTGTCTGGGTGTAGTATTACTGTCTGGGTGTAGTGTTGCTGTACCTTCTCAGTGTACTGTCTGGTTGTAGTGTTGCTGTCTGGGTGTAGTATTACTGTCTGGGTGTAGTGTTGCTGTACCTTCTCAGTGTACTGTCTGGTTGTAGTATTGCTGTCTGGGTGTAGTGTTACTGTCTGGGTGTAGTATTGCTGTCTGGGTGTAGTGTTACTGTCTGGGTGTAGTATTACTGTCTGGGTGTAGTATTGCTGTCTGGGTGTAGTATTACTGTCTGGGTGTAGTGTTGCTGTCTGGGTGTAGTATTACTGTCTGGGTGTAGTATTACTGTCTGGGTGTAGTATTGCTGTCTGGGTGTAGTGTTACTATATGCGTGTAGTGTTACTGTCTGGGTGTAGTGTTACTGTCTGGGTGTAGTATTACTGTCTGGGTGTAGTATTGCTGTCTGGGTGTAGTGTTACTGTCTGGGTGTAGTGTTACTGTACCTTCTCAGTGTACTGTCTGGGTGTAGTGTTACTGTACCTTCTCAGTGTACTGTCTGGGTCCGTACACATTGTTACTCCTGGTTATGATGACAGGAAACTGGAGTTGGAATTTAAAAACATGAACAGCAAGGAACAAGGAACACAGCATTAAGTTATATATGGACCTTGTATTTAGTACAGGAACATAAAGCTGTCTGTCTGTCTGTCTGTCTGTCTGTCTGTGCGTCTCTGTCTGTCTCTGTCTGTACTGACGCGTACCGACCTTATGTTGCTCCCAGTAGGACCTGACCAGGTATTCAGCAGCAGCCTTGGTAGCAGAGTAGGGGTTGGAAGGTCTGAGAGGACTGTTCTCATCAAATACCTACATAGACACACCACACATACACACCACACAGACACATTAGTGACATTGTTCATCAAACAGTGTTGAACTTGAGTGCTAGAGTCTTGAATGCATAGTAGTAGAGACAGATTAGCATAGTAGGTAGTAATATAGGCAAAGTAGAGTCCTTAGTAGCAGAGTGCATTATAGTAAAAGACAAAGTACAAAGGTTAGTATATATAAATAATATATATATTTTTTTCATTTCAGATATTGATTGAAGAAGTATGTTTTTAGTCGACAGCGGAAAAACCACAGACACCATATACACACCACATAGACACAGGGCTGTACAGTGCTACGAGGGCGTAGCATATTGCCCCTAAAAATAGCATGTGCTAGTAGAAAAAAAAATTTGGGGGCACCCTTGCTAGTACTGATTTCAACCCTTTCATTCGTATTTCACTCCTTTTTTTCGAGGAATTTAAACCTTGCGAACTAATCTTGTTGGCCGTTTTCTATATCTCTCCTCCCTCTGTCTCTCTCCGTCTGCCCAAGGAGCGGGGCTGTTACTCACACATGCACATACGGGTACTTGAGGTGCTGTCCGTGCTGAAGCAGAGCAGAGCTCATCATAGTGGAGAGAACGAAACGTTCGAAAAAAGCATGTGTAACTGAGGGGTACAATTCCCTGACTGTATTGATAAGTATGGTATCATTAAACCACTACCGCTTTATGTACTTTAATTACTGGCCATACAGTACACGATATCTAAGTATGATTTTTTTTTTTTTTTTTTTTTTTTTATTATTGCAAAACAAAACTTATTAAAAGTCAGTACTCAACACACAATGTATAATGAAACTTTCAGTAAAGGTGGTTAAAATATATGCAAGTACAGAAACAGGATAAAACAAAAATAGTCAATAATAACATTTTAACCGTATACAGTGTATATCCAGCGAAGTTACAATTATATAAATGTTAGTATATAATATACCCCTAATACCTATTTTCTAAAACCCTACACACATATGCTCCAGCTCAAACCCCCCCCTCCCGGACCCCCTCTTGGATAGTACCTCCATTATCCCTCACTCCTAACCAGACACTACCATTATAGGCTAGCTTTTATTCTCTCCACCACTTCTAACCACATTGACATTTTGGATTCATTGAGCCCCAGAATTCTTGCTGTAGATATTTCTTGATATATCACATCGAGATATGTAAGAAACCACACTTTCCGGCACATTTTTTCCGGTTGAAACCAACGTGATGCGATCAGTTTTTTAGCTACTGTGATACCCGATAAAACCAATCTTTTTAGTTGTGGATTCACTGCAAACTCAAAAACATCATTCAATAGCAATACCGCGGGGTGTACAGGTATATTCCAAAATACGAGTATTGATAATTGTTGGGACACATCTTTCCAGAATGCCTTAACTGGTGGGCAGTCCCAATACATGTGCATAAATGTTCCTTCGTCCCCATTTGTACATTGGGAGCATTTGGAGTCTTGTATAAGCCCCATTTTGCACAGCCTTATAGGAGTCAAGTATGTCCTGTGAATATAGTTCAGATTGATTTGTTGATGATCCGGGTTCCTTGATGTAAGTCGGACATTTGCCCAGGCTCCTTGCCAATCAAAGTCATTTTCCAGGTCTGGTATATCCCTCCTCCAGACATTGTCTAGTTGAAGGGTTTCATACGAGGACGTTAGTAATTGATAATAAAAACCTGATACAAAACCTCCCAATGTATCTCTTTCATAGAAAAATTTGTGGTATCTGTGGTGTTCAATTGGTATGTGTAATGGAACACCGTGAGATCTCATACAAAGTCGTAACTGTATGTAAAAAAGCCATGTGGACTCGGTGAGGTTAAACTTTATGCATATTTCGACATAACTACAGAGGCCCTTGTTATTAAAAATATCCCCTAATGAGTGTATGCCTCTCTCTTCCCATATAGGGAATCTTATAGGTCGTTTTCCCATTAAGAGAGCATTGTTATTGAATATGGGAGTGTGATTATGCCATACTTGAGGGTTAGGAAATTTCCTTTGTGTTTCCCGCCATGTCCTGATTGCATGGGTAATTATTGGGCCAAATTCTCGCTCACAATGCTTGATTAAAAGTTTAGTGTATGCTATGTCTTTCAATCTCTGTGGGGCTACTATGTTTTCTTCTAATTTTCTCCAAGATACCAAAGCCTCGGGGTCAAACCATATCTTCTTCAATGGTCTTAATGTGAAGGCATTAAAATATTGTAAAAAATCTGGGACTGCCATGCCACCGTCTGCTTTATTTCTCTGTGCGGTGGATCTTTTTATGCGAGGTGGTTTGTTATTCCAAATAAATTTGTATGTGGAGGTTTGTAATCTTTTCCAGTAGCCCTCTGGAGGAGGTAACGGAAGCATTGAGCTGAAGAAATTGATTCTTGGTAATACATCCATCTTAACTATTGATACCCTTGCCTGTACTGAGTTTTTAAGTTTTGCCCACCTGTCCAGGTCGTCTTTGATTTTGTTCTGTATTTTTGTGTAATTGTGCTTCACCGTTTGTCTTATGGTGGGAAATATTTCCACACCCAAGCATCTGAAATGTTTGACCATGGGTATCGCACCTGGGAGGGTTGTCTCTTTTTTTGCACTGGTGTTAAGAGGAAGAAAAGCCGACTTAGGCCAATTTATTTTAAATCCCGATAAATCACCAAAGTTCTCTATCAACTTGAGTATAAGCGGCAATGTGTTGTTGGGGTTTTGCATGAACAATATTACGTCGTCCGCATATAAACAAATTTTATGATGTGTGCCCTTGATTACTATTGGTTCTATGTGTTGGGATTGTCTTATAAATTGTGCTAAAGGTTCTAATGATAGATCGAATAGTCCGGGACTAAGAGGGCAACCTTGTCTGGCTGAGCGTGATACCGGAAAGATATCGGAGATGAATGTGCCTGTTGTAATCCTGGCCGATGGGTCCTTGTATAGTACTTTAATCATATCAATGAAACCTTTTCCTAACCCCATCCTTTCCAATACTGCCCATAGAAACGACCATTCCAACCTGTCAAATGCTTTCATAGCATCCAGGGATAGTATCGCCTTAGGTGTGATGTCCTCTTTGTCTGTATCTAGTACGTGCAGTATTCGCCTTATGTTATCATTGATCAGGCGACCTTTTATGAAGCCTGTTTGGTCCGGATGAACTAAAGACGTCATATGCTTTTGCAATCTGATGGCTAATATCTTAGAGTACAGTTTGACATCGGTTCCGAGGAGGCTTAAAGGACGGTAACTACCGCACTCAGTGGGGTCTTTGTCTTTTTTGTGAAGAACTGAAATGAGTGCGGTATTTTGGTGTTCTATGAAGCTTCCCTCTTTGACTGAGTATAAGATCATATTTAGTAATAAGGGTCCAAATATGTCCCAGCAAGAAATGTACATTTCTGATGGGATACCGTCAATTCCCGGAGCTTTGCCGTTTTTCATTCCGGATATGGCCTTCTTGAGTTCTTCTAATGTGATCGGTACTTCTAACTGTTTAGCGTCTTCCTCCGTAAGTTTAGGGAGAGTAATTTGATTAAGATATGTGTCTAATTTGTCTTGATCAAAGGTCATTTCTGAGTTATATAAATCGGAGTAGAATTCTTTGAATGTATCGTTTATTATTTTGGGTTCTGTTACTAGAGCTTGTTGTTTCCTAATGGCAGTTATATCTGCAAATTTTGCATTAATTCTTAGTCGCATGGCTAATAGGTGACTAGGTTTAGAACCTTGGAAGTACTGCTGTTGTCTAGTGCTGCGTATTTGCAATTCCGATTTTTGTCTGTACATTGCTTTTTTTGCTCTTTAGAATGTTAACTTGGTTATCTAGTCTGGTAGAGTTGTTGTATTTTAAAGAATTAAAAAGCGTTGAGTAAAGCGTTTCCATTTCAGACAGTTTTGTGTTTTGATTTTTGCGCAATATGGAGGTAAATCTATCCGAGAAATCCTTGATCATATTCTTTACCGACATCCATAATATTCTGGGATCTTGCACCGAGTTAGTATTGTCTTGTAGGAATACTGTGAGAGCTTCTTTAATTTGTGTAATGAATTCCTTGTTGTTAAGCAGCATCGAATTAAAACGCCATCTTGGGGCCCGGGCAGATAGTGTACCAAATGTTGCTTTCAGGTTATATCTAAGTATGATGAACACTTTCCCACATATGAAATCAGGTCCACACAAAGGTAATAGTCAAATATTTAATATATAGCAAAGGGTACATATAATAGTTACTTATTACATTTATGATTTGAATGCACTTGTAAGGCAAATGAGTACTCGTAGGCAAATCAACACTGAATGTCCAATCTCTGGTTACGCAGGAAGCAAGTATACAACCTGGCTCTTAGGGAATTATAACGATGGCACTTAATGATTATAGCTGGATAATATACTGAAGGGGTCCCGCCGGTTGTAAGCCAGTAGGGGGGGTAGGAGAGCCGTCGGCTGTATCCCGTCTGGTCAACGATTTCTAGGGAGAGTTCAGGTACAGAACACAGTGCCCGTAGAACCTTGATCCACAGATGAATACACTTGGGCTCTCTTGTAGACGATAGCTGTAGCTGTAGCTGTAGGTCCACAACGAAGGAGAAGCGAGGCGACCTCAGTCTGGTCTGAGCGCCGTCTCACCTTGGCTCCTCTCGGGGTAAATCCAACACTCACCGGTGTTGGCGATTATCCGCTCCACAAATCAAAGCACCAAAGCAAATAGATATTCCATGCCGTATAGGGCTCAGCAGTCGTCGGGGGAGGTAATCCAATGTGCAGGTCCACTCGTCCTCGCCTAGAACTCCTCGGATGAAAGCACCACGCGTGGTCTGCCCAACCTGGTTAAGACTCTAGATAACGCGAGGAAGCGATGGGGGTGCTGCTCACTTTAGAACTCTAACCGAACGATGCACCATACATAATAGACTATTATTACTTAATAGAAATACGGTGCCAAACTCTGGCAATTCAGCTATTAATTCGCACGAGGTCTCAATGCTATTCTAAGGCCAAACAGGCCGTACTACACCGCACGCGGTATCGTGGGGTGAGGCTTCACGTCTTGTTACTTAGTTGGGTAGAAGGGTAAAGGACTAAGAGGAATTCTACATTTCTTGCGCCATATTTATATGCACGGTGGACAAATAGGGCCACTCTGCTTTCGGTAGCCGTATTCCTGCGCGGAGCTGGGGCTAGTAAGGGCATGTCTCGTCGGTACCTTTGAACTTGAACGCCAGGGGCTTGTCCCTGGCGCCTGGTCCTTTTGTCCAATAAGAGAATGAACTATTATGGGCTGTAGTAGAATAAAGGGATATTCCGTGTATATGTACAAGGAATATACAAGGGATATCAGACGATATACAAATACTATTAAATATATATCCATAAATAAATATATATATTCGGTTTAATCTGATCCTTCACAACAGCATGCATAATAGCGCAACCTGTGTAACATTAAGTTACACTGCTATCTCCTATCTTAACGTTAGCAAGCTAAGCATGCATAGCGCGACGTGTGTAACATTAAGTTACACTTCAAGTTTCTTTAATAGTTGTCATACAGAAGTACAGAATACTTTTATACAAAATGCTTCTTTCTGTTACGCTCCAGAGACTGTGCTAGACAAGATAAGTATGAAATAAAATAAAATAGTATAGCATGTAAAAATAGAAGTAAAAATAGAAGTCACGTACGTAGACACAGTGTTCAGTATATACATATGTACAATGTTCGATGCAGAATAGAAGTAACTGAGTTACCATACAATATACAATATACTATGCAATATACTAATATACAATACTATATAGTGCAAAGCAGAAATGGGATGAGGTACAATTTAGGTACAATTTACAGTAAGGTGTACTGAGGTATGGGTTGTAGTGCAAATCCTTTACCAATAAATATAAAGTGTGTTTAGGTGTTCTAAAGTGTGGAGAGTGGGTGCTGCAGTGTGTTGTTTGTTTAAAGTGAGTGTGTGCATGTGGATGTGTGTGTTGTGAGTGCATTTGATGGTTGTTGCATAGTGTTATTGTTCGTTGAGCAACCTGATGGCCTGGGGATAGAAGCTTCTTCTGAGTCTTTCTGTGCTTGCCATGAGACTCCGGTATCGCTTGCCTGACCGCAGCAGTTCAAATAGGCAGTTGTTTGGGTGGCTGGAGTGCTTAATAATTCTCTTAGCCATACCCCTGCTATCTCCTATCTTAACGTTAGCAAGCTAAGCATGCATAGCGCGACGTGTGTAACATTAAGTTACACTGCTATCGTTAGCAAGCATAACGCGACCCGTGTAACGTTAAGCAACTTGTGTTCCGTGGGGAAAGACCGTTCATCACTGCATACAACTTGGTTTAATCCAAATATCCATTCAGAAACTTTGTATTATGAAATAATTCTGAGATGTCTGACTATTTCCCTATGCCTTGTTTGGTGCGAGTTCAGCTGACACTGTTGACACGCCCACTACACAAAGCGTGCGCTCACACACACACACACACACACACACACACACACACACACCCCCCCCCTCCAGTCATGCAGCCACTTAACTCATGGGAAATATATCATCAGGCTATTGTTCTAAAAGTATCTCTACTAGGGATGTCCCGATCGCCTTTTTTTGCTTCCGATCCGATCCCGATCATGTGATTTTAAATATCTATCGATCCGATCGTTTCCGATCCGATCTTTCACATTAGTAATCAATTTTGACGCATTTGTCAGAAACTGGCAGAGCGAGACAAGCCCATCTGTTGCCTATAGTCCGGGGCGCGAGAGCGGAGGCTTTTGTTATTACATTCACCCTGAGAAATGTGCTTCTGCTTCATATGAGAAATATTAAAAGTTTCAATATATGTTTGCACATTAGTATACATTCAGTGTTCGACTTACGTAATGGTCCATTCTGGTCTGAAACGCCGACGATAATCCTCAGTCACGTAACGTTATCCTCCAGGTGAAAAGTTAGTCTGAAAACTTCGCCTCCAGCCTGTCCTCCTTGCAAACATTGCAACTGGCTTGACTTTCTATTTTAAAATGCTTAGTTCCAAACCTCTGACATTAAGTCTAGCTGCTCAAGTCAGTGGATATTAACCGTGTTTCGGGAGCGACGTGTTGTACTGTTGTTGTGATGTGGAGCGTGTAGCGTCTAAATTAAAGGGGTGTTTGTTGCAACGGTGAAAATTAAAGGGGAATGTGTTTGTTGTGGACAATTATTCTGCTCTGTGTGACAATAAATACATTAATGATGATATATTATATGTAATTTAAAACCAAAACTAAGGCCTCCGTATGAGTTTAAGACGTGGACATGGTCATGTTTGTTGAATAAAAATTTTCTTTTTTTGACTGCCGATTTTTATTATTATTTTTCCCCGATCCCCGATCCTCTGAAAAGCACGTGATCGACGCCGATTCCGATCACGTGATCGGATCGGGACATCCCTAATCTCTACTAATAAATATTTGGACTTTTAAAAGATTTTTCTAAATAATGTAAGCCACTTATTAAAGGCTTACATTATATTGTAAGTATTGAACCGTTTTTAACAGCTGGGTATTCTGATTTAAGAACTTTCTAATTAAAATAGAAAGTCCCAAAATAGTTAATTTATCTGACTGCTTGTATTAATTGATCAAAAAGTAGCCATGTGCAGTAATATAGTTATATAAAAGAATAATAAAGCAATGTCGATTATGTTCTCAATAAAAAAATTGCAAAATAATCAAAAAGAACCAATAAGAGTATCGATAAAGTACCTAACCGTTAAGCAGTATCGAATCGATAAGAGTAGTAATATCGATAAAATCCTAACGATCCTAACCCATCCCTAATGAACACTGTTGAATACACTGTTATCAATGAAAGAAGAAATGTTTGCAGCTGTGGTAATACTTCAGTTGGTTCATTATAAAAGATACAAACCTGAAAACAAAAGCACTTAAATGTTAAATAAAAGGACCACAGTAATGAGGCAGGAGGAACATATTTGTTTGCACTATAATGGTAAAATTGTTATTTAAAAAAAGTGCCCCTAAAAAAGATTCTGTGCCCCTAAATTTTTCATTAAGGTGCACCTGTGCCTAGTGAAAAAGCTTAGCGTACAGCCCTGAGACACACTACTGTACATAGACACACCACATAGACACACCACATATACACACTAAAATGTAATATCGGAAATTATCTGTATCGGTTTTAAATTATTTTTTTTATTATTATTTACCGTAAATCCTCTAATAGTGGAGGGTACTCAAATAGAGGACGGGCCTCTTATAATGGCCTGGTTTTTTTTATAAATTTTTCAGCTGTGATATAGAATGAGATTAGGCTTGGGCGGTATGAAGGTATTACGGTATACCAGGGTATTTCGAAATCCCGCCGGTATGATTTTCAATACCGTGACATCACAGACTGTGCGCCAAATCACAGATGTGTTTCCTTCTATTACACTGACACATAGTTATAACAGGGACGGCATTGGTTGTAGTGCACAGCACGCGCCAGCAGAGGGCAGTCTGTCTTTCCCTCTCTGTCAGAGCAGAGCTGAGCTGAGCAGGTGACGCAACACGCATGTTCCTTTTGGTCTTTCATCTCGCATGTGTGTATTAATCTGCACGACAAATAAAGACTTATTCTTCTATAGAATGCGGTTATGGACCGATGGCCGTCCGTTTATTAACCATGGGTCCACTTCCAGACATTGGATGATTGAGGAATCGGGAAACGGAGCGTTTTTCTAACGTTTTGAAATGGATTCGTGCATGAATGTGGACTCGGGGACACGTTATTTGGGTACCGGTAAGTAAGTTATGTTATGGTTAAGCGTATGGAAGATGAACGTACGAGATATGAATGCTGGGAGTGTATGTTTGGTAAAGCGTTCCAGTTCGACTGTGTGTGTTCGTATTGGCTTCGCGATTCACTACAGGGGTTTAACGGCTTAAGCTGGGTTTTGATTATCACTTAATCAAGGCAGAATCAATTTATGAGTCTGTATGTGTAGTTGTGTACTACTGTCGTGAGTTTGTGAGTCATATTGGTCTAATTTCAGCCTCCATTATACGTTATTTGTTCCGTATGACTCGTTTCATAATGGGTTCCCACGCTTGCCTTGACATTTTTTTCCATGCTACCTCCTGATTTTCCAGGTACCATATTAAGTGATGATCTATAGGCCCCTGAAGCTTTCAGCCCCCATCCGTGCCCCCCTCCCCTCACACACACAACCCCCTAGGACACCTGACTACTTACTTGATTTAAAAGATGTGCCAGTCAAGTCTACATTGTAAATGCTTAGAGCAATGCATGAAATAATGCAACAAGCTGTAGATGAAAAACTATTTATTGAACTGGAACTTTGAAACACATGAGCACTGGGATTGATATATGTTCTCTTTCCTCTCCTATCTCATCCTGTCCTCTTCTCTCCACACCTCCCCTCGTGTCTGCTCCTGTCTTCTCTTCCTACTCTTCTCAGCTCCTCTCCACTCCCTTTTCCTTTGTCATCCTCTACTCTCTTCTCCTCTTTCATCTTCGCCCCTCTTCACTTCCTCCTCCCTCTTTCCTTTATTTATTAGTCTTATCAGATTATGAAGGGGTAGTATGCCTACTCGTCTTTTGTAAATCAAACTAATGAACCTAAAGGGGAAAACATAAGGCTGGTTCCCCTGTGGTTCATCAGTACAGCAACCCCACTAGTAAGCTTAGCTTAACAGTATAGATGTATAGAATCAGTCTAGGCATGATCAATGATTTTTCAAAAATGTCTCAGCCCAAATGTTCCTATTTAGTAGTATAATCTTTTTTAAGAAAAAAAAATGAAAATCACAAAATAGCTTGTGATTTTTCATTTTTTATATTATAAGAATGAATGTTACAAAATGTATCAAGACTAGACTATTCATGTCAACTAGTATAGAAGTAATGTCACAGCCTAATGTGAAAATGTATTGGTAGTTAGCTAGCAATGCAAGCTAGCCAACACTAGCTAGTAGCTAGTTAGTTACAAACTGAATGTTGGCTAGCAAGATTGCGCTCCATGTCATACCCGTGTCAACCGTCCCGTTTTTCCGGGATTCTCCCGTATTTCAACCTTCTGTCCCGCCGTCCTACCGTTAAAATATTTTCCTGTATTTTCCCCCATTTCTTTTTATTTATACAAAATGGCTGCAATTCCCCTCTGTGACGATAGGTGGCAGCAGTGTAGATTAGACCTTTAGCAGAGGATGTCAGACGGGAAGACGGTTGCAGAGAAAATGTGGGGCAAAAGTGGGGTTGTTCCCGTTGAGCTCACTCTCTGCCGTGGTTTCCCAGTGTATAATGTATGGTGCTCTCCCTCAACATGCGAGTAGGGTGAGACAACACCATTCTTTAGTCCAAATAATACCCTACTTTATACTATATTAGTCATTCGTTTAATGTAAAGTCAGTCTTACATTGGCACTGCTTTAACGTTGCATTTACCCATAATCCATTGCTGTATTAGACCCATGTGCCAGTATAACTTTTGTAAAGTAATGAAGCGCAAATGTAAAGTTAATCAATACACAATGAAACAATATCTATATCACATGTCAAAACTACTTTAATAAAACAAGATTTCCGTTTTTCATTTCTACTCATCACTATTCATCCAAAACAAGACAGACTGTAGATGTCAAGGCTCCCGTGTTGGCTGGGAAATGCATGTATTTGACCCTTCTATTGAGATCGCGAGTAACGTTATTATTCCTGAAGTCCACCAATCCGAAACTATACTTTTGCCTGCCTCACCAAGTTGCCTGCATCAAATTCCAACATACCATATAGGATGCCAAGAGGGTTTTTATAAACACATCTTAATTTTGTGCTCAATAGTTTCATTTTATTACTATTTTACACATCATCCAATACAATTGTCCAGGACAACTGTTTCTATTTCCATGTAAGTGTTCACTTTTGCTCAGTTTCCATGACTTTTCCATACCTGGAAAATGAAAAAAATTATTCCATGTTTTCCATGTTTTCCAGGTACCGTGGGAACCCTGTGTGTGTCTCGAATGTGCGAGCTGATTTGTTTACTTTGGCAACACGGGTCGCTAAGGAATTTAGGTTCGAGGTTGAAGAAAGTGCACTTTTAGGTTGAAAGAACGGCCCTAATGTCAACGTGTTTCAATTGTTAACTTAGCTCCGCTCCCCCCCCCCCCCCCCCCGCGCGCTGATGAAAATGAAAGTCATACCGTCATAATACCCATACCGGGGTATTATGTCAGCAAGGTATGACGGTATGAAAAAAATTATACCGCCCAAGCCTAAATGAGATAAACTCTTGCCAATGCAAATTAAATGCTGCCTCTCTCTACACTGACTACATTAACGTTTCCCTCTCGTTGGCGTTAGCATTAGCGTTAGCTAACGTTGTCATAGCTAGATCTGTGGTGTCGGCTAGATGACGTTGGCTTCGTTTGCAAACGTTAGTTAATGTTCACTATCTATATGGCGTTGGCAGGCGGGGCTGGCGTTGTCCAGTTGACATTACATATCATGATGGCTATGATAGCGTTAGCTAAAGCTACTGCATCTTATGAATGAATGAATGAAAACTTTATTTAACAGATTGCAGAATGGGTACAATACAGTACGGCTCAATACACACAATTGTACATCAGGGTCCCCCATTTTCAATTCATAGTGACATTTATGACATACACAACATACATGACATGGTGGATTCGACTCAGGTATAGTCGAAGGTACCACACGCTAAATTGTCCCCGGACCCCGCAACCTATAGACGGTTCCAACTTCAGTGTGTGAATTATGTTAATCCACCACAGTTTCACAATTACAATTGGCCAGTTTGTGAAATTAAGGCCTGCCTCTTATATAAGCCTCTCTCTAATAAAGGCCTGGTGCTCTTTGCAGCTGAGGTAAATACAAGACCCGTCCAATATTAGAGGATTTACGGTAACCTTTATTTACCCAGGCAAGCAAGTAAGAACAAATTCTTATTTGATTTATTGTCAAAAGTATGCATAATGTTGTGTTAATTCCACGACAAGATATATGTAATGTTAATTACCTGAAATTATTCAGTTTTTTGGGGGGAGAAACCCCGCATATATCAGTATCGGTTGATATCGGAAATTAAGAGTTGGACAATATCGGTATATCGGTTATCAGTAAAAAAGCCAATATCAAACATCCCTAGTTGAGGGGGAACAGTGACCAGCTGACCTTATCCAGGGAGGCTCCCTACACCTCGTCAGTACTGATGTATTGAACAGTGAGGCCCCTACACCTCGTCAGTACTGATGTATTGAACAGTGACCAGCTACACCTCGTTAGTACTGATGTATTGAACAGTGAGGCCCCTACACCTCGTCAGTACTGATGTATTGAACAGTGAGGCCCCTACACCTCGTCAGTACTGATGTATTGAACAGTGACCAGCTACACCTTGTTAGTACTGATGTATTGAACAGTGACCAGCTACACCTCGTCAGTACTAATGTATTGAACAGTGAGGCTCCCTACACCTCGTCAGTACTGATGTATTGAGGGGAACAGCTGACCTGGTCCAGGGAGGCTCCATACACCTCGTCGGTACTGATGTAGATGAAGCGTTCGGGCCTGTGGCATGCCTCGTGAGCCCCTCGGAGAACCACCCTGGTGCCCTCTATGTTCACCTGCTGGAAGACAGAGGGACACAGGAAGGAGGACTCTGAGAGAGAGAGAGAGGGGGGGGGGGGGAGAGAGAGAGATACATGTATTTATTTATTTAATTTTTAAATATTATGTTTATTTTTATATTACAAAAACAGGAAGAAAAGTTATTCTATTCTATAAGATTAACCTACCTTAATTATTGCTTTTTTGTAATAAAGCGTTTAGGAAAGCAATACTAGATTATTAATATTACTAGTATTACTATATTACCCAAACAGTCCTCAGTGATGCCTGACTTCAGAGGTGTGTGAGGTCACATGGTCCTTTAAAGGGATAGTTGTGATTGCTTACATGATGTTGATCTGTAGTGCAACCAATGGGGACAAGCTGAATAAAGCTCCTTGAAATGTAGATAAAATCAAATCAAATTTAATTGTAAGGCCCGACAACACACGTTAATGTCCCCATGGGCCGGACACGTCTTCTTTAACTCATTCTGCGCCAGTCATGAGAAAAGTCGGCTTAACTCGCCAACCGTTCAGCGCCAATCACGAGAAAACTCGGGTTTTAATCGTTATTTCTTTTATTAGCTATATCCATTCATTTTTCATCCATCCAGCCTGATGTTATCATTGGGAATGGGTCTGAGCCCGCAAAACGGCAAATACCACCGCCAGCCGGTATTGCACTCTATTAGAAATGGTGTAGTTTATTTTCTGGGCCGATCTGAGCCGTGCGGGCGGGGTTTAAATACTCCGGCAGGACGAGCTTTTACAACTATGCATCTGCGATGCTGCCCTAGGGGTGGGCGATATATCGAGTATACTCGATGTATCGCGGATTGTTCTACCCGAGATGTAGTACTGTACTATATCGCGAACATCGAGTATTTAGTTTATATGGCGCCGCCCGCGGCCGAGAGACACTCGCAGTGCTTTCCTCGAGAAGGGACGGCGGAGCTATAGGCTAACGTTAGTGTATTGGTCCCGAGTGTAGCAGGGACGGCGGAGCTATAGGCTAACGTTAGTGTAGTCAGGGCTGTACAGTGCGATATAATGTTGCGGTTGTAATTTCATTAGACAGACCAGCGCGGACCTTTAATAACATGTAATTTAATTGACACGAGCAATGAGCTAACGGTAGCTGCTAACCAAGGTATCCATTAGGATTATGCTAAGCTAACTAGCGATAGCTGTTAACCCTGAAAACGGTCAAAGCGGACTCCACAAGACTAGTTCCATTCGTGAGGAAAGGGGGTGGGTTATATTGACAACGCTTGACAACAGAAGTTTAAACATAACTTCATATTTATTGGTTATTCGTTTCTGTATATCATTCAATTTCCATCTCCGTGTGTCTCCATCTCCATCTCTTCCTGTTTACATTCGAGTGTGACGTCATCACCTACGGCAGCTTAGACGATCAAAACGCGAACCTAGAACAAAACCCGAGGGGGGGGGGGGGGGGGGGCTGGCTCTCTTGTTCATTCTCGCCCCCCCTCTCTCTCTCTCTCTCTCTCGCTCTCTCTCTACATTCAATGGTTTAAAGTAGCCAAACGTTACAGACAGTATAAATACTAACTGGATAGTTGATGATTTAAACATTTAATTTCATTATCTGAAATATTCTAAAATCATTAAGTCTGCTATAAGCCATTATACCTTTGTGTGTGATTATTATTTTCTCACAGTAGGGTGTGTATATATATATATACATATATATATGTGTGTGTGTGTTTGGCTAAAGTGGATAGAAAACACAGTACTGTGTAAAAGTCTTAGGCACCCAAGAGTTTTTATATAAATTGTCTTAGATGTAAATAATTTTTTTTATTAGTGTGTCAGTAGACTACTCTTAGTACATTTTCATTAAATTATTTTTTAAAGCATCTTCATGGTTTAATAATGCAAACATATGTTGCAGGGACTTATTATAATCATCATATTGGCGTGACTGTATGCATCAAAGGGTTAAATCAAGCATTTTTAAGTGATTTAGAGGAAATGTCAAAATATCGCGATATATATCGTGTATCGCGATATGGCCAAAAAATATCGCGATATCATTTAGAGGCCATATCGCTTATTGCTTAATAACAGCGGAGCAGTGCTGCCGTTGCTTCCGCGTTTTCCCTGATTGGCTGCGACACGCCCCGCGGCAGGCGCGGCAACCGCAGAGCGGAGCGGCAGAGCTTGCGGCATTATGAAACCGCCCTAATCCGCCATGATTTTCATTCGGCGCTCAGCTCACCTGGCAACGCAGTGGTCCTGCGGTCCGTTGTTGACAAGTTCGAATCCCATCAATTTTCTTTTTTTTTTAACGTGATTTTTTTTTAACGTGTATTCTTTCGCCGGTTAAGGTTAGGCATGGTTAAGGTTAAGGTTAAGGTTAGGCATTGTTTCTGAGTTGGTTAAGGTTAGAACGGTTAAGTTTAGGCGCTGTTAAGGAGCTGGTTAAGGTTAGAGTTTGTCTTAGAGAATGGCAATATTCTTTCTATGGTTAAGGTTAAGGTTAGGCATGGTTAAGGTTAAGGTTAGGCATTGTTTCGGAGTTGGTTAAGGTTAGAACGGTTAAGTTTAGGCGCTGTTAAGGAGCTGGTTAAGGTTAGAGTTTGTCTTAGAGAATGGCAATATTCTTTCTATGGTTAAGGTTAAGGTTAGGCATGGTTAAGGTTAAGGTTAAGGTTAGGCATTGTTTCGGAGTTGGTTAAGGTTAGAACGGTTAAGTTTAGGCGCTGTTAAGGAGCTTAGAGAATGGCAATAGACAGCCTATTTCCGCACTGCCGCTCTCCCGTGTTGCCGCGGTCACATGGTCAAATTGTCACATTCTTGCACTGCTCCGCTGTTAAAAAGTAACACGCGGCCATATCGCCCAGCCAGCTGCCCCCCCCCCCCCCCTCATATGCAATGCCAGACAGTGTGGGACGGACCTCCACGAGCAGTATTTGGAATGGCGATCAGATAATTGGATTATTTTTTTTTGCATTACATCAGAGACCAGGTAAGGACCAGTGTTAATTTTGTCAACGAAGATTATTACTATATATGGTCGTCAACAAAGCTTTTTTCCCCCGACGACAACGAGACGTGACGTCACGTTAATGTAGATCATGTGACACTAACGTGACTAAATTATTTATGCATGATCGTTGACTACATCTGAGGACACAAAAATGTACTTTACAAAAACCAATGACGAATTCTCTCTTAATTTATGTTGACTAAAACAAGATGAGACAAAATAATTATAACTTTTAGAATAATTCACGTTATTATTTCAGCATTTCCTTTTCCGGCTAATCGATAGCTATTGCTCCATTGTTAATGAATCCCTTTAGCGCTTGAAGTGCACTAAAACATCGTAATGACGTCATATAATGTTGGGTACATGCTCAGTAGAGTTAGAACGCTCCCAGTCTTAGGGGCTGTGATATTTTGTTACCACACTTTATGCACATAGAAGTGCTGTGGCAGGTTCGCTAAGCTAATGTTGTTAGCCGAATGCTCTGATGGGGGCCGCCATTTAAAGTTTTAAGTTTAAAGTGACGTCAGCGATCTACGGTTGTACTCGACAGACAAAAGGGCATGTGTGTGTGACGTGTGTGAAATTTGTACAGTAGGTCCCAGTGAGAATTGCAATCAGTGTGTACTGTGTATTTACACTATCCTAATGTTGCTTTGTTGGTTAAAAAAATAATAAGCTATTTAAATCAGAATATGTTCCGTTCCATGTCTGACTATTTCTGAATCTATTGACCATTTCAAGGAATGTTTGGTTACTATTGGGCTTCTAGCCTTCTACTGAACTTATTGTGAATCAGCTGATAGGGTTTTGGGCTAGACTATACTTAATAAATAGAATTGCATTATTTACAATATAAAAATATAAAATGCCTTTTTTTCATTAGCGAAAACTAGACAAAAATCATCTGTTTTCTGCGACTAAATCTAGACAAAAAAGACAAAATCGAGACTAACCTGACTTAAGACTAAAATGCTCAGACCTGTAGTTGACTAAAACTGACTAAACGAAAAATAAATGAAGGTGACTAAATATGATGAAAACGAAAAAGTAGCATTTGACACATGACTAAGACTAAAATTAAAATAGCTGCCAAAATTAACACTAAGGACTATATATCCAATATTGCGTTGATCTGATATTTCTTTCTACCACGATCGAAGCTGTCTGTGTGGACTGTGTGTGGCTTTTTACCGTTGGCTGCGGTGGCGAGCGCCCCGCTACGAGGGCCATTTCATGTATGCATGAGGAAGGATAATAACGATAATCTAGCATTGATTTCAGAAAGATTCGATAATCAGGCGAAAAATGACAACGTGATAAGTGTATTCCACTAAAACGCTATTATCGCCTCTTTTCCTGGGATTACTAAGAATCACAAACTATACTCATATTCAAAACGGTATAAAACGGAAATGTACGGATGAAAAAACAATCTGTTTTGTGCATGTTGACTGGAAGCAACTCACTGACAATCGACGGGTGTATTAGACCCATAGATATAAGATATATTTTAACCACTCGCAATTTTCTCCCCATTGATTAAAGCGATGGCGTTCTAGCACCCCCTGGCACCCTGACCCCTGGCGCTGATTGAGTTAAACAAGTCAAGAAGAAACATCACAATAAATCAAGAACAAAACAAAAACTTTAAATAAATAAAATGAATGCAACACTCCCAGACATACCCCACGCGAAGGTAAGGAAAAACTCACTAAAACCTAGCAAAGGAAAAAGTGCACCACAGGCAATGTGGAGGAGAGAAACCTTAGAAGGGCCGTTCAAGGGGGGATCTCCCTTCTTAGATGTCGGTGATAGTAGTGTTGCAATAAAACAGGCGAAACAGTTGGTAAGCATGCACTCATACGTGTAATGAAACACAGATAAGTGCATGCAATAGCAACTGAACATGTACTCCACACGGAACAGACGGGAGCTTGACCCCATTGACTTTGCATTAGTTTGTGGCCAACTATCCAGAGCTAGTGTGAGGAACAGCACGGATTGTGTTGAGAAGGGCCTCTACTGATCAACACCATCACTGGTAAATAGGAAACAGGGCTATGGTTCCAGAAATCACAAATATGCCTGTCTAGTGTCTACATTGAGTCCGTTTCGTTTTTGTACGATGAAGGTGGAATGTTTCTCACCAACGTGTGTTTTGGCTGCCAGGTGGAAAACAACATCGATCCTCTCCGTCCTGAAGATGTGGTCGACCAGCCGTGGATCACACACATCACCCTGTCAATCACATCGCCCTGTCAATCACATCACCTTGTCAATCACATCACCCTGTCAATCACATCACCCTGTCAATCACATCGCCCTGTCAATCACATCACACACATCACCCTGTCAATCACATCGCCCTGTCAATCACATCACACACATCACCCTGTCAATCACATCACCCTGTCAATCACATCGCCGTGTCAATCACATCACCCTGTCAATCACATCACCCTGTCAATCACATCACCCTGTCAATCACATCACCCTGTCAATCACATTGCCCTGTCAATCACATCGCCGTGTCAATCACATCGCCCTGTCAATCACATCACACACATCACCCTGCCAATCACATCACACACATCGCCCTGTCAATCACATCGCCCTGTCAATCACATCACACACATCACCCTGTCAATCACATCACCCCGTCAATCATATCACACACATCGCACATTTCACTATTAACTGTGATAGTAAATGTCACAGTTAATTGAGCATGCACAATTCTAGATAGGGATACACCAATATCGATAACGATATTAACATGTCTGTTATGACCAATATTACCGATGTACACTGAAACAATGTTAGCCAACAATCACGTGCTGCATCGTTGTCACATGCAAGTAACGTTACCCAAACAAACACACACACACACACAGCAGCTAGACAGAGATATAATCAGTTTTACTCATGGGACCGTCTTATGAAAAGAATCACAACACCGACATGGTCGGCGATATATGGTGCATCCATGTCTAGCCACGTCTAAAAAGTGTTTTAATTTATTCACTTTTAACCTAAAACATTTAGTCATTTTGTTGACGCTTTTATCCTAAGAGACTTGTGAACAACAAGTCAGCAAGAGAGGTGCCTCTCTGGCAGCTAAGGGTCAGTGGCATTTTCATCAAATAGTAACAAGCTTGAGTGTTACACTCTGAGTGCATAGTAGTATAGATATTATTAGCATGATAGGTAGTAGTATAAGTATAGTAGTAGAGACATATTAGCATGATATGTCTCTTTCTCTCTGTATGTTCAATGATTATCAATGAAGTAGCGAAAAGTTACACTATATAAACTAACTTGATAGATGATAATAAATATTTCACTTCATTAGCAAAAATATTGTAAAATCATAAAATCATCTGCTATAAGCTATTATCCATCTTGTGTGTGTGTGTGTGTGTGTGTGTGTGTGTGTGTGTGTGTGTGTGTGTGTGTGTGTGTGTGTGTGTGTCTGTGTGTGTGTGTGTGTGTACATGTACATTTACTATATGCTACTCTTTTTGACATGGATTGGGCTAATTAGCTTTAACAATCCTGATTCCTGAGCCTATTTTATTCAAAAGGAAGATATTGATTTAAATATGTATATAGCCTATACATAAGTTTTTTTTTATTTTAATCGTATCTCCTGTGCTGGCACAAGCACTACCATAGCGTGGAGTGGAGAGAAAACACACAATACATATAATAATTCACGGAAATATACTAAAAAGCTATTTATGGTCGGTAAAAAATCTCTGGCTGGTAGTTTTTTTAATCTAAAGCTAAAAAGGATGAGGATACTCATTAGACATTTTTAAATATTCAATTGCAAATATAATCAATTATTGTAAATTAATGGTTTAGAATGATTAATCGACCAATCGATAAAATAATCAACAGATGAATCGATAACAAAATAAATAATCGTTAGTGACAGCCCTAATAGACATATTAGCATGATAAGTAGTAGTATAAGTAGCAGATATTGTTTGAAGAGTTGTGTTTTAGTCAACGGCGGAAAATTGGCCGGGTTTCAGCTGTCCTGACTTTGGTGGGAAGGTTGTTCCACCATTATTATTATTATTATTATTATTATTATTATTATTATTATTATTATTATTATTATTATTATTATTATTATTATTATTATTATTATTATTATTATTATTATTATTATTATTATTATTATTATTATTATTATTATTATTATATTATTATTATTATTGTGGAGCGTGGATTGAGAATAGCCTGCTCTCTCTCTTTGATGACCCCCCAGGAGCTCGGATAGGAGTGGGTCTGAGGCGGCCAGAAGATGCAGAGTGTAGGGGTCTTGAGGATGTGTAGTTAGAAGATGCAGAGTGTAGGGGTCTTGAGGCTGTGTAGTTAGAAGATGCAGAGTGTAGGGGTCTTGAGGGTGTGTAGTTAAAAGATGCAGAGCATAGGGGTCTTGAGGGTGTATAGTTAGAAGATGCAGAGCGTAGGGGTCTTGAGGCTGTGTAGTTAGAAGATGCAGAGCGTAGGGGTCTTGAGGGTGTGTAGTTAGAAGATGCAGGGCATAGGGGTCTTGAGGGTGTGTAGTTACAAGATGCAAAGCGCAGGGGTCTTGAGGGTGTGTAGGTAGAGACCATAGGAGGGAGACGTTCCCCTTGGTGCATGGTATGCCAGGTCAAGGACCTTGAAGCGGATTTGTATGGCAATGGGAAGCCAGTGCAGCGCTCTGAGAAGGGAACTCGGGGAGATAAGGGGGACCACTGCATTCTGTATGAGTTGAAAGTGGGTTGGTGCTGGTAAACCAGCTAGCAGTGCATTCCAGTAGTCGAGGCGAGACATGACTGTTGACTACAGGAGGAGTTGAGTGGCTTCTTTTGTCAGGAAGGGGCGGATCCTTCTGACGTTGCTCAGGAAGAATCAGCAGGTTCTGGTTGTTCAGGTAATGCGAGCAGAGAAGTTCAGCCGGTCGTCAAGGACCACACCTAGATTATTGGCGGTCGGGGACGTAGCCACGGCTACATTCTCCACTGTGATCGAAAGGTCAGTCAGCGGGGAGGATTTGACCGGCAGGTGAAGTAGCTCCGTTTTGCTTAGGTTCAGTTTGAGGTGGTTAGTTGTCATTCAGGCGGAAATGTCGGACAGGTTGAGATCCACTCAGAGACTTGGGTATCTGAGGGAGCGAAGGAGAGGAATAGTTGAGTGTCGTCGGCATAGCAGTGATGAGACGTAATAATGTTACCCAGAGATTTGGTGTAGAGAGAAGAGGAGGGGTCCAAAGACCGAGCCCTGGGGAACACCCGTCTGTAGGGGGCCGACAGGGTGCCTCTCCATGCTACTTGGTAGGAGCGGTCGTTGGGGTAGGATGACAGCCATGCCAGTGCAGAGCCTACAACTCCCATTCCTGCGAGGGACGCGAGGAGGATCTGATGGTTGACTGTGTCGAAGGCTGCTGACAGGTCCAGGAGAATCAGGACAGAGGAGAGGCCTTTCGCTCTTGCTAAGTGAAGAGCCTCTGTGGCTGCTATGAGGGCCGTCTCTGTGGAGTGACCAGTCTTGAAGCCTAACCGATTAGGGTCTAGGACTAGGAGGTCGTTCTGTCATAGATAATCAGTGAGCTGGTTGGATACGGCACGTTCAAGTGATTTAGAGAGGAAAGGCCTATTTCTTCCTTTGTAGGACAAAAAGAAAGTTGAATTATACATGTATCATTTTTCACAACTATTCAAATAGACTACTATATATGTATCCAAAGCACTTTACAACTTATGCCTCACATTCACCCATTCACTCCCACACCGACGGTGGAGGCAACCATGCAAGGTTAGGGGTTAAGTGTCTTGCTCAAGGACACTTCGACATTCTACCGGGAGGAGCCGGAATTAAACCGGGAACCTTCAGATGACCACTCTACCTCCTGAGCCAGTTTTCAAATTTCCATGACTTTTCCATGACTGCAGGAACCCAGTGTGATGTCTCACCCTGATGAAGGTGTAGGCTCCTCCCTAACCAGTATGATCCTGTCTCACCCTGATGAAGGTGTAGGCTCCTCCCTAACCAGTATGATCCTGTCTCACCCTGATGAAGGTGTAGGCTCCTCCCTAACCAGTATGATCCTGTCTCACCCTGATGAAGGTGTAGGCTCCTCCCTAACCAGTATGATCCTGTCTCACCCTGATGAAGGTGTAGGCTCTTCCCTAACCAGTATGATCCTGTCTCACCCTGATGAAGGTGTAGGCTCCTCCCTAACCAGTACGACCCTGTCTCACCCTGATGAAGGTGTAGGCTCCTCCCTAACCAGTATGATCCTGTCTCACCCTGATGAAGGTGTAGGCTCCTCCCTAACCAGTATGATCCTGTCTCACCCTGATGAAGGTGTAGGCTCTTCCCTAACCAGTATGATCCTGTCTCACCCTGATGAAGGTGTAGGCTCTTCCCTAACCAGTATGATCCTGTCTCACCCTGATGAAGGTGTAGGCTCCTCCCTAACCAGTACGACCCTGTCTCACCCTGATGAAGGTGTAGGCTCCTCCCTAACCAGTATGATCCTGTCTCACCCTGATGAAGGTGTAGGCTCCTCCCTAACCAGTATGATCCTGTCTCACCCTGATGAAGGTGTAGGCCCTTCCCTAACCAGTATGATCCTGTCTCACCCTGATGAAGGTGTAGGCTCCTCCCTAACCAGTACGACCCTGTCTCACCCTGATGAAGGTGTAGGCTCCTCCCTAACCAGTACGACCCTGTCTCACCCTGATGAAGGTGTAGTTCCCTCTGCCCTCCACGTCCTCGAGGCTCCTGGTGCTGCAGCAGTAGTCCAGCTGAAAGACAGAGAGTAAACGTGTTAACCCTTTCACTGCCGCAACTACCAAACGGTTAACCATTTCACTGCGACAATACAGGTTAACCATTTCACTGCCACACGACAGCAGGTTAACCCTTCTGTAGTGTGATAGTAAAGGGTTAACCTTCTGTAGTGTGGTAGTGAAAGGGTTAAAGCACTGGGACACAGACATCAGACCACTTTCACGGTCTACAAATGCCCTACACTGTAATCATAGTAATCATAATAATCATATACTATAGTATATACCCATATAACTCTGTATGATATGTACAATAGTGCTGTATATACCGTGTATATATATACACACAATTATAATTACCACATATATATATATACACATATCTGTCTGAATATACCTGCATATAATCCATCTATATACATACTTATACACCTGCATATAACCCATATAAGTCTGTATGATAGCATTTAGAATAATGCTGTATATATACCGTATACATGCTGTATGTGATGTAATGTAATGTATATAGGACAGGCATGTATAAACATTATGCTTCAGTCTGTACCTTTTCAGTCACTGCCAAATCAAAGATTGTTGAATGATTGTGCATATTGTATTGTGTGATGACTGAATAAAACTACTACTACTAAAACTACTACTTATATGTATCTGTCTGTACATATCTGTATATAATCCTTTTTATATATCTGTAGATACTATATCTATATCTGTACATATCCCTTACCTACTCTTACTAGTTATACTGCTGGCCAGTATGACTTACTACCATAGTGTCTTTATACCTGTAATCACTGTACATATTAATACTACAACTATGTACATACATCTCATTAGCACTATTAATCAGTAGTACTCATTTATATATTTTATACCCAGTTTAATCACCTGTACATTGTATATTACTATTGCACTTTATTTTTACATTTGCACTCTGGTTGGATGCCAAACTTATTTGTGTTGTACTGTACTTGTGCTGCATGATGATAATAGATTTTAATCTAATCTAATCAAGTCGGTCTGAGAGAAGAACCGAGCCCCTCTGGTCTCTGCTGTGGACAGTGAAAACATTTTGTCTTCATGTCGTGGTGTGGATTCAAGCGCTAGTTTACATGGGGCGCCCCGGTGGTGCACCACATATATACGCTTGTAGCGCAATCACAACGTCCTGTGTTCGAATCCGGCCCAGGACATGTGTTGCATGTCCTCCCCATCTCTCTCTATCTCCCAATTTCCAAACTGTCCTGTAAATAAAATGCACTTAAAAAAAATGCCCTAAAAAAAGCATGTGGGGTGGGTTGCTGTGGTTTTGATGGCCGTGGGGGCCCCGGATTCGGGGTCTCGGGGAGTCGGAGTGTCATTGAGGCATGATGCTCTGGTTCTCTGGGATGTTGGATTCGGAGTTCTCATGGGCCGGGAGTCGTGGCTGTCAGGGTTGGGACGGGTGGGGGCTTGGGATGTTCCGCCTTATGTGTAGTGGGCCTGTGATCTATGGGGGTTCCATTTTTTGGGTTGGATAGCGGGGGGACTCCCATGGTGTTCTGATCTACTGAGCTGCACCTGAATATATTATTTATATTTTACAATTTATTGATTAATATAATTTAATCAAATGTAATTGTCATGTCTTATTCTGTCTGTTTATTATATTATTATTATTGTTACTGTATTGTGTTGTTTCATGTGAAAAAGAAAGAAGAAAAATTGTATCACAGGAAAAAAAATGTAATGCCCTGAAAAATATTTACAAATGTTAGCTTCCCGGTTCACTCAGAATTCAGCCAGAACTCTGTGAGTCAACTAAGAGAGAGAGAGACAGAGAGAGTCTTACATTGTCCAGGTTGATGACTCTCCAGTCAGAGTGAGTATTGACCAGAGAACAAACCAGGTGAGATCCGCTGTAGAGAAACACACTTTATTTTATAACATTATCATAACATAACATAATA
The DNA here is from genome assembly GCF_963971535.1 of Notolepis coatsorum. Taxonomy (NCBI): domain Eukaryota; kingdom Metazoa; phylum Chordata; class Actinopteri; order Aulopiformes; family Paralepididae; genus Notolepis; species Notolepis coatsorum. Next base: position 57,612,884 of record NC_140165.1, on the reverse strand, counting down.
TATCACAACATATCACAACACAGCAGGGGCAACAGTAGCTCAGGAGGTAGAGCAGTCGTCTGGTTCCCGGTTCGATTCCCGCTCCTCCCGGGCAGCGTGTCGAAGTGTCCATGAGCAAGACACTTAACCCCTAATTGCTCCCAATGTGCAGATTGGCACATTGCATGGTCGCCTCCACCATCGGTGTGTGAATGTGTGAGTGAATGGGTAAAATGTGAGGAACAAATTGTAAAGCGATTTGGATAAAAACGCTATATAAATGCAGCCATTTACCATTTACAACAACACAACATAAAATATCACAACACAACATATCACAAGACTTACATAACATATCACAACATAACATAACATGTGATATGTTATGTTGTGTAAGTGTTGTCATAACACTTACACATCATAACATATCACAACACAACATAACACATCACAACAACATAACATATCATAACATATCACAACATAACATGTCACAACACAACAACACAAAACATATCACAACATAAACATGACAACACTTACACCAGGGGTCGCCAATTAGATTTGCCCACGGGCCAAATTTTCCCCAAGCCATTGTGTGGCGGGCCAATGATAAGTGAACATTTTTTAACTGTAAAAAAAAAAACGACATATACATGTTTGCACTGTCTTTTTTCTATTATAAAGTGCCTCTCAGACAGTGCATTACACATGAACAGATCAGTCATTTGATTTTAATGCAGGTGCTCGCATTATAAATCGAGATCAGTAGGGTGCATTTGATTTTAAGCACCACAGCGGGTGTATTATACATCGAATGTATTATTATTATTATTAAAACACAACACTCACCGGCATAATGCAGGCAGCCCTGCCCTGGACTTGATATTGTTTCTGCTTCGGTCCTCCAAAATCCATGTTAATAACATGTTAAATGTCCACTCGCGTTGAATGCCCACCCAACTTGAACACAGTTGCTTGCTCGTGTTGCCATGTCAACAAGCGAGAGTCACCGGTTGCTTATTGCAAGAGTTACCTGTTGCGATAAACCCGTATTTTAAGAATGACACCTGTTTATTAAAACAAGCTTTATAGGTCGTAAGCTCCTCTTCTGGCTCATCATATTTCCCCGTTGCATTGCAAAGAAGTTATTCAAAGACGTTTGTTTTGTTTTTGCAAACGTTCGCTCGCCAGCCTCGCCGGCATCCCAAACGCGGAAGTGAAAGTGAAATTCCATTGGTTCTCCCAGTCCATGTGACCATTTCTAGCATTTCAATTGGCTATAGTGACAGCCATAGATATGATGAATAGATAGATACAGCTTCAAAAGACACTCTGGCGTCACAACGAGTGAATATTTCCTGCGCGTAAAATAAACATCATATTCTCAAAATAACCTGACGGGCCAGAAATTATTGCTGGCGGGCCCATTTCGGCCCGCGGGCCGCCTATTGCCGATCCCTGACTTACACCACATAAAATATCACAACACAACATATCACAACACTTACACAACATAACCTATTACAACACATCATAACACAACACTTACACAACATAACATATCACAACATAACATCACGACACAAGTTACACAACATATCACAAGTTCAACATAACACATCACAACATAACATGTCATATCATCACAACACAACATATCCACAACACAACATAACATATCACAACACAACATATCACAACACAACATAGGGCTAATGTGTAACAAACCCGTGCTCAGGGTCACTTATGATCAGGGCCCTATTCCCCGTACCTGGCTAACTGAGTTAGCCGGATAATTTTCAGCATAGCTTGACTTAAGCCAGACATTTCTGTTCCCCAACGTCGGATTTTCTAAATCGCCATGGTAACAGATCAGAAAGTTTGAACCTGGTCCGGAGCAGGGTTTAGTTCAGTTAGCTGGATGAACCATGGCCACACCCTCGCAAAGAAGTGCCAGCTCGCTTCCTGAAATAATTACCACAGTGTAGATCTGCATTATACCATTCTAAATTATGTGTTTGTGCTTCGTTTTCCTAGAGGGGGCTTTTGAAATGTAAAAGAATAGACCTAAATGCTGATAATAAATCATATTCAGCCTATAGATTTACTTTGTCCTAAATAAAATAATGCACGTCATATACGGCGCTCGGAGTCGCGATACACACTGCATGTGGTTATTTTAATAACGGCGTATTGCAAATGTGAATCCCGCGGGGATATTTTTAATGAATGAAACCTATCGGCCGTTTGGCTCTGATTAGTTTCATATATTCTCCGCTGTAGATTTGCGGAGCGCCCGGATTGTGTTTCATTCAAGCATAAAATTGAAGTGTCTATGCGTGGATTGTGGTCTTTGTGGATTATGAATTACGAGGAATCTGAGGATTGTTGAATTGTATCATCACTCACACGTTATTGTGATATTGTAACTGGGATTAAAATGTCTGAGATGCGCTGTTTGACGGATTTGAGCAATTGAATGAGCCGGTGACGTCGCATTAATGCATTTGAGAAAATGCATTTATCTGTTCAAGCACTGTTATCTGATGATGAACATGCGTCACTGGTATAAACCAAAGGTTAATCAATTCAATGCATATGGATTATGTCCGAAACAGATTAAAACATGATTAATAGTGAAACTGTATAGCCGGCTCCAAGCCTCTGTTATTTCGGGGGTCGCGCCTTGAAAATTGTATTTATATATAAAGTACATGTTACCTAAGCCGAGCGCATACAGTGCAGATATCCTCATAAGCATCTATTAATTCTTATCAATTAACTCTTTGGGCTTGTTTGTATCTAGTTATTCTGAAAGAGTTTAACTAATTATTTTCACTAGCAATAGATCTCATTCGATTATTCATTCCATTATTTAAGCCTACTGCCATCAGGCACATTTAAAGAAATATAATCTGATTGCTTGGGGTAATGAGGGATTTAACATTAGCCTATAGATTATGCATTTAACCTGTCGGCGAGGCTATTGAGCCGTATGTATTGTACCCATTCTGCAATATGTTAATAAAGTTTTAAATCAATCAATCAATCAATGCCGTTAGAAAATCAGGATTTCTGCAATCGACACCTGCTGTCTTTTCAGCTGAGGCGGCCGTGCGCACTTATCCTGAGCATCAAGTCTGGTTCGAATGAACGAGACTGAATCCACCTTCGAGGAACAGGGAAAGCGCGGATTCAAACATCAGGTTAATTGAATCTGGATAATGGGACTTTTGATCGACTTAGTTGAACCAGGTACGGGGAATAGGGCCCAGGGTCACTCTGTTTTCCACCATCAACACACTTCTTAAACCCTCTGACACAATCTCCTGTTCCTTCACTGTCAGTAAATGTGTCTCCTATCTGTCACATCTCCAAACAAAAATTTACAAAATCCACACCCAACTAACAATTGCCTCCGCCAACACTATCTCCCCTCCGGATTCAACCCCCCCTTCACCGCCCAACCCCCCTTTTACATCCTTCACTGAAATCACCGCATCGGACCTATCCTCCATTCTCTCTACAATGAAAACTTCAACCTGCATCCTGGACCCTATCCCCTCCATCCTAGTCAAGGCTTGTCTCCCTGCCCTTTCTCCCCTAATCACCTCCATCGTAAACTCCTCTCTGACCACTGGCCTATTTCCCCCCGCCCTCAAAATTGCTTCTGTCACCCCCTTACTAAAAAAACCCGGTCTCAACCCTGAAACCCTTGATAATTTCCGCCCCATTTCCAACCTCCCCTTCCTTTCAAAAATAATTGAGCGAGCCATTGCCTCCCAATTAAAATCCTACCTCGACAACAATAACCTTTATGATACATTTCAATCCGGATTCCGCACCAAACACAGCACCGAAACTGCTCTTCTAAAGGTCACCAACGACATACTCCTCTCTGCCAACTCTGGTTCCCTCTCCATCCTCATTCTCCTAGACCTCAGCGCTGCTTTTGACACCATCAGTCACCCCATCCTCATCACTCGTCTCCAGTCCTCCGTTGGCATCTCCGGAATCCCCCTCACCTTGCTCCAATCATACCTCTCACACAGACACCAATTCATCTCTATCAACAACTGCAAATCCCCCACTGCCCCCATCACTCATGGTGTCCCCCAAGGCTCAGTACTTGGTCCCCTGCTCTTCATCCTCTACATCCTTCCACTTGGTCTGATTCTCCGCCAACATGGCCTGCGTTTTCACTGTTATGCAGACGACACTCAGCTCTACCTCTCCACCGAGACTATCACTCCAGCCACTCTCTCCATCCTCACCACCTGCCTCACAGACATCAAAACATGGATGCAAAATAACTCTCAAATTAAATCATCATTATCGGTCCAAAATCCCTCACCAGCCACACCCAGGATTTCACCCTAAATATTGATGGTACCATTGTCACCCCCTCCACTCACGTCCGTAACCTTGGCATCATCCTGGACTCCACCCTTTCTTTCCTCCCCCATGTGAACCACATAACCAAATCGGCCTTCTATCACCTCCGGAACATTGCTCGTCTTCGCCCCTCCCTATCACTCTCCGCTGCTGAAACACTGGACTGGTTCATGCATTTATATCATCAAGACTAGATTACTGCAACAGCATCCTCTACGGCTCACCAAACACTATTCTCAATAAACTCCAATATGTCCAAAACTCTGCTGCCCGCATGCTCACCTCCACCCGTCGCTCTGATCACATCACCCCTGTCCTCCACGACCTCCACTGGCTTCCAATCAAATACAGGATACATTTTAAAATACTACTCATCACATTTAAAGCCCTCAACAACCTTGCCCCTCCCTACCTGTCCGACCTCCTCCACCATCACACGCCCACCCGTCGCCTTAGGTCTGCAGATGCCAACCTCCTAACACCTCCCACAACCAAGCTCCGGACCTGGGGCGACAGGGCCTTTGCTGCTGCTGCCACCTCCCTCTGGAATGCCCTCCCCAGCCATATCCGTGATGCAAACACCCTGACATCTTTTAAATCAGCCCTCAAAACTCACCTTTTCAATCTTGCTTTTGACCTCTAATTCTGTCGGTTTTATTTTATTTTGTCATGTATTATTTTTGTTCTGTTTTGTTCTGTTTTTTGTTTTGCCATAGTTTGTCTCTCCTGCCCATGTAAAGCGTCTTTGAGCACCTGGAAAAGCGCTATATAAGATAGATGTATTATTACTTATGTTCGGCTGGATGTGATTGACCATGACGTAACACAAGAAGCACTGTGTATGTGTATACTCAAAAACGTTCATTTTCAAATGATATTCTGGGAGAGTTAATTAAGCAAGGCCGACGGCTTCTCAGTTACAGTGGGTGACAATATTGTCACAAGGAAAGATGAAATTACATACCTAGGTTCCATCCTAGAGGCAAATCTTTCCTGTGACAAAATGGCATCCAATGTAATAAAAAAAGTCAACCAACAAACTAGATTCTTGTACCGGATCTCCTCTCTGGTAAACAATACCCTGAAGACTCTGGCAGGAGCACTCATTCAAGGGTACTACGACTATGCTTGCACCTCATGGTACCAAAGCACCTCAAAGGCGCTAAAAACAAAATTACAAACATCACAAAACTGGTCAGACTACTGCTTGACCTTACTCCTAGAACCCACCTCACCCCTGCCCACTTTGACAACCTAGGATGGCTTAGAGTAGACGACAGAGTACAGCAACTTGCAATGGGCCTGGTCTACAAGATACACTACATGACCAAGGTACCCATGTACATGTCAAAATACTTCCCAAAGGTCAGTGAATACCACAACCACAACACCAGAGGAAGCTCAACAAATCATGTTAAACCCAGATTTGGCTCAAACAAGGGACTAAACACGTTTAGCAATTATGCCACATCAATGTGGAACGCCCTACCCACAGCTGTAAAGGAATGTGAATCACTACCCACTTTTAAAACCACTCTCAAGGAGCACCTACGGGAGACTGCAATTCGAAACTGGCCCCTGTAAATACCCTAACCCAACCCCCTCCAATGTACAGTAAATGTCCTAACCCAGTAATACACAAGACCCTCTTCTTGGACCTAGTAAGGTTTCGTCGATAATCCAATGTACAGTTACCCCCACCCACGAAAGTCTGTCTCTGGTCTGCATCCTCTTAACACTTGTGTGTATTGAGCCGTACTGTACTGTACCCATTCTGCAATACAATTTTCAATCAATCAATCAAATTAAATGAATTTGCTTGTTGATTGATTGATTGATTGATTGAAAACTTTATTAACAGATTGCAGAATGGGTACAATACAGTACAGCTCAATACACACAATTGTTAAGGGGATGCAGACAATCATGTACAATAGAGAGCATCTTGACCGGCAACATCACCTCCTGGTTTGGGAATAGCACTGCACAAGACCGAAGCAGACTACAAAGAGTGACACGTTCAGCCGAACGCACAATTGGAGGGGGGCTCCCCACCCTCCAGAACATTTACAACAAGCGTTGCAAGGGCAAGGCTAAGAGAATCATTAAAGACTCCAGTCACCCGAACAACTGCCTCTTTGAACTGCTGCGGTCAGGCAGGCGAGTCTCAAGGCGAGCACAGAAAGACTCAGAAGTAGCTTCTATCCCCAGGCCATCAGGCTGCTAAACGAACAATGAATGAACACTACACAACAACAACCACCAAACGCACATAGCACACACATCCACACGCACACACCCACTTTAAACAAACACACTGTAGCACCCACTCCACACACTTTATAGCACACACCCACTTTAAACAAACACACTGTAGCACCCACTCCCCACACTTTATATTTATGGATGAAGGATTGCACTACAACTCGTACACCTTACTGTAAATTGTACCTAAAATTGTACCTCATCCCATTTCTGCTTTGCACTAGATAGTACTGTACATTAGTACACTGCATAGTATTGTGTATTGTATATTATATGGTAACTCAGAACATTGTACATATGTCTATACCGAACACTGTGACCTCATTTTCTTCTTCTAAATTCATGCTATATTATGTTATTATGTTATTTGATACTATCTTGCCTAGCACAGTCTCTGGAGCGTAACAGTAAGAAGCATTTTGTATGAAAGTATTCTGTACTTCTGTATGACAACTATTAAAGAACTTGAACTTGAACTTGATACCGGAGTCTCAAGGCGAGCACAGAAAGACTCAGAAGAAGCTTCTATCCCCAGGCCATCAGGCTGCTAAACGAACAATGAACACTACACAACAACAACCACCAAACGCACATAGCACACACATCCACACGCACACACTCACTTTAAACAAACACATTGTAGCACCCACTCCACACACTTTATAGCACACACCCACTTTAAACAAACACACTGTAGCACCCACTCCCCACACTTTATATTTATTGATGAAGGATTGCACTACAACTCGTACACCTTACTGTAAATTGTACCTAAATTGTACCTCATCCCATTTCTGCTTTGCACTATATAGTACTGTACATTAGTACACTGCATAGTATTGTATATTATTATATGGTAACTCAGAACATTGTACATATGTCTATACCGAACACTGTGACCTCATTTTCTTCTTCTAAATTACATGCACTATGTTATTTGATACTATCTTGTCTAGCACAGTCTCTGGAGCGTAACAGTAAGAAGCATTTTGTATGAAAGTATTCTGTACTTCTGTATGACAACTATTAAAGAAACTTGACCAGAGAAAGACTTTCGTCTTGTTTACATCAGGGTCCCCCATTTGTTGTCATCAATGTATACATCCGAGTTGTACTTCTGAGTGTAATAGAGTTATGAATAGGTCGTGAGTAGGTTATGTGTGCCAACAATAATAAAGAGTTGCCTGTGTAAATAAATATTGAACTCAACTTACATAAAACCAAAGCCTCCAGTCACTAAAACCGTTTTGTTAAAACCCATCTCTCCTCATAATAACGACACTCTTCACTCCTTAAAAAACAACTCGTGAAGTACATAGTATCTGCCGTATTGTCATTTCCATCGGTCCTGGTTTCACTGGCCAGTTAACTGGAGAAGTTCAAATACATTATTCGCTCTCTCTCTCTTCTTGTACAGTAACTACATTGTTATCTTCGCGACAGTGGCAGGTCGCTTTGCGGCAGTGTTGACACGTATGAAACTAGGCGCTAAAGCTAAACAGTCTCTTTAGACCCGCCTTCCCAGTTTATCTCCTCCGTGATTGGTCTATGGTATTTGACGTTTCACTACTCGTACTCTGATAGGGTCAAGTCTAAATCCATCACGCGGTCAGCAGTGCCGACAAGAGAGAGACGCTCTGCTTTGGTCGTGGTGGATCTCAACTGATTATTATGTCGCGTTTCTCTTGTTGTTTCTAAACGGTGTTGTTTGTTAATATTCAGAATGTTCCTCCGGTTCCTCGCCGGTGCTCTGGTCGCGCTCGTGCTGTCGAGCCAGGAGGCGGTTGGGAAAACGGTAACGGGACATTTTAAAAGCGACGTGGCGAGACAGAGCAGCGGCCAGTTCATCATTAAATTCATGTACCAAGGTAATGGTGTGGTGGCGTCTAGTATTACAGTGTGACGTGTCAACTCTGCTAAGGGGGGAGGAGGAGGATGATGATGATGATGTGCTTGCCTTTGCCAGAACTACTTTGACTGCTAAGAAATGTAATTGCCTGATGAAATTCTGAAATAACTTAAAAGTGCTGTTGTAGATAACATATTATATAGTAATTTCTTTTTTATTCATACTTCCACAGAGCTTTTAGAAATGTGCAGAATAAAAGTAGGCTTGCAAAAAAATTATATTACTTAATGAATTTATACTTTGTTTTTATTTTGGCGGGTCTAAAATGAATGTTGATGTTTACATGTATCCCCCCTCCCTACTTCCTACCCCTCCCTAGGTAGAATAATGCACCTGGTTGCTTCTATACTTTAGGCAAGTGGCTTGTCCTTCCGAGTTCCCGTTTTGCGCTCTGATTGGCCACGCACGTTTCTGGTCATGTGACATGTGCGCCAATCGTGGGACGGCAAGTTTTTGGACTGTTAAGCTTAGGCACTCTTTCGAAGTTGGTTAAGGTTAGAGTTTGTCTTAGAGCATGGCGATATAGAACGCCAGGTCGTTTGCAGGCTGTTCGACGCGCGGAAATGGGCAAAGACACAGCTCGTCACGCTATTGGGCGCACATGTCACATGACCAGAAACGTGCGTGGCCAATCAGAGCGCAAAACGGGAACGCGGAAGGACAAGCCACTTGCCTAAAGCATAGACGCCACCTGGTTGGATAAATGACGTGCTGGTGATCTAGTGCGACACTTAGTCGCTGAATATTATCTATAGCACCTTTAACATCTAAGGCTAGCTGGTGATAAACCTATGATGACGATGACACTATAATAAGTTACTATATATATAGCTATATATATAGATGTTTATATATAATATAACTATATAATAACTTATTACAGTGTGAAATTCTCCAGACCTCTCTTGGCAGAGCCTGAGGTGTAACAAGCAACCCCTCCCCTCTGCCCCCATGCCCACTCAACTCCAACCCACACATGGGTTTACAGCAAAACGTAACTCTGTAAAAGTGCAGAACCAAGCAGGGCTCTTTCGTCTCCATATCGTTGTTTGGCGGTATTACAAATCCTACCTTTCAAAATACGGCATACTGTACCTCCCAGCACTATGGTATCAAGATACAGCATACTGTACCTCCCAGCACGATGGTATCAAGATACAGCATACCTCTCCCAGCACTGTGGTATCAAGATACAGCATACTGTACCTCCCAGCACTGTGGTATCAAGATACAGCATACTGTACCTCCCAGCACTATGGTATGAGTCTCCATTGGGCCAATCAGTGTGATCTTAGTCTGAATCACAGGACTGAGACTGTGGGTATAAGCTGCCATACGCAGACTCTTTCAGTCAGAATTCTCCTCCCCTTCTGCTATCTGTGACACTATTTTACAAGAGCACCATCCCTGCATCCAGGGTTTAGCACTCCCCTGGATGATTGTGATTGGTTTAAAGAAATACAAACAAACTAGAGCACCCCCCCCCCCCCCTATAGCGGAATGATAATAGGTTGAGCCAGACCTCTCTCCGACGTTGGCACAGCGCTAACATAGTAGTGCCTATGAAAGGAAGGTTAGAAAAAGACAGATGAGTGACTTGACTAAGCAGATTAGTCAATTATTAGATAGCATACATGCTACTCAACCATCCCCGGATATTAGGGCTGCACGATTAATCGTTTTTTAATCGAAATCGCGATTTGGAATGATGCAATTATCAAATCGCCAAGCCTGCAATAAATTTTTTTTTTTTTTTTTTTTTTTTTTTTTATTTAACCAGGAAGTCCCATTGAGATACAAGATCTCCTTTGCAAGGTAGACCTGGCCAAGATGACAGCAATAACATTTGCAATACATCACACAGCAATAAAATGTGCGATACATCACACAAGAACATAATAAATGTGCATGTATACAATACATCACATGTAAACACAAAGCAGAATAGTCTACATGATAGTAAAAGTGTATAATACAGGGTAATACAGTAATTTTGCAGTTGGGACCCGACTACAGAAAGCAGCAACATTCTTCTTGTACATTTTTTTTTAAATATGTTATAATCGCATTGCAAATCGCAATCGCAATATCTGTCAGAATAATCGCAATTAGATTATTTCCCAAAATCGTGCAGCCCTACCGGATATCTATAAAGAACGTCTCTCCCTCCAAGCTAAATTTGATGTCCTCTCCTCTGCTTATGTGGAGGATCTAATGATTCAATCCAGACAGACTTACTATGAGCATGGAGACAAGTCTAATAAATTACTGGCCCATAAGTTACGACAGGCCTCTGCCTCACATCAGATCCCTCAAATCCAGACCTACTGGTTTAACTACGGATCTCAAGCTAATTAATGAAGAATTTTTAAACTTTTATTCCTCCTTATATACATCTGAACAAACCTCTGACCCTTCTGCCTATGATAATTTCTTTAATTCATTGGATATACCACAGATAAACCCAGAGGCTGCCACGGGCCTGGAGGGACCTGTCACGATAGATGAGCTCAGAGAGGCCGCCTACTCTATGCAAACAGGGAAGTGTCCGGGGCTAGATGGTTACCTATAGAGTTCTACAGGAAATTCTTTGATAAACTGGCACCCATTCTAATTGACATGTATGCAGATTAATTTAGGTCACTTAAGTTACCCCCATCCCTTACCCAAGCCTCGATTTCTCTGTTGCTAAAAAAAGATAAAGACCCCCTATCCTGTGGAAGTTATCGTCCTGTCAGTCAGTTGACGGTAGATTTAAAGCTTCTATCAAAGCTCTTAGCTATGCGCTTAGAACCTGTCCTTCCCACTATCATCTCTCCAGACCAAACAGGTTTTTATCCAGAATAGATATTCATTTTACAACATTAGGCGTCTCTTTAATGTTCTATATAGCCCTTCCTCCACAACTAGCCCGGAGGCTGTCATCTCACTGGATGCGGCCAAAGCTTTTGACCGTGTGGAGTGGGGCTATCTTTTTGATACGTTGAAAAAGTTTGGACTGGGGCCGGGGATAACTTTGTAGCCTGGGTGAAATTACTTTACACCTCTCCCACTGCCTCAGTAAGGACTAACAGTAACAACACACGTTCAGCACAGTTCCATCTACACCGCTCCACAAGACAGGGTTGCAATTTGAGTCCACTCCTGTTTGATGTCGCCATTGAACCGTTGGCCATCGCACTTCGATCAGACCTTCGTATAAAAGGTATAATCAGAGTGGGTGTTGAACAGAGGACCTCCCTGTATGCAGATGACTTGCTTCTATACGTTTCTGACATCTCCACATCTATTCCAGCTGCACTTGACATATTCACCCGATTTGGCCATATTTCAGGGTATAAACAAAATCTAGACAAAAGCGAACTTCTTCCATTGAATGCAGAAGCTCGAAGTTATCCACTGCATAACTTTCCATTGAAAATTTCCCCCCATGGCTTCAAATATCTCGGTATCCAAATTAGGGATACATTTGGGGACCTATTCAAATTTAATTTTGGCTCTCTACTGACTCGATTTCAGGAAGATTTTGATTGTTGGTCATTATTACCTCTCTTGCTGCACGTATCAATTGCGTTAAGATGAACTCTCTCCCAAGGTTCTCTTATCTTGTCCAGTGCCTGCCTATCTTTCTTCCCCACTCATTCTTTCAAAAAATTTACAGCCTATTGGTCCTGTTCTAGGACTCTTTGTTTAAACTTAATTAAACCACTACGGTTTAACAATAATTATAATTATTATTATTATTGTTATTATTATTTTCTTCTACCTTTAAGAGGCATTTAATTATTAATTTTGTTATTGTTGTGGCAGTGTGGCGTGTAGCCACTGAGAAGGAAGTCTGCTTTTTACCTTCCTGTTTGCGTTTTAGTTTGCAGACGACCAGGTGGGATGCAGCTTAATCTCCGGATAGGAGAAGTTATAATAGTGGGGGGGAGGGGGGAGGGAATGGGGGATTGTGTTGTTTTTTGTTTTTCTTTTCAGTCGACTCGCTCTGTTTTATTTTTGTTTTCACGCTCACGCTCGGTACTCCATGGAACCTTAACAAGTGAATATGTATCTATTAGGGATGCCCCGATCACGTTTTTTGCCACCGATACCGATTACCGATCGTCGTGAGCCATATCGGCCGATACCGATCCGATACCGATCGTTTTTGATTAAAAAGAAATTAAAAATTATTTTATATAAAAAGTTTTTTTTTTTTTTTTTAATAAAATATATATATTATATAATTAGACTTGTAGTTGTATTATCTGCGAGACATCGCCACCACGCAACAAGTCAAAATGCTCGCTATCTACAAACAGCTCCACTGTCTGTGTGTACTCTAGTAGCCCTAGCTCCAAAAAGGATTCTCCGGCGCTGCAGCGGGACCCTATTGGTAACGTTATGCTTTGGTCATTTCACATTCAGCAAGTCCTCAGCTCGAATACGCATTCAATCAATGTTATAAGACATTGATATCAGGAGCTATCTGTAGCTACTGCTAGCCGGCTAGATGACGTTAAGACAACTATTTAGTTCAATCGGACATTTCGTTTTGAACCGTGAACTAACGTCAGCTAACGCAAGCTAACGCAAGCTAACGGAGATATCAACATGGGCTACTGGACTTCCTGGGGCATTTGTTGATATCCGGAGCTATCAGTAGCTAGCCGGCTAAATACCGTTAGACAATGCCTACTAAAAGTGAATAGTTGACTGGGTAATTTTGTTTAAACAGTAACGATAGCTAGGTAGCTAACGTTAGCTCAGGTCGAATGCACTATCTAGACTCAGCAGAGGAGGTCCGCCTCCGTGTTTACAAACTCTACACGGGTACGGGCGGGGCTAGGGAGGAGGAGCAGTTTGCAGGTCCTGTGCGTCTGAGACAAGCGAGTGAGATATCCACTTGATCAGTTTCCGCGATCGGCGAATATGACTAATTATCGGAATTCCCCGATCGCATATTTATACTGATTATCGGCCGATAACGATCGGGGGCCGATCGATCGGGGCATCCCTAGTATCTATTATAGTTTTCTACTCCAAACGAATTACATTCAATCAGACTGCATCCTTTTTAGACTATGGCTAATTTGAATATCCTGATCTGGAATACAGGGGGTCTCAATATACCACATAAACGCACAAGTGTACTAACGTGGCTAAAAAGGAAGCAAGTGGATCTGGCTTTACTAAGTGAAACGCATCTTTTATTGGCGGATAACGCAAAATTGGCAAATAAATTTGATCATAACATAAGTTCTTCTTCTTTTAGCACCAAGGCCCGAGGGGTAGCCATAATAGCGAAGAAAATTTTGAATATTAAACTGCAGGGAGCGAAATTAACTTTTTGACTCACCGGCCAGTGGCGGGTAGATGGGAAGAGTCTACCCGCCAAGCATATTTCTTACCTGCCAATATGTATTTTATATATACAATATTTTTTTAAATAAAATATATATTATATAATCATACTTGTAGTTGTATTATCTGCGAGACATCGCCACCACGCAATAAGTCAAAATGCTTGCTATCTGCAAACAGCTCCACTGTCTGTTTTGGCTGTGTTGCTCTTCTAGAAAAATAATCCTTTCAGGGTTGCCTATTGAAATACTGTACACTTTCCTACTGTACACTTTCCTGATTAATTGAAATGGGGGACCCTGATGTAAACAAGACGAAAGTCTTTCTCTGGTCTGCATCCCCTTAACAATTGTGTGTATTGAGCTGTACTGTATTGTACCCATTCTGCAATCTGTTAATAAAGTTTTCAATCAATCAATCAATCACACCTCCAGTACAGAAACATTGTTTGAGTTTGCGTGTCAGGTAGACCATTGATTGACAGTCGAGTCTGCCAATTACATCACATCGCTTGCACTCCGGTGCTGCAGCTGGACCCATTGCCCACCTCTGCTGTTGATAACGCTAGCCAAGTTATTATACACACAGATACACAGTGGGCCAGTGACTTTGGTGTAGGGGTGTAACAATGCATCGATCCTAAGGGGGAAATTCAACTGCATCGATTTGAAAATGTTAGAATAGATTATCGCAATTTTAATGTGTACACGTTATGTTATTGTCATGTCCGTTACAGCCAACACACCGACATATGCTACTGCATCAACGTTATGATTAACAAAGCAAGGCATTCGTTTTGTTGCATTAACGTTATATTACTATTGCTATCGATAAATCTAGGTGTTCTAAAATCTATTGCTATTGGTAAGAGAGACTATAATAAGTTGGTGTCTCGGAAAACGAGAGCCCTGATCGCGGAGTTTCAGGAAGTAAACAAGAAAAATGAGAGCTTCCGATTGGTCATTTGCTTTATTTCCCATGAAACCAGTCACTTCACTCTACTGTGATTGGACCGTTGGCTTGAGTGCAATGTGGGACTTGTAGTTTTTTAACGATCTCGCAGCGGAGGAAAAAAAAGACGAGAGAGGCTATAATCTGTATTCGCACAGCGTGCGCGTAATTGATTTTTACCGTTCGCATACAAATATTTTTAGGGGCCTGCTTATGAACTACACGCCACACGGCGGGCAGCCCTCTAAGTGTCATGCGCCAAAGGTAAAAACAGACCGCCCCTGGCGGGCGGCGGGCTTTAGTTTCGGTCCCTGTTAAACTGTTAGATGTGTGGTCTGATGCAAATGGTCGAATCACTATTGCTAAAATAGAATGCTCTAACCGGAAAATTGCGCTGATTTCTGCATACGCCCCTAATTTGTATGACACTAACTTTTATGCTGTACTAACTTCAGCTATGTTGAAACTACCTGATTACTCTTTAATAGTAGGAGCTGATTTTAATGCAGTTTGGGATCCATTGATCGATAGATCCAATCACGCGGAAAACTCTGATCAGAAGCAAGCTACCACAGCCCTACAGGCCCGTGCGTCAATAATTTAAATGAATATTTTACCCAGAATTAACTTTATCAGCTCCATGCTCCCGTTACCTCCTCCTGTTGGTTACTTGCAGAAATTGCACTCTGCCTCGTATAAATTCGTTTGGAACAATAAACGCCCGCGCTTGAAGAGATCAACTGCCCAAAGGAGTAAACTCGATGGGGGCTTAGCATTTCCAGACTTTAAATATTATTTTCAAGCTTTCTCTCTGAGACCTTTGATCACTTGGTTTGACGCTCAAGCAGCTGTATCTTGGCGACCATTGGAGGAGAAGTTGGTGTCACCATATAGACTTCAGGATAGGGCTGGGCGATATGACCAAAAACGTTATTGCGATAAAATTATAAAATTATTTTCATATAATTCGATATCGATAATTATCGTCGATATAATGTCTGTCAAGTTTAATTAACTTCTTATGCTGCTGCGAATGTCTCAAGTCGAGTTGATGTCGTCATCAGTCCGCGCACGTTAGCAGTTAGCCGACAAGCGGAGTATCTCATGACAATAAATATGACACTAAAATACTCTCTTCCGCCACAATATATTGAAACAAACTGTATACCCCACACTACTATAAACGTGGCCTCAGAATTCAAAACACACACATACTCGGCACGTAAATATATAAAACATCTCCGTGCAAGCTAATTAGCCTAGCAAGCCTGTAGTATTTAAGCGGTGTATTCCATGACAATGTGCTAAATATGACACTAAAATACTCTCTTCCGCCACAATATATTGAAACGACGTCCACTGTATACCCCCACTACTATAAACGTGGCCTCAGAATTCACGCCACACACATACTCGGCACGTAAATATATAAAACATCGCAGTGCAAGCTAATTAGCCTAGCAAGCCTTGTTGTTGAGTGAGTCCTACCTCCTTCCGGGTCTACTTCGCTCTCGGCCATCTCCTTCACTGATTGGTTGTTAGCTGTTGTGCGTAATCACGTCATCACGTAACATTGGTTGTTGTTAGTGAGTGTGCTGAGCCGAGGCTGAACGGAGCCAAGCTTGGAAAATCGATATATCGAAACTTTGCGACCACGTTTCATGTTTATTTCGAGGAAATAATTTATCGCGATAGTTATCGTTATCGTTTTATCGCCCAGCCCTACTTCAGGATATTGTGTATACCAACATATCAATTAACACTTAGGTCGCCAGGCTTATATTCTTAATATACCATCCTCCGCCAGCTCTATTTGTCTATGGGGATGTTTACCTTATTTGCAGGGCTATAACCTTTTAAATTGTATTGCTAAATTGACATTACTATGGCCCATTCAATGTCCTATATCTATTGTTCAGGGTGTAGCAACATTATACTTTTTCATTCACATATTCATACTAAAATACGGTCTAAAGTATAAGTATGTTTTTATCGTTTTCTGCAGCTTTCTCCAGAATGTGATTTATAGCCCCAAATGCATTATATTGATGATGAAATACAGTTTGATAGGAATCTGCGCGAGATAAAAAATGTCAAATGGACGTGCTTCTAGAAGTTACTACTGATCATTAGGGATGGGTACCGAATTCTGTACTTTTGAGGCACCGAACCGAAACACGTCGGTACTACCGAGTATCGAATCAAGTGAGAAACCAAAAAGAAAAAAATATATATATATATATATATTATTTTTTTACTTACTTACTTACTTTTTTTTTTTTTTTTGTACTTTTTTCTTTTCATGTCAACGTTCACACGCACAATATATGCTTACCTAGGATTTGACTTGATTCAACAACAAAGCAGTCGGAGCAATGACAAGCCGAAAACTGTCGAAATTATAGTTATTTGAAGTTTGGATTAACTTTTTACGACTGAGGTAGGTAAATTAAATTTCTTGAGACTAAAGTACAGAAAAATGGTACCGTTGGGTACCGGTATCGATTCACAGGTACCGGTATCTGTTCAAATGTGAAAGGTACCTATCCCTACTGATCATCTGATGTTGACCGGATGGGGGGGGGGTTGTTTATAATTCCGTGGCCAACGTTAGATGATTCATCTAGTGTGGGTGATATGATCATTAGAGCAGTTAGTATCGAACGCGTTAAAGAATAACGCTGAATCTTACCATAGCTTCCTCATAGCGTTGGGCGATGAGCGTGGAACAGAAATATTCCTATTATGGGATGTAGAAATATGCGATCCATTTCCAGGTTGTATAATAGTATATACGTCCAAATGTTGTTTATCGAGTTATTGGTAACGGATTGCTATCCGTTGTGTCTAGCTCGAGTCCTGGGACTATTACCGAGTGATCGGACCGAATTGAAATGAGCACCAGCTTCCATTTCCTGTTTCCGCTCTGGGCGATCCACCGATCGGCCACCAGATGGCGCTCTTGAACCGTTGGAGAGTTGAGAGGGGCTCAACAGTAGATCTCAAGTCTCCGGGGGAGAAATATGATTTCGATCACAGATTTTTGAAATATTGATATCAAAGACGTGGTACAGCGTCTTTGGCAGAATGAGCATGGCGGGGAAAGACGTGCTACGGCGTTTTTGGCGACCATAGTGTTAATCTGTGTGAACGATAATTCAACGTGATTTATTTGATATATATACATTGGAGAAGCATATTTGGGTACTTGAACATGTGCTATATATTTGATATACTATTATTATATATGTATAGTATATATATATACTTTTGAGATGACTGTCGTGAGACCAAGTCAGTGTTTGTTTGTCTTATTGTTAACTTTTTTTTATTTCTTTTCTTCTGTTTAATGTTATCTGTTCTATGTGGACAATGATGACAATACAATAATGCATATATGCATACATATACTTTGATTTGTATGTCTTCAAAAAAAGTATAATAAACAAAGTGGGAAAAAAAACAGTGTGGAGAGAGGTATAGCTATGTGAGACTTGTGTGATGTGATCTCAACTACTGTACGAAGAGTCCTAACTACTGATTCACTGATATCTCTATCTCCCTCTCCGTCTCTCTCTTTCTCTCCCTATATGTCTCTATCTCTCCCTCTCTGTCTCCCTCCCTCTCTGTCTCCCTCTCTGTCTTTCTCTCTCGCTCTCTCCCTCTCTGTCTTTCTTTCTCTCTCTCCCTCTGTCTTTCTTTCTCTCTCTCTCTCTCTCTCTCGCCGGCCCCCCCTCTCTCTCTAGGAGATAATGGTCTGTTGGTGTGCCGACTGGAAAACTCTCCCCTGGCGGTAGAGAAGGAGTCTAGACTGTTGCTGTATGAAGACATGGAGCCTGACCTGGAAAACCTCAACTGTACCCAGAAACTAGCTAAGGCTAGGATAACTAGTGAGACACACTCTGTACCCAGAGACTAGCTAAGGCTAGGCTAACTAGTGAGACACACTGTACCCAGAGACTAGCTAAGGCTAGGCTAACTAGTGAGACACACTGTACCCAGAGACTAGCTAAGGCTATGCTAACTAGTGAGACACACTCTGTACCCAGAAACCAACTAAAGCTAGGATAACTAGTGAGACTAGGGCTGGGCGATAAAACGATAACGATAACTATCGCGATAAATTATTTCCTCGAAATAAACATGAAACGTGGTCGCAAAGTTTCGATATAGCGATTTTCCAAGCTTGGATATGAGCACACGCACTAACAACCAATCAGTGAAGGAGATGGCCGAGAGCGAAGGAGACCCGCGCTGCACCTCTGGGTAGAGAGGTAGGACTCAAGGCTGGCTAGGATAATTAGCTTGCACGGCGCTATTTTATATATTTACGTGCCGAGTATGTGTGTGGCGTGAATTCTGATGCCACGGTTATAGTAGTGTGTGGTATACGGTGGACGTCGTTGCAATGTATTGGGGCGGAACAGAGTATTTTAGGGATATTTAGTACATTGGAAATATGGCTGGCTAGGATAATTAGCTTGCACGGCGCAATTTTATAGTTTGGCTGGCTAGGATAATTAGCTTGCACGGCGCTATTTTATATATTTATGTGCCGAGTATGTGTGTGGCGTGAATTCTGATGCCACGGTTATAGTAGTGTGTGGTATACGGTGGACGTCGTTGCAATGTATTGGGGCGGAACAGAGTATTTTAGGGATATTTAGTACATTGTCATGGGATACACTGCTCGCTCTGGCTAACGTGCGCGGACTGATGACGACATCAACTCGAGACATTCGCAGCAGAAAAACAAGTCTATTAATAGCCCGTCCATCGGCGCCGGGCATAAGAAGTTCATTAAACTTGACAGACATTATATCGACGATAATTATCGATATAGAGTTATATGAAAATCATTTTATAATTTTATCGCGATAACGTTTTTGGCCATATCGCCCAGCCCTAAGTGAGACACACTGTACCCAGAGACTAGCTAAGGCTAGGCTAACTAGTGAGACACACTGTACCCAGAGACTAGCTAAGGCTAACTAGTGAGACACACTCTGTACCCAGAAACCAACTAAAGCTAGGATAACTAGTGAGACACACACTGTACCCAGAGACTAGCTAAGGCTAACTAATGAGACACACTGTACCCAGAGACTAGCTAAGGCTAGGCTAACTAATGAGACACACTGTACCCAGAGACTAGCTAAGGCTAGGTTAACTAATGACACACACACTGTACCCAGAGACTAGCTAAGGCTAGGTTAACTAATGACACACACACACTGTACCCAGAGACTAGCTAAGGCTAGGTTAACTAGTGAGACACACACTGTACCCAGAGACTACCTAAGGCTAGGCTAACTATTAACTAATGAGACACACACCTAGAGACTAGCTAAGCTCCTCTCTCTCCTCTCCAGTTTCTCTCAGCCAGGAGGAACACAACCAGACTATCCCCAAACAGACCTCTCCTGCTGCATGGCAGGCCCTGTATGCAGACCGATACACATGTCAGGTAACTGAATTATTGATAGTAGTAGCAGCAGTAGTAGTAGTAGCAGTAGTAGTAGTAGTAGTAGTAGTGAGCAAGATACTTAACCCCTAATTACTCCCGATGTGCTGGTTGGCACCTTGCATGGTTGTCTCCGCCATCTGTGTTTAAATGTGTGAGTGAATGGGTAAAAATGTGAGGAACAAATTGTAAAGTGCCTTGGAAAAAAGTGCTATATAAATGCACCATTTATCATTTAGTAGCAGTAGTAGTAGTAGTCAAACGAAACCCAGACAAAACAAACATAATTTTCACCTGCGGTGCCTTCAAGGACAAGTTGAGGTTGATCTTGGAGCTTGTTTAGTGACTTGTCAGGTAGGATCTGTGGTGAAACTGGACTCACTAGTTATGTTCGTAGATGGATCTTCATGATCAATATAGGTTTAATAGTGAAACACATAGTAATAAAGTACATGTAGGTTAAATGAGCTTGGCTGAGAGGAGTGCTCTCATCCTCGCCAGCTAGGAGACACTGGGCGAGAAGGGGGCAAAGGTCCTCATTCACAAATGGACTTATGAGAAAAGTTATGAGCAAATTTCATCGTAACTCCACTTACGAACTTTTCGGGCCGATTTTGGCATTCTCAAATGGTTCCTTCTCGGGGGTTCACTCGTGGCTAAGAGCAGGATTTACGAGCGCGGAAAAGCAGTCGTAAGTCGGACAGACTGGTGTGTGCCCATGGTCTTAACACAATGGCGGCCATCCACGTATATATACGTGATTGGGCGCCATCCTTTTATTTTTTTGATCAAATCTTTTTATTTTCATTTTTCAAACAAGAAACAACACAACTCGCAACACAATAAGTAACAATATTACATAAAAGACATCCAAGAACATAAACTAACACAACAATGATTAGACAATAAATTAGACAGAATATACATTTACATACATAACCAGTCAAACTAAGTTGTCATAAAGTAAAAGGGAAATAAAGTGAAATAAAATATTTACTATAAAAGTGGGCTTACCAAGCCCCCTCCACCCCCAGGCCCGGCAACCGCAAGCCACAGCCCCGGAGGACCCACAGCCCAGCCCCCCCGCGAGCCAAAGCGCCACGCCTCTTTAGTGCCTCGACCCGCAGAGACCCCGAACCACGGCCCCCCCCCAGTCCGATTGGGCGCCATCCTTTGAAGGCCAACCACGTATATATACACGTGGTAAACTCGCTTTTGCTTTTATTCCATTTTAATATCCTACTCAATGTCACAGAGCTGTATTTTGGCTGGAAAAGGCATATTGGGACTCCGAAAGTGCAGTACCGGCCAGATCCTGGTATTGGCGCTGTCTTGAGAATGCAGTTTCCCCTGTTGCAGACCGGGTGTCACTTTCTTTCCGCTCCGGGTTAGCTTTTCTGTTAGCCTAAAGCTATGGCTTCACCAGATCGCCTGGAATACTTTTTGCGACGCCGAATTCAGTATGCAGTAAAGGAATATAGCATCAGCCAATGGACATATCGATCTACCGGATGGCGATCAAATAACTGGGAAATTCTTTTTGGAATCCAACCGGCCACAGGTAAGAGTGATTTGGCATCAATTTCAGCCTGATCGGGCCTTGTTCTCATAGCCATCCACCCGGTCAGCGTATGATGTTGCAATAACGAATGCCGTTATTGGTAATCAATAATCAGAAACGACTTCCCCCCCTTTCATGCATTCATGGTGGAACATCATACCGATTATATGCATTTAGATTTTTAACTCTAGCTTTTGTAGGGCCGAAACGCCAAATCGATTTAACGTTATTATTAGCTTAGCGCCCTATAACTAGCTTTGCAGGAATTACCCCAGACCATTCTGATATAAAGTTAATATTCACGACACTATAAAACGGGAACGTATTGATGAAAACATTATTTCTTTATGGCATATTGAAGGGAAGGTTTATACTGTCAATTGCACACATAGCAATAATATAAAATATAGATTTAGCTCTACAAACAACCTCACGCACAGTGAAAACTTGTAATGAAAAGCTGGCCTCAAGCTGGCCTCATAGTCTAATCCCAATGGCCCTGAATGTGTTAATGGCTTAATTTGGGAGAAATCATTGGTGATTGCGTTCATGTCGATTCTACAGACATCCTCGGATTTAAATAATTATAATAATAATAAATACGACAATATTTGTATCACAAAAAATTACTTTATAGTCATGCCTCAACAAGGCATTGTGATGTCCGAAAATAAATAAGAGCACTACATAAACACTGCAAATGACCGTGAATAAATAAATAGGAACTAAACTCAATCACGCAGATATAGCTATACTGTGGAATAGAATGGACACATATACATTCTGCTCTCAGCACATCCCAGTCCTTTCATGTAGGCTATATATTTAATAATATATATCATAAATCTATAGTTTATTAGCAATGACACACTAACGTACATTGTATTGTACTTGTGCTGTATAATGACAATACATTTGAATCTAATCTAATCTAATTTTGATCAGTCGCAAATTGCTTTCACGCTACCACGCTTCAATATGAATTGAAAATGGGGGACCCTGATGTAAACAAGACAAACGTCTTTCTCTGGTCTGCATCCCCTTAACAATTGTGTGTATTGAGCCGTACTGTATTGTACCCATTCTGCAATCTGTTAAATAAAGTTTTCACGGGGGGGCAGGTGGCGCACGGAGATTACGTTCGTCACCAACACCGGGAGACACTAGGATTCGCCTGTTCGAATCCAGCTCCCGGCGTTGCTATCAGCTTGGCTGGCCTCTCGCACTGATACAATTGGCTGTATCAGGGGGTGGGAAAGCTGAAGGGTGGGTCCTGGGCGTTGTGGACAGCGACCCCTAAAGTTTGGTCGGGGCGCCTGCTCAGCAAGGGTTGGAACTGAGGAGAGATAGTGTGCCACACTCTCCCCGGTGAGAACCTGCACGGCCAGGTTGGCCTGCCCCAGGCTGCACATGCGTCGGAGGAAAGCATGTGACAGTCTCCGGTCTCCCGGACCAACAGTAGGGGAAAGTACGCAACAACCAGGAAGGGTGGGATGGGAGAAAAATCGGGAAAAAGGAGGGGAAGAAAGATAAAAAAAGAAAAAAAAAAGTTTTCATTCATTCATTCATTCATTCATTCACCTGTTTAATATTTTCACAGGGTCAGCACAACCGAAGTGCAATGCTTAGCCTCTCCCTTCCATTATAAGGATGTGTTGAATCAGTTTGCACACGGTCCTTGCATGCCCTATATTATAAGGAGCTGGCAGGGCGTTTCTGTATGCAAATTCGGGTGTAAGAGAACGCACTTTCAGTTTAAGCCTGCAGTTACATTAGGGCCAGTTTCGTTTTAAAGTTTCAGTTTCGTTTTTCAGAATGCTACGTAATGGCAGGCAAGTTAGACATCGTTTTGCCTCTTGAGCACGAGTGATGTATATACATGTAGTACAATGCCAAAGCAGTAGGTGGCGATGTAGCTCAAACATGAAGGCCATTTTCAACCAATCAGAAAGGTTGAACGTGCCACTACACTTCCTGCTAAAAAACAACAGTCCACCATCTTTAAATATTTCGCGTGAGCCATTTAGCCAACATAGCATTTATTTTTCAGCAAAGAAAGTGCAATAAAAGTGCAATAAACAAAATGGATACATTCACTGTGTTCTGCCTCTCATTTGTTGATGAAACAAAACTAACATCAACACAATTTACCACCAAGAGCGGATAGTTTAGTCTCACAAAAAGATCTCCGATGTTGTTAGCTACATGCTAATGTGAATGGCATTCTCCATGTATATAGTTAGCATCGAGGCTATTAACGTAGTAACGTTAACGCTAGTAGAAATGGATGAAAACTGTATTTAACAGATTGCAGAATGGGTACAATACACACAATTGTTAAGGGTATGCAGACTGTTGTAGTTTTGGACTGGGCTCCTTATAACAATAACTTGACAACACATGGTAGCCGCAGCTACTCGGGACAGCTCTGCTGTAAACACTGGAAATAACCGTGCAGGTCTCTACTGCGCATGGGCATTGGGCAGAACGGCTCCGTATCCGGCTCGCGCAAATTACATGGCACCATTGTCGGCGAGTTTCCAAAACGAAAACACCCTTTGAGCGTTGCCACTAGGAAAACGCGTTTTCCTGCCAAAACTGCGTTTCTTTTTAACTTGGACATGCAAACGTAATCATTCGAAAATAGAACGTTGCTGTTTTACCCCAGTGTAACCATGGCCTAAGAATGAGTGACGTTCTTCATTCATGAGATCGAAAGCGATCATTGTGGCCATTCACAAGCACCTCTCCATGCGTTCAGGAATCCGGTGGAGGACTATCGAAATAACTCTTACGAAGTTATTTATGATGAAACTTAGAGGGGGGGAGGGGTCTCTCACCAAAGTGTGAGATTTAAGCTATTGTTAGGACAAACAAGAGGGATTCCTCCACAGATCTAAAACCCTCAACTTGTACTTGAAGCCAGATCTAATATTTATACGTATTTCAATGTTATATATATGTCTGTCTCTCTCTGTTTCTCTCACTCACTCTCTCTCTCTCTCTCTCTCTCTCTCTCTCTCTCTCTCTCTGTCACTCTGTTTCTCTCTCTCTGTCTCTGTCTCTCGGTCTGTTTCTCTCTGTCACTCTCTTTCTCTCTATCTGTCGCTCTCTCTATCTCTCTCTGTCTCTCTGTTTCTCTCTCTGTCTGTCTGTCTCTCTCTCTCTCTCTCTAGGATGGTGTGATACCCTCTCAGTCAGATGTTCAGTTTACTGTTTTGTTGTTAAACTGTGACTCAGCAGGAAACCCTCTGGAACACTTCAGTGCTGAGGAGGCAGGTGGGAAATATATCTATGTATGTGCTGTATGTGATGTAGGGCTGCACGATTAATCGTAAAAAGATTGCGATCTCGATTCATAGACGTATGCGATCTCATTTCTAAATGACGACGATTCTGATGTATTTGCATTTGCGTCAAAATGGAGATCAGTTGCATTAAAACACTCTCCTATTCCCCTATGCATTCACGTGTTGACTTATTTGCTTCGGAACAATCCCAGTTGCGATATCAATCACACTTACACCATGTAAAGCAAAACACGCTATTAATTCAACATTCAATATATTTTCTTACTTTTGTGTTGACTTGTCGCCAGATTCCTGTTTTTGGGTTCCAGATGAGAGGTAGGAGCTGGACAACACAACGGTTCCATAGCCTGAAGTCTAATAGTCATACAGTCCAAAGTTTATAAAAATCCCACGGAAAAATTGTTTTTGTAATGTGATTACAACGTGATTATCCAAAATGCTGCGCTTGTCAAATGACGCCCTGAGCTGACTGACGAGAGCAAAGTGTCTCGCATACGGGCGTAAGAGAGGAAAAGAGACTTGAGTTATTGTGTATGTTATAAGAGACTTTTAAGTTTAAGTCAAGCACTTTCATATATGTTATGTTTAAGTTTAAGAAAGAGTGCAATACATGTTTTTATTGAAAAAATAAGAATCATGTGAGAGAATCGTGATCTCAATTCTTAGGGAGAAAAATCGTGATTCACATGTATGTATGTACGTACGTTATGTACTGTATGTATGTACTGTGTGTATGCATGCATGTACTGTGTGTGTGTGTACTGTATTATGCATTAAAGCATTCCGTCTCCAGACGGATTTCCGTCAATTTGATTGGGGAGATCCGTCCATTTGATTCGCAGTCTGACGGAAGTATTTGCATGATTTGTAGATGCATACAGATTGAAACAAAATTGAGCCAATCAGAGGCGCCAAATATGGAAAAGGGCTTTTTTTTCCTATCGCGCCAAGCAGTCATCATCACTCAGCGACTCGAGAGACAGGTCGCATTTTTTGCAGCCTCACGCGTCAACTGCTTGTTTACCAACGTCACAGCCACCACGCTGCTTGCACTCGCTGCTATATACCGATTAGCTAACGTTAGCTTAATAGCGTCTGTTAAATGGAAGGAGTAAGCCGGCCACTAAAAAGAGAACCCACCGCGGGGTTCTCAGATGAAAAGTATCAGCGGGACCACCTAACAAAAAGTTTCGAGAGGAGAGGACGTTTGAAGAGACTGGCTAGGCAGCGCTACTGGGGGCTGTAGTGGTGAGTTAACTTGTTCCGTGTGCCGCAACGATGTCAAAAAGAAAAACAGAAACAACACGTTTGTCATTGTCGTGTTACTTCACAGTACAATATGTGAGTCCCCTGCTGTGGTTGTGAGTATACGTTTATTAGCTTAACTCCGTAGCAACATCACACAGGTGTAGACAGTCTCCTCCCCACCGTATATATTCTCTCTGTCAGGATCTATGGGTAACATTACTGTATATTTGCATATCGTATATGTCACAAATGTAACAGTACTATATACCTGTAGTATGTCCCTATGCCATAAATGTCATGATGTCAATGTCATGCATGTCATAAATGTCACTGAATTGAAAATGGGGGACCCTGATGATGTAAACAAGACAAACGTCTTTCTCTGGTCTGCATCCCCTTAACAATTGTGTGTATTGAGCCATACTGTATTGTACCCATTCTGCAATCGGTTAAATATTGATTGATTGTTATAACGGATTGCAGAATGGGTACAATACAGTACAGCTCAATACACACAATTGTCAAGGGGTTGCAGACCAGAGAAAGACTTTCCTCTTTACATCAGGGTCCCCCATTTTCAATTCATCATAACATATATGACATACATGACATACAGATAGATAATACTGCTACATCTATACATTTATGACGTACCAGATTTACACAGTATTGTTTGTGATACAATAAGAGTCTAAAAAAGAGAGCATATACATTTGACGAAGAAACTGTACATTGGAGGAGGTTGGGTGGAGGGGGGGGGGGGACTGTACATTGGAGGTGGTTGGGGAGGGAAGGGTTGGGTAGGCGGGGTGGGGGGGTAACTGTACATTGGATTATCGACGAAACCGAAACAAGTAGGCTCCCTTAAACGCCAACGCTATTAAAAAGAAATACAGTGGAGGTTAAAATAAGAATATGACTTGGCCTGAAAAAAAATTCAGTCAGGAGATTTTTTTTTGCTTTAATCCCTGAGACTGTATACATATGTATGTATTATAGTGTGGATTTCTCCAGGTGTGGTCAGCAGTAGCAGCCCCTCCCCCTCTATACCCCACTCAACTCCAACACACACATCGGACCAAAACTAAAATATGTAAACAAAGTACAATAGTTTCAAGTTTCAAGTTTCTTTAATAGTTGTCATACAGAAGTACAGAATACTTTCATACAAAATGCTTCTTACTGTTACGCTCCAGAGACTGTGCTAGACAAGATAGTATCAAATAACATAGTATAGCATGTAATTTAGAAGAAGAAAATGAGGTCACAGTGTTCGGTATAGACATATGTACAATGTTCTGAGTTACCATATAATATACAATACTATGTTCAAGTTTCAAGTTTCTTTAATAGTTGTCATACAGAAGTACAGAATACTTTTATACAAAATGCTTCTTACTGTTGCGCTCCAGAGACTGTGCAAGACAAGATAAGTATGAAATAAAATAACATAGTAAAATTAGAAGTAAAAAAAATGAGGTCACAGTGTTCAGTTTAGACATATGTACAATGTTCGATGCAGAATAGACGTAGTTACCATACAATATACAATACTGTGCAGTGTACTAATATACAATACTATATAGTGCAAGGCAGAAATGGAGAAATGGGACGAGGTGCAATTTAGGTACAATTCACAGTAGGTGTACGAGTTGTAGTGCAAATCCTTTATCAATAAATATAAAGTGTAAGTGTGTTTGTGTGATCTAAAGTGTGGAGAGGGTGCTGCAGTGTGTTGTTTGTTTGAGTGAGTGTGTGCGTGTGGGTGTGTGTGCTGTGTGCATTTGATGGTTGTTGCATAGTGATCATTGTTCGTTTAGCAGCCTGATGGCCTGGGGATAGAAGCTTCTTCTGAGTCTTTCTGTGCTCGCCTTGAGACTCCGGTATCGCTTGCCTGACCGCAGCAGTTCAAAGAGGCAGTTGTTCGGGTGACTGGAGTCTTTAATGATTCTCTTAGCCTTGCCCTTGCAACGCTTGTTGTAAATGTTCTGGAGGGTGGGGAGCCCCCCTCCAATTGTGCGTTCGGCTGAACGTGTCACTCTTTGTAGTCTGCTTCGGTCTTGTGCAGTGCTATTCCCAAACCAGGAGGTGATGTTGCCGGTCAAGATGCTCTCTATTGTACATGAGTAGAAGTTCTTAAGGATCTTCTGACTGACTTGGAACTTCCTTAGGCGCCTGAGGAAGTAGAGGCGTTGTCGTGCCTTCTTCACAACACTGTCAATGTGTGTGGTCCATGTCAAGTCCTCGGATATGTAGGCTCCGAGGTACTTAAAGCTGTTGACTCTCTCAACCGGTGCCCCGTCGATGCTGAGGGGGCTGTAGTCCTTGACCCCCGACCTCCTGAAGTCCACAATCATCTCCTTTGTTTTGCTGACGTTCAGGGAGAGGCTGTTTTCCTGGCACCATCCCGCCAGGACCTTGACCTCTTCCAGGTAGGCCCTCTCGTCGTTGGCAGAGATCAGGCCCACCACCACTGTGTCGTCAGCAAATTTGATGATTGTATTGCTACTCCGCTGAGCCACACAGTCGTGTGTGTACAGGGAGTAGAGGAGGGGACTCAGAACACAGCCCTGGGGGGCCCCTATGTTGAGGGTGATGGATGAGGAGGTGCAGTTGCCTGCAATACCAAGCGGGGCTCTTTTGCCTCGAGGTCGCTGTCTGACAGCATTACAGATTCTAGCGTTAAGTCGTATGAAAGCTAGTAGTGTAATTGATACATAGCCATTAGCCGACACACTAAGGTCTGAGGTCTGTATTCGGAGGTCTGTGTTCCGAGTGAGCCAGGCAGCTTTAGACACGGGTCCAGTTTTAAAGCTGCTATAGATACCATTCAGCCACTAGATGTCGCACTAGACCACCAGCCAGCAAGTCATTTATCCAATCAGGTGCATTCTATTTACATGCTATTTACATTTTGTTATTTAGCTGATGCTTCCCCCCCCCCATTCCACATGGGGAAATGGGGAAGTAGAGAGGGGATACATGCAACATGTAAATAGCAACATTCATTTTGGACCCGCCAACATTTTTTAAATTATCAATTCATTAATCAATAATGTTTTAGACGGTAAAAGCAATACTTTTATTACACACCTTTCTACATAAAAATGTTATCTATAGCCCATTTAATGATCCACAACAGAATACAGCAGTCCTCATGTATTCCAGATGCTTGATTGTAGCTAGCTAACCCCAGTAATATACCAGCTTCTTTAAGAAATGAAATAGTCCTAATGACAAACGCATCATCATCTGTCTCTCCCTT
Organism: Notolepis coatsorum; assembly: GCF_963971535.1. Taxonomy (NCBI): domain Eukaryota; kingdom Metazoa; phylum Chordata; class Actinopteri; order Aulopiformes; family Paralepididae; genus Notolepis; species Notolepis coatsorum. The sequence continues at coordinate 57,583,184 of NC_140165.1, read as the reverse complement.
CCCATACCTGTCTCTGTGTTGTCCCTCCAGGCCTCCATAATTTCTACTTCCTGTTGCTCCTGGCGTACTTCCTGTCGTCCTGTATCTACATGCAGCCTCTGTACCAGGCTCTGAGGAAGGGAGGACCCATGTACACTGTGCTAAAGGTCCTGTCTGCAGCCCTGGCTCTGCAGGGTGGCTCCGCCCTCTGTAACTACATCCACCTGGCCAGGTAGAGAAACCAAACGCTCCTCCAGTTTATATACAAATTTAGAATAAAAGAAACAATGTACTTGTGTACACTCCTAGGCTCTGTCTGAGACATGCACACACACACACACAGATGCAGAATCACCTAAAGATTAAGGTGTTAGGATTTTCTAACAAGGTCATGTCAAGTCAAGTCAAATGTATTTGTATAGCCCAAAATCACAACAAGTTGCCTCGACGGGCTTCACAGATCAACAAGTAACATCACAATAGATCCACGACAAAAACCACCATAAAATCCCAAATTCAAAACGCCCCCAGACAGAACAATAAAGCACAGGAATACAAGCGCTGGTATGATAGAATATGATGATGGCCCAAGGTCACTATCCCCAGGGGGCAGGAGAACCACACTCCCCAGGGGGCAGGAGAACCACACTCCCCAGGGGGCAGGAGAACCACACTCCCCAGGGGGCAGGAGAACCACACTCCCCAGGGGGCAGGAGAACCACACTCTCCAGGGGGCAGGAGAACCACACTCCCCAGGGGGCAGGAGAACCACACTCCCAGGGGACAGGAGAACCACACTCCCCAGGGGGCAGGAGAACCACACTCCCCAGGGGGGCAGGAGAACCACACCCCCTAGGGGGCAGGAGAACCACACCGCCCAGGGGGCAGGAGAACCACACTCCCCAGGGGGCAGGAGAACCACTCTGATCCAGTTGCAGTATAGCGGGCACGGCTAGACGCTGTAGGCCAAATGGAGTAGAGCAGCTTCACCGCGCTTGTGGCGCTCCGATCCAGTTTGAGGTAGAACAGCCGCTGCAATCGACACTGGGACGTCGATCCACATCGAGGACGTCGCAGGGTAGATCACACCACAGTGGCTCGGTAGGTAGAGCAGTCATCTGGTAATCCGGAGGTTCCCGGTTCGATTCCCGGGAAGAGCGTCGAAGTGTCCTTGAGCAAGACACTTAACCCCTATCTGCTCCCGATGAGCAGGTTGGCACCTTGCAAGGTTGCCTCTGCCGTCGGTGTGTGAATTAATGGGTTAAATGTGAGGAACAAATTGTAAAGCGATTTGGATAAAATCGCTATATACATTTTCTATATATATATTCTATATTTTCTGGTACTGTTGCCTCAACGTTTCCACTGTGCTTCTTCATTGTTAACGTTAGTAGTGGGAGAATTTTGTATAAAGGGACGTCCGTTTACTGCCGTCTACCTCAACCATAGAACTATATAAAACCAGACCGTGACGCTGTGTTTTGTGATTGTTGTGTGTCTCATGTGTCTCCAGAAGATAATATTGAACCCTAATCAGGTGGCGTAGCGGAGATTGCGCTCGTCACCAATGCAAGAGGCTGCGGTCTCGACTCCCGGAGTCAGCATTGCTTGGGCTGATCGCTATACTAACTCGTTTGGCTGGGTTAGGGGGAGGGCAAGTCATGGGTGGGAATCTGGCGTTGTGGACAGCGACGCCTACAGGTCAGGTCTGGGCGCTTGCTCAGCGGAGGCAGGACTTGATGAAGGCAGCGTGACCTCCCACACGTTACACTTCACCAATGAGAGTCCTCGCTGCCAGGTGAAAAAAGAGTCACTGGCTGGCTTTCGCCGCACGTGTCAGAGGAAGCGTGCGGATGACTTCAGGGTTCCCTTGTACCGACCAGTAGGAGAACATGCGCACAACAACCAGGTAGGGGAGGGGGGGAATTGGCACAACGACTAAATTGGGACGGGGAGAAAACAGAAAAATCTGAGAAAGAGAGGATTAAAAAAAAAAAATAAAAAAAAATCTCTCTCTCTCTCTCTCTCTTTTCTTCAGTAGTGGATCAGGTTTAAAGGACTGTCTTCAGTAGTGGCTCAGGTTTAAAGGACTGTCTTCAGTAGTGGTTCAGGTTAAAAGGACTGTCTTCAGTAGTGGATCAGGTTTAAAGGACTGTCTTCAGTAGTGGTTCAGGTTAAAAGGACTGTCTTCAGTAGTGGATCAGGTTTAAAGGACTGTCTTCAGTAGTGGATCAGGTTTAAAGGACTGTCTTCAGTAGTGGATCAGGTTTAAAGGACTGTCTTCAGTAGTGGATCAGGTTTAAAGGACTGTCTTCAGTAGTGGATCAGGTTTAAAGGACTGTCTTCAGTAGTGGCTCAGGTTTAAAGGACTGTCTTCAGTAGTGGATCAGGTTAAAAGGACTGTTCAGTAGTGGCTCAGGTTTAAAGGACTGTCTTCAGTAGTGGATCAGGTTTAAAGGACTGTCTTCAGTAGTGGCTCAGGTTTAAAGGACACACACTCACACTCACATACATACATACACACCACTGAAAGTAGGTCCTGAAACAGTAATGTGAAGAGTCTCTGTCTCTCTCTCTTACTCTACATACACACCACTGAAAGTAGGTCCTGAAACAGTAATGTGAAGAGTCTCTGTCTCTCTCTCTTACTCTACAGATACGCCAGAGACGGAGTCGGCTTCCCACTGATGGGCAGCTTAGCAGAGAGTGAGTGTACTGTCTGTCTGTCTGACTGTCTCTGTCTGTCTGTGTCGCTGTCTGTCTGTCTGACTGTGTCTCTGTCTGACTTGTCTGTCTGTCTGACTGACTGACTGACTGTCTGTCTGTCTGACTGTCTGTCTGACTGTCTGACTGTCTGACTGTCTCACTGTCTGTCTCTCTGTCTGTCTGACTGTCTGTCTGTATGTCTCTGTCTGACTGTCTGTCTGTGTCTCTGACTGTCTGCCTGTCTGTCTGACTGACTGACTATTACTAACATGACTACAACTGATAATAATAATAATGGGTCTCATTCCCGAACGAACTTACGAAAAAAAAATTCGTCTTAGCCAGATTTCGGCCCATTTAAGACATATTAGGGCTGGGAGTGGGAGTCCCCAAATTTTCCTGAGATCAGATTTGATCGTGGATCGTTGATCTCATGATTGATTGACTAATTAAAAATTTCATTATAACTTGACAGACTGTGTTCTCATAGTGATTCCTTCACGTCAACGCTAAAGGCCTCCTTGGAATTAATTACTTAATCATAATTAAAATAAATATGACAATATTTGTACGATAAGAAATTACGCATTTGATGTCGGAAAAATAAATAATATGGATTCATCTGATCACAGGGCAGCTGCTTAATGATTGAAAATAATTATTATTTAATGCCTTCTGTGGAATTTGTATTTCTTATTTGTTACACATCTGTTTTAATGATTAATTATATACATTTGAAAGAATGCAGGTCAACATGCAATGTATCCCATTGATTGGTATACAATGGGACAGACCTTTGTTTGATTGATTGATTGAAAACTTTATTAACAGATTGCAGAATGGGTACAGTACAGCTCAATTACATAAGGGGATGCAGACCAGAGAAAGAATTTCGTCTTGTTTACATCAGGGTCCCCCATTTTCAATTCATCATAACATATATGACACACACGACACAGATAGACAGTACTGCTACATCTATACATTTATGACATACCAGATTTGCAAATACAGTACTGTTTGTGATACAAAAAGAGTCCAGAAAAGAGAGTACATTTGACGTAGAAACTGTTGGAGTAGGAGGGGTGGGTGGGGGATAGACTTACACTGTACAAGCAAAACTGTACATTGGAATATTGACAACCATACTTGGTCATTTACTGTACATTGGAGGGGGTTGATATAGCTATAAACCTGCATTCCTTCGAATATATCATTAATCAATTAAACTTATATTGAAATACACTATATAGCCTATACACCAACACTGAAATGACAGTGGATAAATAAATAAGAACTAAAGCTAATCAGTGGAAATAGACTGCATTAATATTCCATAACAAGTCTTGTGTGCGCCTACAAATGAACAGTAGCCTATAGGCTTAATTATGGAATAATAAGCCATACTGCGTTCATTCATTACGCCCGCCGTAGGCTATATATATTATATTTCATTCATTCATATACAGTACTGCGCGCGTGTGTGTGCGTGTGCGCACGCGCTGCGGCAGGTGTACCGCGAGCTGTATATGATGCCAATACATTAATCTAATCTAGTTTTGATGGCGCGCAAGCGTGATTACTAAACCTAGACGCATTTCTCGGAGACGCTCTCTGATTGGCACTGACTGACGCTAGGTTTCGTAATCACGCGGCTCGCAAGACTCGCAAAGCACTTCCGCCATTCCATTTGCACACAGCTGCGTCACTAGTTGCCTTATAAGGAGCTATGGAGGCGTTGTTTTGTATGCAAATGACCTGAACGGGAACGCGCTTTCGAGTTTAAGACAGAATGCCATTCTCCAAGCAGATATCGGATCATATAATTTGTGCGACCTTTTCAGCCACTTAAGACATATTACCAGCACGTTCAGGACTCAGAGTGAACTTGTCATTGATTATGTCTCAGTGGTTCCAAGATGAGTCTTCCAGAATATATCTTTGAAACATTTTCGGGAATGAGACCCAATGATCTCTCTCTCGCTCTCTCTCTCTCTCTCTCTCTCCCCCTATATCTCATCCCCCCCCTCTCTCTCTCTCTCTCTCTCTCCCTCTCCCTCTCTCTAGTATTTGACATGGTCTCTCAGGTGTCCATGGTGTACATGTTGCTCAGTCTCTGTATGGGCTGGACTCTGAGTCGTGGCAAGAAGCCACAGTCCAGGCCTCTCCAGTGGGACTCCTCCCCCACATCCACTGGCCTGGCAGTGGGCGGAGTCATCACCCAGGTACACATATATTACTACAGTATATACCGGTCTGTACTAGCTGTAGGAGGAGTCATTACCCAGGTACACATATATTACTACAGTATATACCTGTCTGTACTAGCTGTATGAGGAGTCATCACCCAGGTACACATATATTACTACAGTATATACCTGTCTGTACTAGCTGTATGAGTCATTACCCAGGTACACATATATTACTACAGTATATACCTGTCTGTACTAGCTGTATGAGGAGTCATCACCCAGGTACACATATATTACTACAGTATATACCTGTCTGTACTAGCTGTAGGAGTCATCGCCCAGGTACACATATATTACTACAGTATATACCTGTCTGTACTAGCTGTAGGAGTCATCGCCCAGGTACACATATATTACTACAGTATATACCTGTCTGTACTAGCTGTAGGAGTCATCACCCAGGTACATATATTACTACAGTATATACCTGTCTGTACTAGCTGTATGAGGAGTCATCACCCAGGTACACATATTACTACAGTATATACCTGTCTGTACTAGCTGTAGGAGTCATTACCCAGGTACACATATATTACTACAGTATATACCTGTATGTACTAGCTGTAGGAGTCATCACCCATGTACACATATATTACTACAGTGTATACCTGTCTACTAGCTGTAGGAGTCATCACCCAGGTACACATATATTACTACAGTATATACCTGTCTGTACTAGCTGTAGGAGTCATCGCCCAGGTACACATATATTACTACAGTATATACCTGTCTGTACTAGCTGTATGAGTCATTACCCAGGTACACATATATTACTACAGTATATACCTGTCTGTACTAGCTGTATGAGTCATTACCCAGGTACACATATATTACTACAGTATATACCTGTCTGTACTAGCTGTAGGAGTCATTACCCAGGTACACATATATTACTACAGTATATACCTGTCTGTACTAGCTGTATGAGGAGTCATTACCCAGGTACACATATATTACTACAGTATATACCTGTCTGTACTAGCTGTAGGAGTCATCACCCAGGTACACATATATTACTACAGTATATACCTGTCTGTACTAGCTGTATGAGTCATTACCCAGGTACACATATATTACTACAGTATATACCTGTATGTACTAGCTGTAGGAGTCATCACCCAGGTACACATATATTACTACAGTATATACCTGTCTGTACTAGCTGTATGAGTCATTACCCAGGTACACATATATTACTACAGTATATACCTGTCTGTACTAGCTGTATGAGTCATTACCCAGGTACACATATATTACTACAGTATATACCTGTCTGTACTAGCTGTAGGAGTCATTACCCAGGTACACATATATTACTACAGTATATACCTGTCTGTACTAGCTGTAGGAGTTATCACCCAGGTACACATATATTACTACAGTATATACCTGTCTGTACTAGCTGTAGGAGTCATCACCCAGGTACACATATATTACTACAGTATATACCTGTCTGTACTAGCTGTAGGAGTCATCACCCAGGTACACATATATTACTACAGTATATACCTGTCTACTAGCTGTAGGAGTCATCACCCAGGTACACATATATTACTACAGTATATACCTGTCTGTACTAGCTGTATGAGGAGTCATTACCCAGGTACACATATATCACTACAGTATATACCTGTCTGTACTAGCTGTAGGAGTCATTACCCAGGTACACATATATTACTACAGTATATACCTGTCTGTACTAGCTGTAGGAGTCATCACCCAGGTACACATATATTACTACAGTATATACCTGTTTGTACTAGCTGTAGGAGTCATTACCCAGGTACACATATATTACTACAGTATATACCTGTCTGTACTAGCTGTAGGAGTCATCACCCAGGTACACATATATTACTACAGTATATACCTGTCTGTACTAGCTGTATGAGGAGTCATTACCCAGGTACACATATATTACTACAGTATATACCTGTCTGTACTAGCTGTATGAGTCATTACCCAGGTACACATATATTACTACAGTATATACCTGTCTGTACTAGCTGTATGAGTCATTACCCAGGTACACATATATTACTACAGTATATACCTGTCTGTACTAGCTGTAGGAGTCATTACCCAGGTACACATATATTACTACAGTATATGTAGTATCCGAAACTTGTTGATGCCGTAAGCTTCAGACGCTCTCAAACTTTGAATCCTCCCGTTCCATATCCACGCACAAGAAAAGCACCGACCACGAAGTAGTATCAACAATTTAATGTCCAACTCGGTTACACGTTCTTGTTTCCTAATTATATATAGAGCAGCGAGATTAACAAAGTTTATCCAGGGAAATATAGAGAGAGAGGTCTAAAAACTGTCTGGCTCCACTCTCTCATCACTTGGCCTGACCACCGGTACAATCTGAGTTGTTTTCTTTCTAAACCAAAGCTGTCACCTTGCCGCAGCTGACAGTAATCAATGACATCACCGTTATCCTGTCAAACTAAAAGTCCCTCGGCCTATCAGCCAAATATCCTGTAAGAAACAAACTAACAACAAAGAAAACATTTTAACTTCTATAATAATAATATCCATCTATTTATCCTATGAAATACAAGGCCAAAATGCTTCTCTATTAACTGCTATTGACTGAAATTACTCTTAATTACCAGACTAGGCATTTAGGCACCTACATTACCGGCCCCTAATTGTTATCAACAGCCTTGAAACAATTACCCAAAAATATAAACTTAAGGCGTCTAAATGTCATTTAACTTAAACATCACAATCTAAAGTCTCAAAATTAAACTAGACTGAAGAAGTGAAGCTCTTGATCTTCGCTCTGCCCATGACAGAGACTTGACTTCGGTTCATCATCTTTTTCTCCCCACCCGAGGTGAGGCTTTGCCTTCGGAATAAAGTTCATCAAAAGTCCTCAGACTCGTGAAGAAGGACGCCGCCGAAGTAATCAACGCCGACTCTTGTAAAGGGGGGGGGTCGTCTGGCAGGACCCTGCAGGTAGGTAGGTCTGCCATGAGTTGTTGTCCAGTTGTTCCATGTAGCCGTTTGCAGGTGACGCACTTGTCTGATGGCTCCATTTGCTCCAGGTATCCAGAACCTTTGACGCAGCTGAGCCAACATGTGATTTCTTCCTGCGTGAGCTGTGTTGTCGTGAATATGTCTCAGCACAAGCCTTGTGATGTGCGAGTCTTTGGGCAAGATTACTTGCTGCTTGGCTTCGTCAGGCATTGCCGCTCGGCTCAGCCTTCCTCCTACTTTCAGGATTCCATCCTCCAGTATTGGATTCAACTTGAAGAGTGAGCTACTTTTCTTCACCCTTCCTTGTTCCAGTAGCATTGTCAAATCTTCTTTGAAGGTTCGTTTCTGGGTGTGCTTGACAATTTCTTTTTCTGCCACGGCTAGATCTTTGCAGGTGAGGCCTGTTCCTTGGAAAGCCTTTTTGAACCGGCTCACTTTGCTTTTTCCATCTGGTGCCTTTCTCTCTTCTTTCAGCTCTTTAAGCAGGACCTTCAGCTTCAGAAACCAGGCAACAGCGCGTTTAAGCCTTGTCCAGGATGAGAAATGGTTCATCAACTGTCCTGTTGCGTCTTTCGGCTCTTCCGCCTGAATGACATGCACTTGAGCTACTCCTTTGATCTCCAGATCATCGACGTCCAGCATTCCAGGATCTGGGTTCTTGGGCCACTGGTCTTGTGAACAGTGCAGGAAACTTGGTCCCGACAGCCAGCTTTGTTCCTTCAGGAATGCGTCGACAGTCTGTCCTCTTGAGACGAGATCTGCGGGGTTCACAGTGGTATTGACATACCTCCACTGTGAGGTCTGAGAATGCTCCAGGATAGCTATGACTCTATTAGTCACAAATGTCTTGAATCTTGTGCTTTCGCTGTTCAAGTACTTCAGCACAGCTGTGCTGTCGGTCCAAAAGATAGAATCTTGCAGCTCGAGTTCGAGCTCTTTCTTGAGAAACTTGTCCATCTTGACGGCAGCTACGGCCGCGGTCAACTCCATCCTTGGTATGGTTGGAGACTTTAAGGGTGCGACCCTCGCCTTTGCCATCATCAGGGCAGTTTGAACTATGCCAGTCGCGTTGCGCAGTAGCAGGTAGCTTGTTGTTCCATAAGCCTCTAGACTTGCGTCGGCGAAGTGGTGGAGCTGTGCGGAGACTGGAGCTCCAAACTGCTTCGTCTTGATGCATCTGTCCACTCCGAAGTTCTCAAGCCTTTGCAGTCCTGAGATCCATTTTTCCCATGTCTGGATGACGTTATCTGGTAGCTCCTCGTCCCAGCCATACTTCTGCCTGCAGATATCCTGTAGGAGTATCTTGGCGGGCAGCACCACTGGAGCGAGAAACCCCAAAGGGTCGAAGATAGAGCTGACGAGGGAAAGCAGGCCTCTCCTAGTGTGCGGGCGATCTTTGAGGTTGATCTTGAACCTGAACTGGTCTGATTCGGCGCACCACTGGATCCCCAATGCTCTCTCCACCGGCAGGTTGTCTTCGTCTAAGTCCAGGTCTTGAAACCCTTGGGCTCTTTCTTCTTCGGGGATCGAGTTGAGCAACATTCGGCTATTGCTCGACCATTTCGTCAAGCGAAATCCACCTTTTGCCAACATCTTTCGTAAGCCAGCACAAAGAGTGATGGCTGCCTCTTCGTCGGCGGTCGACTTAAGACAGTCGTCGACGTAAAAGTTCTTCTTGACTGTTTTGGCTGCTTCAGGGCCAAACTCTTCCTCGTGATCCGTTGCACATTTCTGCAGTGCAAACGTTGCGACACTTGGCGATGATGTTGCACCAAAGATGTGGACTAACATCTTGTGTTCGACGAGTTTCTTTTCGTAGTTCCCTTCAGGCCACCAGAGGAATCTGAAGAGGTCGGTGTCTTCATCGCTGACTCTGACCTGGTGGAACATAGCCTCCACGTCGGCCATGACCGCCACGGTCTCTTGTCTGAACCTTGTCAGGACCCCTATTAGGGAGCTTGTCAGGTCCGGTCCCTGCAGAAGCTGCTGGTTCAGTGATGTTCCTTGAAAGCTTGCTCCGCAGTCGAAGACGACACGTAGATTATTTTTAACTGGATGTCTGACTCTGTGGTGAGGCAGATACCACTTTCTTCCTTTTGCTGACTCCTGATCAGCGTTGTCGAGTCTCACGGCGTAGCCCTTCTTGAGGATATTATCCATGTACGCCACGTACTCTGTGCGAAACTTGTCGTCTTTCGAGAATCTTTTTCGTAGGTTCAGCGCACGTTGTTCGGCAACTGATCTGCTGTTGGGCAAGCACAGTGTTTTGTTCTTGACTGGCAGGCAAACACTGTAATGTCCATCCACAAGTTTTGAGGATTGTGACACCATATTCATGAACTGGTGATCGTCCTTTGACATCTTGATGTCTTCATCTTGTCCGGCGTCCGGAAAGTCTACTTTGAACTGCTGCTGCCAAAGCTTGTCTAGCCTGGCGACTGAGATCCGATTTGCGGTCACTGCTGTCCGCTTGCTCTTCTGGCTTGCGTCACTTCCGCCTTTGAGCGGTCCATTAACTGTCCAGCCTAGGATCGTTCTGACGGCATATGGTCCTTTGTGCACGCTGCTCACCACTTGGAGCGGCTCCATTGCCTTCGGGACGTTTGCTCCTATGAGCAATCCAACCTGAGCTTGGATAGTGGGAAGCTTCACCTCCTTTAGGTGAGGCCATCGGCTGACATCCTCTTGCCGGGGAATGTTCTCCTTGGAGACGGGAATGGTTTTCCGAGAAAACACCTCTGGAAGCTCGATGAATTGTTTTCCATCCAGGCTGCTTATTTCCAGTCCATTCACAATATTTGTGTCCACAACAGATTCTGATCCCATTGTTCGCAGCAAGATGCTTGCTTTGCGTCCATCCATGTTCAGTTGTGAGATCAGCGACTCTGAGGCAAAAGTAGCTGAGCTACCCGGGTCCAGAAACGCGTACGTCGTTACTTCCTTGGTTCCCTTCTGTGCCTTGACGCGCACTGGAATAATCGAGAGAGCGCAATCCTCCTTTCCGGCCCCAGTGACACCGAAGGTCTCCATCATTTGTACGAGAGCACTTGTCACTTCTTGTTCCGTTGACTTCGCTTCCTCTTGAGAGCGATCTTTAAAGTTGTAGTGAAGCAGTGTGGGGTGTTGTCGAGAGCATTCTTGACACTGCACTTTGTCATTGCAGCTGTTACTCATGTGACCATGTTTCAAACACGCAAAACATAGACCTTTGCCTTTTAGAAAGTCTATCTTCTCTTTGTGTGGTTTGCTCTTGAGTTTTCTACAAACTGTAAGGGTATGCTGCTCTCCGTTGCAATAGCCACAGGGCTTGCTGTTTGCGTCCATTGCAGCGGTCGTCGCTCTCCTTCATGCCTCTAGTCATTTCAGCCTTGGGGGAGTCAACTGCTGTAGCGTACACCTTTTGTGACTTGTGTGTCCTTGTCTTGTATTCTTTTGTTCTCTGTTGACTTGGTTCTTTTGTGGCTGTAGTGTTGTCCTTTATGTTTCCGTAGAGCGGGTGTAGAGCGTATCTAACTTGCTTGTTGACAAAGTCTACGAAATCCTTGAACCTTGCCCTTTTGTTGGTTCTTTCTTGTAAGTCGCAGGCGTGTCTTCTCCAAGATTCTCTGAGTCTGTACGGTAGCTTATTAGCCAGCGCTCTTATGTTGGATGCGTTTTCCAAGTCCTCCATGTAGCTTATATCCGTCATTGTGTTGGAGCAGCCTGTGAGGTACAATGCAAATGACTGCAATGCTGCACCGTCTTCAGGCTTGATTGTCTGCCACTCCAGAGCCTCTTTGATGTAGGCTTCCGCTATCTTGAAGTCGTCGCCGAAGAACTGTTTCAGCATTTGTTTTGCTTTGGTATAGCCTGCAGTAGGCTCCATGTGAATGCAGCTTTTGACCAGCTCATGTGGTTGTCCACTTGTGTACTGCAACAGAAACTGTAGACGGTCACGATTGTCACTGGTGCGGTCTTCAACTCCATGTTCCATAGATCTGATGAATGTCTTGTATTCTAGAGGGTCACCAGTGAATGTTGGAATGGTGAGCTCAGGAAGTAATGAAGCTTTGTGATTCTTCACGAGGTATTCTGTGACATTCGCCTGTTGGGAGATAGCCTTGCTTAGGCTATGAAGCTCCCATCCTTCATTGAATTCCCTTTTTGTTGCTTTTAATATGCTGGTCGTTAGTGGTGCTGCTGGAAGCTGCACGTCCTCTGGTGTACTGGGGGGAGGTGGTGAGGCACGCTGATATAGCGGTTGGAAGTTCCTCTCTTCTCTTTCGTCTGTCTTTTCAATGTTTAAGACAGTCCTGTCATTTGATGTAGTACATTCATAATCTTCCAGAACTCCCATTTTTGCATCTGACTCAGCGAGAGCGGTCTTCATTGCATGTATTTCTAGCTTTCTTTTGTTCTGCTTCAAACCTCACTTCCTCAGCTTGTAGTTGAGCCTCCTTGCATCGTTTTTGTGCTAACCAGTCTGCTTCTTCCTGCTCAAGAGCTAACCTTTCATTTAAAGCGGTGGCCTTTACTTGTAGAGCCGCTCGCTCCATCTCTGCAGTCAGTCTGATTGTATTTGTTGAGCGAGAGCCTGATGAGTATCTACTTATTACTGTTCCAGACTTAGATTTGGTATCCATAGGTTTTTCCTGATTGTTACCATCTTCAGCCGGTTCAGATCGTTTTGTGACCTCTTTCATCCATTCCTCACATTTCCAGAAGAATAAATTCAGTGATTCAATTTTAGGCTCAAAATTCTTCTGATCAGCTTCATATTCTTCCTCTGACATAAAACGACCCAGTTCAGTGTTGACTTGTATTAGCTCTTGTTGCAAATTACTGAAATCAACACGCATTTTGTTATTGACAATGCTGACGTTTGCATCATCTTCCTTTAATGTCACTATTTCTTTCATCATGTTATTTAGCGTTGATAATTTGTGTTTGCGTGCCTTTTCACGTTTAGCAGCTTGCTCCTGCATGGCTTTCTCCGTCAATTTTACTATCCTTTTGCCACCGACTTCAATTCCTTCCATATTGATACAGTTATTGAATCACCGGTCGGCAGTCGCTTTCCACAATTAGTAAAATGTCAGTCACCTGGGGAGAGCGCGCAAGCCAGACGCACGTTTAATTACTTTTACTTTCAATCCAGACCGCAAGCTGTTAGTGTTATGCTTTTTTCCATTGATCATATTCTGTAACGTTAGTTATAGCTCCAATGGGATACGCCACTTTCGGGCAAATTATACAAGATACAGCATAGTACAGCTTACTGTTTGACGTCTTCTTTCAGGCAAATCATACAAGATACATCTTACTTGTTGACGACTTCTTTTTTCTTTCGTTCCGCGAAAAGTTCCTTTTTCCAGTCAGGCCTGTCCAAATCCAAGTTCCGTTTTTAATGAGCTAGTTTTTAGACAAAATGTAGTATCCGAAACTTGTTGATGCCGTAAGCTTCAGACGCTCTCAAACTTTGAATCCTCCCGTTCCATATCCACGCACAAGAAAAGCACCGACCACGAAGTAGTATCAACTATTTAATGTCCAACTCGGTTACACGTTCTTGTTTCCTAATTATATATAGAGCAGCGAGATTAACAAAGTTTATCCAGGGAAATATAGAGAGAGAGGTCTAAAAACTGTCTGGCTCCACTCTCTCATCACTTGGCCTGACCACCGGTACAATCTGAGTTGTTTTCTTTCTAAACCAAAGCTGTCACCTTGCCGCAGCTGACAGTAATCAATGACATCACCGTTATCCTGTCAAACTAAAAGTCCCTCGGCCTATCAGCCAAATATCCTGTAAGAAACAAACTAACAACAAAGAAAACATTTTAACTTCTATAATAATAATATCCATCTATTTATCCTATGAAATACAAGGCCAAAATGCTTCTCTATTAACTGCTATTGACTGAAATTACTCTTAATTACCAGACTAGGCATTTAGGCACCTACAGTATATACCTGTCTGTACTAGCTGTAGGAGGAGTCATTACCCAGGTACACATATATTACTACAGTATATACCTGTCTGTACTAGCTGTATGAGGAGTCATTACCCAGGTACACATATATTACTACAGTATATACCTGTCTGTACTAGCTGTATGAGTCATTACCCAGGTACACATATATTACTACAGTATATACCTGTCTGTACTAGCTGTATGAGTCATTACCCAGGTACACATATATTACTACAGTATATACCTGTCTGTACTAGCTGTAGGAGTCATCACCCAGGTACACATATATTACTACAGTATATACCTGTCTGTACTAGCTGTATGAGTCATCACCCAGGTACACATATATTACTACAGTATATACCTGTCTGTACTAGCTGTATGAGGAGTCATTACCCAGGTACACATATTACTACAGTATATACCTGTCTGTACTAGCTGTATGAGTCATTACCCAGGTACACATATATTACTACAGTATATACCTGTCTGTACTAGCTGTATGAGTCATTACCCAGGTACACATATATTACTACAGTATATACCTGTCTGTACTAGCTGTAGGAGGAGTCATTACCCAGGTACACATATATTACTACAGTATATATCTGTCTACTAGCTGTAGGAGTCATCACCCAGGTACACATATATTACTACAGTATATACCTGTCTGTACTAGCTGTAGGAGGAGTCATCACCCAGGTACACATATATTACTACAGTATATACCTGTCTGTACTAGCTGTAGGAGTCATTACCCAGGTACACATATATTACTACAGTATATACCTGTCTGTACTAGCTGTATGAGTCATTACCCAGGTACACATATATTACTACAGTATATACCTGTCTGTACTAGCTGTATGAGGAGTCATTACCCAGGTACACATATATTACTACAGTATATACCTGTCTGTACTAGCTGTATGAGTCATTACCCAGGTACACATATATTACTACAGTATATACCTGTCTGTACTAGCTGTAGGAGTCATCACCCAGGTACACATATATTACTACAGTATATACCTGTCTGTACTAGCTGTATGAGTCATTACCCAGGTACACATATATTACTCTACAGTATATACCTGTCTGTACTAGCTGTATGAGTCATCACCCAGGTACACATATATTACTACAGTATATACCTGTCTCTACTAGCTGTATGAGTCATTACCCAGGTACACATATATTACTACAGTATATACCTGTCTCTACTAGCTGTAGGAGTCATTACCCAGGTACACATATATTACTACAGTATATACCTGTCTCTACTAGCTGTAGGAGTCATCACCCAGGTACACATATATTACTACAGTATATACCTGTCTGTACTAGCTGTATGAGGAGTCATCACCCAGGTACACATATATTACTACAGTATATACCTGTCTGTACTAGCTGTATGAGGAGTCATTACCCAGGTACACATATATTACTACAGTATATACCTGTCTGTACTAGCTGTATGAGTCATTACCCAGGTACACATATATTACTACAGTATATACCTGTCTGTACTAGCTGTAGGAGGAGTCATTACCCAGGTACACATATATTACTACAGTATATACCTGTCTGTACTAGCTGTAGGAGGAGTCATTACCCAGGTACACATATATTACTACAGTATATACCTGTCTGTACTAGCTGTAGGAGTTATTACCCAGGGACACATATATTACTACAGTATATACCTGTCTGTACTAGCTGTAGGAGTCATCACCCAGTTACACATATATTACTACAGTATATACCTGTCTGTACTAGCTGTATGAGTCATTACCCAGGTACACATATATTACTACAGTATATACCTGTCTGTACTAGCTGTATGAGTCATTACCCAGGTACACATATATTACTACAGTATATACCTGTGTACTAGCTGTATGAGGAGTCATTACCCAGGTACACATATATTACTACAGTATATACCTGTCTGTACTAGCTGTATGAGTCATTACCCAGGTACACATATATTACTACAGTATATACCTGTCTGTACTAGCTGTATGAGTCATTACCCAGGTACACATATATTACTACAGTATATACCTGTCTGTACTAGCTGTAGGAGTCATTACCCAGGTACACATATATTACTACAGTATATACCTGTCTGTACTAGCTGTATGAGTCATTACCCAGGTACACATATATTACTACAGTATATACCTGTCTGTAGGAGGAGTGATCACCCAGGTACACATATATTACTACAGTATATACCTGTCTGTACTGGTTGTATGAGGAGTCATTACCCAGGTACACATATATTACTACAGTATATACCTGTCTGTACTAGCTGTATGAGTCATTACCCAGGTACACATATATTACTACAGTATATACCTGTCTGTACTAGCTGTATGAGGAGTCATCACCCAGGTACACATATATTACTACAGTATATACCTGTCTGTACTAGCTGTAGGAGTCATTACCCAGGTACACATATATTACTACAGTATATACCTGTCTGTACTAGCTGTAGGAGTCATTACCCAGGTACACATATATTACTACAGTATATACCTGTCTGTACTAGCTGTATGAGGAGTCATCACCCAGGTACACATATATTACTACAGTATATACCTGTCTGTACTAGCTGTAGGAGTCATTACCCAGGTACACATATATTACTACAGTATATACCTGTCTGTACTAGCTGTAGGAGTCATTACCCAGGTACACATATATTACTACAGTATATACCTGTCTGTACTAGCTGTAGGAGTCATTACCCAGGTACACATATATTACTACAGTATATACCTGTCTGTACTAGCTGTAGGAGTCATCACCCAGGTACACATATATTACAACAGTATATACCTGTCTGTACTAGCTGTATGAGGAGTCATTACCCAGGTACACATATATTACTACAGTATATACCTGTCTGTACTAGCTGTATGAGGAGTCATTACCCAGGTACACATATATTACTACAGTATATACCTGTCTGTACTAGCTGTATGAGTCATTACCCAGGTACACATATATTACTACAGTATATACCTGTCTGTACTAGCTGTAGGAGGAGTCATTACCCAGGTACACATATATTACTACAGTATATACCTGTCTGTACTAGCTGTAGGAGGAGTCATTACCCAGGTACACATATATTACTACAGTATATACCTGTCTGTACTAGCTGTAGGAGTCATTACCCAGGTACACATATATTACTACAGTATATACCTGTCTGTACTAGCTGTAGGAGTCATCACCCAGTTACACATATATTACTACAGTATATACCTGTCTGTACTAGCTGTAGGAGTCATCACCCAGGTACACATATATTACTACAGTATATACCTGTCTGTACTAGCTGTAGGAGTCATTACCCAGGTACACATATATTACTACAGTATATACCTGTCTGTACTAGCTGTATGAGTCATTACCCAGGTACACATATATTACTACAGTATATACCTGTCTGTACTAGCTGTATGAGGAGTCATTACCCAGGTACACATATATTACTACAGTATATACCTGTCTGTACTAGCTGTATGAGTCATTACCCAGGTACACATATATTACTACAGTATATACCTGTCTGTACTAGCTGTATGAGGAGTCATTACCCAGGTACACATATATTACTACAGTATATACCTGTCTGTACTAGCTGTATGAGTCATTACCCAGGTACACATATATTACTACAGTATATACCTGTCTGTACTAGCTGTAGGAGTCATCACCCAGGTACACATATATTACTACAGTATATACCTGTCTGTACTAGCTGTATGAGTCATTACCCAGGTACACATATATTACTACAGTATATACCTGTCTGTACTAGCTGTAGGAGTCATCACCCAGGTACACATATATTACTACAGTATATACCTGTCTGTACTAGCTGTATGAGTCATTACCCAGGTACACATATATTACTACAGTATATACCTGTCTGTACTAGCTGTAGGAGGAGTCATTACCCAGGTACACATATATTACTACAGTATATACCTGTCTCTACTAGCTGTATGAGTCATTACCCAGGTACACATATATTACTACAGTATATACCTGTCTCTACTAGCTGTAGGAGTCATTACCCAGGTACACATATATTACTACAGTATATACCTGTCTCTACTAGCTGTAGGAGTCATCACCCAGGTACACATATATTACTACAGTATATACCTGTCTGTACTAGCTGTATGAGGAGTCATCACCCAGGTACACATATATTACTACAGTATATACCTGTCTGTACTAGCTGTAGGAGTCATCACCCAGGTACACATATATTACTACAGTATATACCTGTCTGTACTAGCTGTATGAGTCATTACCCAGGTACACATATATTACTACAGTATATACCTGTCTGTACTAGCTGTAGGAGTCATTACCCAGGTACACATATATTACTACAGTATATACCTGTCTGTACTAGCTGTATGAGTCATTACCCAGGTACACATATATTACTACAGTATATACCTGTCTGTACTAGCTGTATGAGTCATTACCCAGGTACACATATATTACTACAGTATATACCTGTCTGTACTAGCTGTATGAGGAGTCATTACCCAGGTACACATATATTACTACAGTATATACCTGTCTGTACTAGCTGTATGAGTCATTACCCAGGTACACATATATTACTACAGTATATACCTGTCTGTACTAGCTGTATGAGTCATTACCCAGGTACACATATATTACTACAGTATATACCTGTCTGTACTAGCTGTAGGAGTCATTACCCAGGTACACATATATTACTACAGTATATACCTGTCTGTACTAGCTGTATGAGTCATTACCCAGGTACACATATATTACTACAGTATATACCTGTCTGTAGGAGGAGTGATCACCCAGGTACACATATATTACTACAGTATATACCTGTCTGTACTGGTTGTATGAGGAGTCATTACCCAGGTACACATATATTACTACAGTATATACCTGTCTGTACTAGCTGTATGAGTCATTACCCAGGTACACATATATTACTACAGTATATACCTGTCTGTACTAGCTGTAGGAGGAGTCATTACCCAGGTACACATATATTACTACAGTATATACCTGTCTGTACTAGCTGTAGGAGGAGTCATTACCCAGGTACACATATATTACTACAGTATATACCTGTCTGTACTAGCTGTAGGAGTCATTACCCAGGTACACATATATTACTACAGTATATACCTGTCTGTACTAGCTGTAGGAGTCATCACCCAGTTACACATATATTACTACAGTATATACCTGTCTGTACTAGCTGTAGGAGTCATCACCCAGGTACACATATATTACTACAGTATATACCTGTCTGTACTAGCTGTAGGAGGAGTCATTACCCAGGTACACATATATTACTACAGTATATACCTGTCTGTACTAGCTGTATGAGTCATCACCCAGGTACACATATATTACTACAGTATATACCTGTCTGTACTAGCTGTAGGAGTCATTACCCAGGTACACATATATTACTACAGTATATACCTGTCTGTACTAGCTGTATGAGTCATCACCCAGGTACACATATATTACTACAGTATATACCTGTCTCTACTAGCTGTATGAGTCATTACCCAGGTACACATATATTACTACAGTATATACCTGTCTCTACTAGCTGTAGGAGTCATTACCCAGGTACACATATATTACTACAGTATATACCTGTCTCTACTAGCTGTAGGAGTCATCACCCAGGTACACATATATTACTACAGTATATACCTGTCTGTACTAGCTGTATGAGGAGTCATCACCCAGGTACACATATATTACTACAGTATATACCTGTCTGTACTAGCTGTATGAGGAGTCATTACCCAGGTACACATATATTACTACAGTATATACCTGTCTGTACTAGCTGTATGAGTCATTACCCAGGTACACATATATTACTACAGTATATACCTGTCTGTACTAGCTGTAGGAGGAGTCATTACCCAGGTACACATATATTACTACAGTATATACCTGTCTGTACTAGCTGTAGGAGGAGTCATTACCCAGGTACACATATATTACTACAGTATATACCTGTCTGTACTAGCTGTAGGAGTTATTACCCATGGACACATATATTACTACAGTATATACCTGTCTGTACTAGCTGTAGGAGTCATCACCCAGTTACACATATATTACTACAGTATATACCTGTCTGTACTAGCTGTATGAGTCATTACCCAGGTACACATATATTACTACAGTATATACCTGTCTGTACTAGCTGTATGAGTCATTACCCAGGTACACATATATTACTACAGTATATACCTGTGTACTAGCTGTATGAGGAGTCATTACCCAGGTACACATATATTACTACAGTATATACCTGTCTGTACTAGCTGTATGAGTCATTACCCAGGTACACATATATTACTACAGTATATACCTGTCTGTACTAGCTGTATGAGTCATTACCCAGGTACACATATATTACTACAGTATATACCTGTCTGTACTAGCTGTAGGAGTCATTACCCAGGTACACATATATTACTACAGTATATACCTGTCTGTACTAGCTGTATGAGTCATTACCCAGGTACACATATATTACTACAGTATATACCTGTCTGTAGGAGGAGTGATCACCCAGGTACACATATATTACTACAGTATATACCTGTCTGTACTGGTTGTATGAGGAGTCATTACCCAGGTACACATATATTACTACAGTATATACCTGTCTGTACTAGCTGTATGAGTCATTACCCAGGTACACATATATTACTACAGTATATACCTGTCTGTACTAGCTGTATGAGGAGTCATCACCCAGGTACACATATATTACTACAGTATATACCTGTCTGTACTAGCTGTAGGAGTCATTACCCAGGTACACATATATTACTACAGTATATACCTGTCTGTACTAGCTGTAGGAGTCATTACCCAGGTACACATATATTACTACAGTATATACCTGTCTGTACTAGCTGTATGAGGAGTCATCACCCAGGTACACATATATTACTACAGTATATACCTGTCTGTACTAGCTGTAGGAGTCATTACCCAGGTACACATATATTACTACAGTATATACCTGTCTGTACTAGCTGTAGGAGTCATTACCCAGGTACACATATATTACTACAGTATATACCTGTCTGTACTAGCTGTAGGAGTCATTACCCAGGTACACATATATTACTACAGTATATACCTGTCTGTACTAGCTGTAGGAGTCATCACCCAGGTACACATATATTACTACAGTATATACCTGTCTGTACTAGCTGTATGAGGAGTCATTACCCAGGTACACATATATTACTACAGTATATACCTGTCTGTACTAGCTGTATGAGGAGTCATTACCCAGGTACACATATATTACTACAGTATATACCTGTCTGTACTAGCTGTATGAGTCATTACCCAGGTACACATATATTACTACAGTATATACCTGTCTGTACTAGCTGTAGGAGGAGTCATTACCCAGGTACACATATATTACTACAGTATATACCTGTCTGTACTAGCTGTAGGAGGAGTCATTACCCAGGTACACATATATTACTACAGTATATACCTGTCTGTACTAGCTGTAGGAGTCATTACCCAGGTACACATATATTACTACAGTATATACCTGTCTGTACTAGCTGTAGGAGTCATCACCCAGTTACACATATATTACTACAGTATATACCTGTCTGTACTAGCTGTAGGAGTCATCACCCAGGTACACATATATTACTACAGTATATACCTGTCTGTACTAGCTGTAGGAGTCATTACCCAGGTACACATATATTACTACAGTATATACCTGTCTGTACTAGCTGTATGAGTCATTACCCAGGTACACATATATTACTACAGTATATACCTGTCTGTACTAGCTGTATGAGGAGTCATTACCCAGGTACACATATATTACTACAGTATATACCTGTCTGTACTAGCTGTATGAGTCATTACCCAGGTACACATATATTACTACAGTATATACCTGTCTGTACTAGCTGTATGAGGAGTCATTACCCAGGTACACATATATTACTACAGTATATACCTGTCTGTACTAGCTGTATGAGTCATTACCCAGGTACACATATATTACTACAGTATATACCTGTCTGTACTAGCTGTAGGAGTCATCACCCAGGTACACATATATTACTACAGTATATACCTGTCTGTACTAGCTGTATGAGTCATTACCCAGGTACACATATATTACTACAGTATATACCTGTCTGTACTAGCTGTAGGAGGAGTCATTACCCAGGTACACATATATTACTACAGTATATACCTGTCTCTACTAGCTGTATGAGTCATTACCCAGGTACACATATATTACTACAGTATATACCTGTCTCTACTAGCTGTAGGAGTCATTACCCAGGTACACATATATTACTACAGTATATACCTGTCTCTACTAGCTGTAGGAGTCATCACCCAGGTACACATATATTACTACAGTATATACCTGTCTGTACTAGCTGTATGAGGAGTCATCACCCAGGTACACATATATTACTACAGTATATACCTGTCTGTACTAGCTGTAGGAGTCATCACCCAGGTACACATATATTACTACAGTATATACCTGTCTGTACTAGCTGTATGAGTCATTACCCAGGTACACATATATTACTACAGTATATACCTGTCTGTACTAGCTGTAGGAGTCATTACCCAGGTACACATATATTACTACAGTATATACCTGTCTGTACTAGCTGTATGAGTCATTACCCAGGTACACATATATTACTACAGTATATACCTGTCTGTACTAGCTGTATGAGTCATTACCCAGGTACACATATATTACTACAGTATATACCTGTCTGTACTAGCTGTATGAGGAGTCATTACCCAGGTACACATATATTACTACAGTATATACCTGTCTGTACTAGCTGTATGAGTCATTACCCAGGTACACATATATTACTACAGTATATACCTGTCTGTACTAGCTGTATGAGTCATTACCCAGGTACACATATATTACTACAGTATATACCTGTCTGTACTAGCTGTAGGAGTCATTACCCAGGTACACATATATTACTACAGTATATACCTGTCTGTACTAGCTGTATGAGTCATTACCCAGGTACACATATATTACTACAGTATATACCTGTCTGTAGGAGGAGTGATCACCCAGGTACACATATATTACTACAGTATATACCTGTCTGTACTGGTTGTATGAGGAGTCATTACCCAGGTACACATATATTACTACAGTATATACCTGTCTGTACTAGCTGTATGAGTCATTACCCAGGTACACATATATTACTACAGTATATACCTGTCTGTACTAGCTGTATGAGGAGTCATCACCCAGGTACACATATATTACTACAGTATATACCTGTCTGTACTAGCTGTAGGAGTCATTACCCAGGTACACATATATTACTACAGTATATACCTGTCTGTACTAGCTGTAGGAGTCATTACCCAGGTACACATATATTACTACAGTATATACCTGTCTGTACTAGCTGTAGGAGTCATTACCCAGGTACACATATATTACTACAGTATATACCTGTCTGTACTAGCTGTAGGAGTCATCACCCAGGTACACATATATTACTACAGTATATACCTGTCTGTACTAGCTGTATGAGGAGTCATTACCCAGGTACACATATATTACTACAGTATATACCTGTCTGTACTAGCTGTATGAGTCATTACCCAGGTACACATATATTACTACAGTATATACCTGTCTGTACTAGCTGTAGGAGGAGTCATTACCCAGGTACACATATATTACTACAGTATATACCTGTCTGTACTAGCTGTAGGAGGAGTCATTACCCAGGTACACATATATTACTACAGTATATACCTGTCTGTACTAGCTGTAGGAGTCATTACCCAGGTACACATATATTACTACAGTATATACCTGTCTGTACTAGCTGTAGGAGTCATCACCCAGTTACACATATATTACTACAGTATATACCTGTCTGTACTAGCTGTAGGAGTCATCACCCAGGTACACATATATTACTACAGTATATACCTGTCTGTACTAGCTGTAGGAGGAGTCATTACCCAGGTACACATATATTACTACAGTATATACCGGTCTGTACTAGCTGTATGAGTCATCACCCAGGTACACATATATTACTACAGTATATACCTGTCTGTACTAGCTGTAGGAGTCATTACCCAGGTACACATATATTACTACAGTATATACCTGTCTGTACTAGCTGTAGGAGTCATCACCCAGGTACACATATATTACTACAGTAAGTATATACCTGTCTGTACTAGCTGTAGGAGTCATCACCCAGTTACACATATATTACTACAGTATATACCTGTCTGTACTAGCTGTAGGAGTCATCACCCAGGTACACATATATTACTACAGTATATACCTGTCTGTACTAGCTGTAGGAGGAGTCATTACCCAGGTACACATATATTACTACAGTATATACCTGTCTGTACTAGCTGTATGAGTCATCACCCAGGTACACATATATTACTACAGTATATACCTGTCTGTACTAGCTGTAGGAGTCATTACCCAGGTACACATATATTACTACAGTATATACCTGTCTGTACTAGCTGTAGGAGTCATCACCCAGGTACACATATATTACTACCGTAAGTATATACCTGTCTGTACTAGCTGTAGGAGTCATCACCCAGGTACACATATATTACTACAGTATATACCTGTATGTACTAGCTGTATGAGTCATTACCCAGGTACACATATATTACTACAGTATATACCTGTCTGTACTAGCTGTATGAGGAGTCATCACCCAGGTACACATATTACTACAGTATATACCTGTCTGTACTAGCTGTAGGAGTCATCACCCAGGTACACATATATTGCTACCGTATATACCTGTCTGTACTAGCTGTAGGAGGTGTCATTACCCAGGTACACATATATTACTACAGTATATACCTGTCTACTAGCTGTATGAGTCATTACCCAGGTACACATATTACTACAGTATATACCCGTCTGTACTAGCTGTATGAGGAGTCATTACCCAGGTACACATATATTACTACAGTATATACCTGTCTGTACTAGCTGTAGGAGTCATTACCCAGGTACACATATATTACTACAGTATATACCTGTCTGTACTAGCTGTAGGAGGAGCCAACAGAGAGTAGTCTACACCCTCCAGACCAACAGGGATGAATGAATTTATGAATTTAACAGATTGCAGAATGGGTACAATACAGTACGGCTCAATACACACAATTGTTAAGGGGATGCAGACCAGAGAAAGACGTTTGTCTTGTTTACATCAGGGTCCCCCATTTTCAATTCATAGTGACATTTATGACATACACAACATACATGACATCATGACATTTATGACATAGGGACATACATGACTTGCAGTGTCAAATTTCCCTCTGGATAATAAAAGTATTTATATTCTATTCTATTCTACAGGTATATAGTACTGTTACATTTGTGACATATATGATATGCAAATATACAGTACTGTTACCCAGAGATCCTAACAGAAAATATATACATATGATGGGGAGGAGACTGTACATTAGGAGGGTGTGGGTGGGTGGGAGAAATAGTATACATACAGTGGGGAGGAGACTGTCTATTAGGGGGGGGGGACATTTACGGTGGCCAGTTTTGAATTGCAGCCACCCGTAGCGGTTTTGAAGGTGGGTAGGGATTCACATTATTTTACGGCTGTGGGTAGGGCGTTCCACATTGTTGTGGCATAATTGCGAAACGTATTTAGTCCCTTGTTTGTGCCGAATCTGGGTTTAACATGATTTGTGGAACTCCCTCTGGTGTTGTGGGGGCGTGGTATCTGACCTTTGGGAAGTATTCCGACATGTACATGGGTACCTTCGTGGTGTAGTGTATCTTGTAGACCAGGCCCATTGCAAGTTGCTGTACTCTGTCGTCTACTCTAAGCCATCCTAGGTTGTCAAAGTGGGCAGGGGTGAGGTGAGGTGGGTTCTAGGAGTAAGGTCAAGTAGTAGTCAGTTTGTTTTGTGATGTTTGTAATCTTGTTTTTAGCGCCTTTGAGGTGCTTTGGTACCATGAGGTGCAAGCATAGTCGTAGTACCCTTGAATGAGTGCTCCTGCCAGAGTCTTCAGGGTATCATCTCTATGGTATATTGACCTCTTCATTAAAGTACACATATTCTCTCTAGGGTGTATTGCTGCTCTGGGAGCAGTATTCAGACTCTGAGACGGAGCACCACAGCTACCACGCCCAGAGGAGCCTAGCGGGAGTCCTCCTCATCGCGCTCCGAGTGGCTCTGGCCCTGCTGCTGGCCTCCGTTCTCTACCAGATCATATCTACAGAGAGGAGCGCTCTGAAGAGAGACTTCTACCTCAGCTTTGCTAAGGTACACTTCACCGGATTACTGCTGCAGACGTCCTGCCCCTCAAAATCAATGCATCGGTCAATTTGGTCTCATGTCGTCTACTAAGACTTTGTTAGTTGATTCGTCCGTTTTATTATTTTCCCCATGCTGCGATATATTGTGATTTATACTATTTTTTTTTCAACTGCAAATGATGTCCCCAATGGAAAACAAATATACATCATCAACCTTTATTTATACTCGAAAAGACAATTGAGGTCACCCTCATTTTCAATGTCGTCGAGACATGTATATAATAGGGGTGTCACGGTACACAAAAACGACCGTTCGGTATCGGTTTTGAAGTCACTGTTCGGTACGGTGTGGGAAAGGTAGGTCTTCTAGCTCTGGCTTGTCGTTTGCGTTCACCAGACTATGAGGCAATGCTAAACTACAGGTCATCTCTCAGTGGTGTGTGGGGGTGGGGGGGGGGGGGGTAGGTCTTCTAGCTCTAACTGAAACTAGACATCTTACGGAATCAGCCATGGTTTTATACTGGTTTTATAAGGATAATGTTAAAAACACAACAGACTACTACAGCTACTATTGTTAAAAGGTTATCACACAGCAATGTACTCATATGGACACTAGGAAGTATTGGGCACTTTGTCCTGTAGTGTAACTGTTTTGTCTTCTTAAAGGAATGTTTGTTGTAGTGTAACTGTTTTGTCTTCTTAACACATTGAGTGCCAGCCACGAGAAATCTTGTGATTTCATGCCATGCGTTGAGTGCCAGGGATGAGAAATCTTGTTATTTAATCGTTATTGCTTTTATTAGCGATATCCATTCATTTTTCATCAATCTAGCCTCACGTTATCATTGGGACTGTCTATGAGCTCGAACAGGGAAAATACCGCCCCCTATCGTCTCCCGCATGGTAATGCACCCATTGGATTGGACTCAATGGAAATGCATGGGGGGGAAAAAACCCGGAATCCACATTTTACTTCTCAGGCATGTAACCGGAGACGATTGGATTCATTGTGGACACTCAGAGCAGCTTGGATTATGTGTTTCGAGTACCTAACGTTGGATCAATAAACGCGATCGATATTTGGAATGGAATAATCTTTTTGCAGAACATCTGATGTGAGGTAAGGAATCTATGTTACCAGTCTTGGGGTAATGGGATGTATTTTTCACATATATCTCAATGTGTCCCGTATGTGTGTGTGTGTGCGGCGTTAGCGCCAGGCAGGGCATAGATGATCGATTTTTCAGCCTGCTTCTCTAGCGTGCATAAGTACACATATACTATCGATAATCTAGCGTTTATTTGAAAACTATTCATAAATCAGCCGGAAAATGACAACGTGTTGTGTGTATTCCAGTAAAGAGCTATTATCACGTAATCTTTTTTTTTTCTAGTAATTTCCAAAAACGTCAGTTTTTCAAAACGGTATAAAACAGAAATGTACTGATGAAAAAACAATCCGTTTCGTACATGTTGGCTGCTTTTTTTTTTTACATGTTGACTGCAAGCAAGTCATTGATAAGCGACGGGCGTATTAGACACAGCCATAATATAGAATATAGAAATAGCTCAGCGAAAATCATGAAATATCGGAAAATCAGTCCAAAAAGGCTGGCATTCCAGCGCTAAATCGTGCACCCCCTGCTGGCACTCAAAGTGTTAAAGGGATGTTTCTTTTTTTTTATCCACTTTCTCCTTTTTCTATTTTCTCCCATCCCAATTCCATTGTGCCAATTCTTCCCTCCCCTGTCTTGAACGTTGCTCGCATATGCCCCCCACTGGCCGGATGTAGGGAGGATAGAAGCCTTGCATCACGTGTCCCCTCCGGTACACGAGGAGGCAGCCTGTCACATCTTTTCACCTGCCAGCGTGGACTCTCATTGGCGAGGTGTAACGTGTGGGAGGCTCACACTACCCCCGCCATTTCCTGTCTCTGCTGTGCAGGTGTCCCCAACCGACCTGTAGGAGTCGCTGTCCACAACGTCCAGATTACCACCCATCGACTTCCACCCTCTAACTCTGCCAATTGAGTTAGTATGACGGCTGGCCCAAGCCGGAGGCAACGCCGACAGCCGGAGTCGAACCCGGTGTCTCTTGCGTTGGTGACGAGCGCAATGTCCGCTGCGCCACCCAGCCGCCTAAAGGGATGTTTCTTGTAGTGTAACTGTTTTGTCTTCTTAAAGGGATGTTTCTTGTACTGTTACTGTTTTGTCTTAAAGGGATGTTTCCTGTACTGTAACTGTTTTGTCTTCTTAAAGGGATGTTTCCTGTGGTTTCTCTGTCATCCAGTCCTTGTCCTCATATCTGTCGTCTTCAACGACCACCAGAGAGAGAAGGTTAGTACACACACAGTAAATATTACACAGGTTCTCTCTCTCTCCACTCATTTACATTTAGTCATTTAGCTGTCGCTTTTATCCAAAGCGACTTACAAGTTCTGTACGACAAGTCAGCAGGAAGGGTACAACTCTTTCAGCTGAGTAACAATGATCAAACAGTGCTGAAACTTCGGTGCTGCAGTATTGAGTGCATAGACATAAGACATAATTAGTATAGTAGGAGGAGTGCATGGTATAGGACAGTAAGAAGGTTAGTGTTTTTTGTTTTCATTCAGTTTCATTTCAGATATTGATAGAAGTGTGTTTTTAGTCGACAGCGAAAGATTGATCGGGATTCGTCTGTCCTAACTGGTGGGAAGTTCAGAGAAGTTCAGCTGATCATCAAGGACTTCTCTCTATCTCTCTCTCTCTCTCTCTCTCCAGGTGGTAACTATAGGTGTTATTCTGTGTCAGTCCATCTCCATGGTGATCCTCTACCAGCTCTTCCTCTCTCGCTCGCTCTACTGGGAGGTGTCCTCTCTGTCCTCCGTCTCTCTGCCCCTCACCATGTCTAGAGGGATCCACAGGGGGCGCTACTGAGCCGGGCGTGGAACCATCACAAGCACATTTACCGCAGTGCCGATCCCAAGCATCCTGACCGCTACTCGTGACGAGGCCACTGTGTTGGAGGCGGAGTCACCAGTGAGTCACATGCTGGGAGAGGAGGGTACTGCACATGCTCAGATCACACTGGGAGAGGAGGGTACTGCACATGCTCAGATCACACTGGGAGAGGAGGGTACTGCACATGCTCAGATCACACTGGGAGAGGAGGGTACTGCACATGCTCAGATCACACTGGGAGAGGAGGGTACTGCACATGCTCAGATCACACTGGGAGAGGAGGGTACTGCACATGCTCAGATCACGCCGCTGGGAGAGGAGGGTACTGCACATGCTCAGATCACACTGGGAGAGGAGGGTACTGCACATGCTCAGATCACGCCGCTGGGAGAGGAGGGTACTGCACTATCTATGCTGCACATGCTCAGATCACGCCGGGAGAGGAGGGTACTGCACATGCTCAGATCACGCATACTTACCGTGACAGGAAGAACACCAGGAACAATTAGAAGCAGTCATTGTTAGGGGGTACATATTTACTGTGACACTGTACTCCTCATTATGAGCAGGATTAACCCCTTCCTGTGCTCTCTACCGTATCTAGTAGGAACCATCAGGAGAGCGGCTGAGTGGCGACAGGAACATGATCACTGCGACACCCAAGGGGGGAACCTTCATTCTTAAGCCAGGAGCAGGGACATATTTACAGTTTGCACCACCCCTGGAAGCATCTCGCCCAGGGAGGAATCCTTTTACTGTGACACCACAGGAAGTCGTTCTCCCTGGCCTGGAACGCTCTTGTGCATTACTGAGTGAGCAGAGACGGGGGCATATTGAATGCGGTATGATTGTGCTTGAATTTTAACCTTTTGTATTGGCTGTAAACATTGTGGCTAATGTATGGTAACAACAGTACCATATGGCTAAATGTACCATATTTGTTTGACCTGGGCTTCTTATAGTAAATGTGACCTGGATCCAGGCTCATTCAAGCAGACCAGCAGTACTCTGACCTCTGACCTCTGGATCCAGGCTCATTCAAGCAGACCAGCAGTACTCTGACCTCTGACCTCTGGATCCAGGCTCATTCAAGCAGACCAGCAGTACTCTGACCTCTGGATCCAGGCACATTCAAGCAGACCAGCAGTACTCTGACCTCTGACCTCTGGATCCAGGCTCATTCAAGCAGACCAGCAGTACTCTGACCTCTGGATCCAGGCGCATTCAAGCAGACCAGCAGTACTCTGACCTCTGACCTCTGGATCCAGGCTCATTCAAGCAGACCACCAGTACTCTGACCTCTGGATCCAGGCACATTCAAGCAGACCAGCAGTACTCTGACCTCTGGATCCAGGCACATTCAAGCAGACCAGCAGTACTCTGACCTCTGACCTCTGGATCCAGGCTCATTCAAGCAGACCAGCAGTACTCTGACCTCTGACCTCTGGATCCAGGCTCATTCAAGCAGACCACCAGTACTCTGACCTCTGGATCCAGGCACATTCAAGCAGACCAGCAGTACTCTGACCTCTGGATCCAGGCACATTCAAGCAGACCAGCAGTACTCTGACCTCTGGATCCAGGCACATTCAAGCAGACCAGCAGTACTCTGACCTCTGGATCCAGGCTCATTCAAGCAGACCACCAGTACTCTGACTATGCTGATGTGAGATTGAGTGAAATTGAAATTGTGAAGGAGAGGATATACGTTTCCTAAATGAGATATGTCCTGTTCCAAGATCCTGCTCTCTCCTGCGCTCACAAAATGACTGCAGTCATGTGTCAATTACTGTTGAAAATTCACCTATATATATTTATTTATTATACATCAACATGTCATAATGGACAAAACATCAGTTACTGTACTTGAACTGGTATTTCTACTGTGTGTAATATTTGATTTAGTTTTATGTTTTATTGCTGAGTTAAAGGATGAGTATTATCTTACCTCTGGCTCCTTGCTGGCATCAGATCACACCAGAAGCACCTTGAGACTACATTGTATTTTAAAGTGTGCTCTATAAATAAAACTCGTTATTATTATTATTAGCTTCACATACAAACCTAATTGTCTGTGTTTCTGTTGTGGCCAGAAGTCAGTCTGTCTGTTCAGTTGAGTAGGGTATATCTGCAGAGCCACAGAGCCCAACGTGTGGGCGGGGCTTCGTGGCATGGACGGGCTTGAGGCGGGGCAACAGTCTTGTCCACGCCACGAAGCCCCGCCTCAAGCCCGTCCACGCCACGAAGCCCCGCCCACACGTTGGGCTCTGTGGCTCTGCAGATATATGCTATTGGTTCAGTTAGCTGCGACCAGCAGGTCGGTTGATTGGTGCACATACATTTGCCCCGCCCCCTAGGGGCCACAGGCTCAGGCCCTGGGACGCGTCTATGCCAAATACAACGCAGTTCGGTTTCCGGGTTCCTCTGATTGGCCACTAAGCCCACGTGACCGCGGCTAGCACGCCCCCCTTATCGCCCGCTGCCGCGCTGCGAAGCGGAAGAGCCAGCGAGGCGGTGGTTTCAGCAGCAGCGGCCGTCTTCTTCCGAGGCGGCTCGTTCTTATTAATCCCTAATGTCATGCATGTTGTGTATGTCATAAATGTCGATATGAATTTAAAATGGGGGACCCTGATGTAAACAAGACTAAAGTCTTTCTCTGGTCTGCATCCCCTTAACAATTTTCATTCATTAATTTCTCCCCCACTACTCCCAAAAGTAACACTAAATAGATAAAGTACAACAACGCCAGACTCAAGAAACTGTTCCCATTGGATGTGTTCTCATAAACAATGTTTGTTTACACTGCACACAACACTCGAGGCTGCATGGGTGTAATCTCTCCTTTATCAAAGAGGTTGCGTTCAGGAATCGACGTTGTGATGTCCTACGGATCTTCCTCTCTAAAAGCCCCACGCAATACAGCATGTCTTGAATGTTCATGCAGGAATTCACCGCAAGAAAATGTGTTGCTAATCTTTGTTCAGTACAATATGATTGGAAAAATAAGCTACATTTTTTAACTGTCAAGGGTACCAGCATCTTTTTATCCAGTAGCGCGACTAATATCCATATCAGTTACATCATCCAAGGTATTGTTACCCAATGTTTGTGAGCGTGGTTTGGAGATATTCACAGTAATTGTTAATTCAGTAAAGTAGTCAGATCTACTCTTTATTGAAGGTACTGATATGATATGATTCTACGATTAATACTACAAATGTAATGGTCCTCAATGAGTATAACAATTACACAAAACATTAGCTTTATATCAGCCTTTCTGAAAGAAGAAATGGTTTCTTTATACATAGTCCTATATATATAATTTGAAATAAAAAAATACCATGTTCCTTAGTCCTGTATTATGATCAAACAATTACACAAAAATGCATCCTATATAGACTCATGTCAAAACATTCAGAAATACCCAAATGATGCGAGTTTGTTTTTTTATGACATGCACAACTACAAGCTTTTAAGAACACTGACATAACCGCTGAATATCACTGAAATCCAAGTTAATGTATATCTTAGAAGTTCTTTGTTTCATCGTACAAACAGCCAAAGCTGTCATGTATGTTGTGTATGTCATAAATGTCGATATGAATTGAAAATGGGGGACCCTGATGTAAACAAGACTAACGTCTTTCTCTGGTCTGCATCCCCTTAACAATTGTGTGTATTGCGCCAAAGGGAACACAGTTTCTTGAGTCTGGCGTTGTTGTACTTTATCTATTTAGTGTTACTTTTGGGAGTAGTGGGGGAGAAATGAATTAATGAAAACTTTATTTAACAGATTGCAGAATGGGTACAATACAGTACGGCGCAATACACACAATTGTTAAGGGGATGCAGACCAGAGAAAGACTTTCGTCTTGTTTACATCAGGGTCCCCCATTTTCAATTCATATCGACATTCATGACATACACAACATACATGACATTAGGGATTAATAAGAACGAGCCGCCTCGGAAGAAGTTCAAAATCACTTTGAACTTGATGACATTAATGAAATAACAAACTCAAATGGACTTCACATATTTCACTTAAACATAAACAGCTTGAAACCCAAACTGGCTGAAATCAGACATTTGTTTTTAAACGGTAAGGCTAATATATTATGTTTCACAGAAACAACTTGACTCATCTGTTCAGGATCCAGAGATGGAAATCGAGGACTATTCAATCGTCAGGAGGGATAGGAACCAGTATGGAGGTGGTGTCTGTGTGTATATACACAAAGATACCAAATTCAGCAACCGTACTGACCTTAACCATGACGAGATTGAAACTGTATGGATTGAAATCTTATTTGAAAGGGCAAAATCAATACTAATAGGCACAATCTATAGACCACCAGAACACAGTGGCTTCTAATAGGCACAATCTATAGACCACCAGAACACAGTGGCTTCTATGACTCACTTGATGGATGCTTAACTGGGGTGGAGGGCGTAGAAAAAATCCTTATTGGGGACTGGAACACGGACATGCTACGTAAAGCAGCACCCGTCTTCAAGGCCTTCAGTAGGCTTTGTGATCTGCACGGCCTCAGCCAGCTAATCACCCAACCCACAAGGGTGTGTGAATCAACTCAGACTACCATTGACCTCATCCTGACCTCCGACAAGTCCATGATCTCCAATAAAGGGGTTATAGCATGTGGGTTAAGTGATCATTATATGATATTCTGTACCCGCAAAAAGCTAAAGCAAAAGGCTGGCTGTCAGAAACAGGCACATCTAGAGACCTCAAAACCTACTCTAGCGAGGCCTTTAACCTTGAACTGAAGAGCCTGGACTGGTCAGATGAACTCAATGGTACACTGGTTGAAGAAACCTGGCTTGGCTTCAAAACCAAATTCTCAACAATACTAAACAACATGGCCCCCCTAAGAACCACCAGGGTAAAAAATCGCGCTGAGCCGTGGATGCACACTGAAATACTGACCGCTATGAAAGCCAGAGACAAAAAATGCTCTGAATTTCATAAAAGTCAGTCAAAGCTTACCAAAAGCACGAGCAGTGAACTCCAAGCCCACGTGACTGAACTCAAACTAGAAAGAAACAGACTAAGAAATGACGTAAACTCCATGATAAAAACTGCAAAAAAATATTTCATCAATGACAAAACTGAGGAAAACAAAAATAAACCACGTGAACTTTGGAAATTACTCAATAATCAACTAGGCTGCAGTAAAAAACTTAAAACCAGGTTCTCAAACATAAACATAAAGACGGACAACATGCTCATCAC
This sequence comes from Notolepis coatsorum, assembly GCF_963971535.1. Lineage (NCBI taxonomy): Eukaryota > Metazoa > Chordata > Actinopteri > Aulopiformes > Paralepididae > Notolepis > Notolepis coatsorum. The sequence continues at coordinate 57,548,681 of NC_140165.1, read as the reverse complement.
AGACAAACTGGATGTAGCCAATTACTTAAACACTTTCTTCACAAACATAGCCACAACACTGGTAAACAAACTACCCTCCCACTCAGGGCAGTATGGGGTAGAACACATAGCAGCATACTACAAGAACCTAGGCGTCCACAAAGACGATTTCAAACTGGAAATGGTAACTACAGATGAGGTACTCAATAAACTGAGCGCCCTCCAACCGAACAAGGCCACTGGCCATGACAACATCCCCTCCAAATTCCTTAGAGACTCAGCAGCCGCCATCACCCCAGTCATCACACACATAATAAACCTCTCCATAAAACAGGGACACGTCCCCAAGGACTTCAAAATAGCGAGAGTAACACCCAGGGGCGGATTTAGGATTGTAGGAGATCCGGGGCTTAGCCCAGATAGGTGCCAGTTTTTTTTTTTTTTTTTTTTTGCAGGCAAGGGGTGGTATGGAGGGGGTCAGGCACAACCCCCTCCACGGCAGATTTGTTTTGAATTTAATGAACCTGTACGTGCAATTTCCTGCAATATAGAGCCTTCAATCTTGACCAATAAAGCTGCTCTTTTCACTATAAAACTCAGTTAACCATAACGTAGTTATGGTTAGATTTATATATTGGGGGGGGATATAGGGCTGGGCGATATGGAAAAAAATCATATCGCGATAACGATATGATAATGTTATCATATTTCTCAATATCGATAATTATCGAATTGTTCTAAGTATTAAATTTTTTTTTTTATAACAGATGTATGTTTATTTTGCAGCAATTCTTTGTCATTGCCGCCATCTTTAGTGTTACATCCCCTCACACTCCAGTTCTCAGGCTGCAGCTGGTTTAAAAGCGAAAGTAAACCGGCTTTTCTGCTGGCTGTGGCTCCAGGGGAGTTGAACAGTTCTGGCTCTGCTAGTTTATTTTCGATCTTTTGGCGCTTTTTTGGTGGACAAACCACCGCACATGTGCACCGTGACTCGTGACTGGAGTCTAGTTCTGCTAGCACACACAGCCTACTGTGTACAGACGGTTTCAAACTGTATTTTAAATTAGAAAGCAAACCAAATAAATGGACAAGAGAAAAATAAATCTCAATTTGGTCAGTATTGTCATTTGGACAAGCAAAGCCATTACTTTAAGTTGCAGGCAAGAAAGACAAGTCTGTCCACCACCTCTGGTTTTAAAACTGCCCTGTTGCAGGTCAAAAAAAAAATGATTTTTCGATTTTCTTTTTATTTCGATATTCGATATCGATTATTAAAATATATCGCGATATTTATCGTTATCGTTATATCGCCCAGCCCTAGGGGGATATATCATATTTTTCATATGATCAAAAAGTGGTGGAGCAAGAGCATACCTTTGCTCCCCCAAGTTCAATAGTGGGAGAGCAGAGATGCTCCGAATGCTCTTATGGCCAGGCGTCTATGATTCACTGATACAAAGTAAAATAGTGCAGTGCAATAAAATAGTTAGTAAAATAGAATAAAATAATGCAATAGTGCATTGCAATAAAATAGTTATCATCGTATTTTTTCGGGAGGCCGGTAAGGAGTGCATTACAGTAGTCGAGTTGGCTTGAGATAAAGGCATGGATCTGGTTTTCAGCGTCCTTTTGATTTATAAATGGCCGTACTTTAGCTATGTTTCTAAGGTGGAAGAATTAAGTTTTTATCAACTTGTTGATTGTGATTTAAAGCTTAGGTCTGAGTCTACCATAACACCAAGACTTAACTCAGTCAAATACAGTTAGCAGCTGGATAGACCACAGATGGAAATTAGCTTCTGCTAAATCTGGTGCAAACATATTTTCATGTAACAATGATGGAGTGTCAAAATAAAGATTATTATATATATATATATATATTCTTTTTTAAATAGATTCGGGGCTTTTCAGAAAACATTCGGGGCTTGAGCCCAAGTAGCCACCCCCGCCCCCGGTAACACCCCTGCACAAAAAGGGCAGCAAATTAGACCCAGGCAACTACCGCCCTGTTTCTATCCTTACATCCATCTCGAAAGTCATGGAAAAAATAGTATACGAACAGGTCGAAAAGTACCTTACGGATAAAAATCTAATCTACGAATTCCAATCTGGCTTCAGAACATCCCACTCCACTGACACATGCCTTCTCTATTTGAACGACCACATCAAGCAAGAGGTGGACGCGGGCAAATACTGCGGCATGGTCATGCTAGACCTACAAAAGGCCTTCGACACTGTCAATCACACCATTCTGATTGACAAGCTAAAAGCAATTGGTTTTGATAGTTTATCAGTGAGCTGGATACAATCCTACCTGGAGGGGAGAGAACAGATGGTGGAGGTAAACGGTACCCTATCCCCCCCCCCTCACAGTGAACTGTGGTGTTCCACAAGGAAGCATACTAGGACCACTACTGTTCCTAATTTATGCAAATGACATGTCGTCAGCTTGTGACTGCAACTTGTTCCTGTTTGCGGACGACTCAGCCCTGCTGGTCTCTGACAAGAACAAGTTACAGGTTGAAAAAACCCTCAGCTCGGAACTAGGCAAAATCTGCATATGGCTCGCCGACAACAAACTATCATTACACATGGGCAAAACAGAGTCCATTCTCTTCGGTTCAAATAACAAACTCAGCAAGACCGACGGCTTCTCAGTTACAGTGGGTGACAATATTGTCACAAGGAAAGATGAAATTACCTACCTGGGTTCCATCCTAGAGGCTAATCTTTCCTGTGACAAAATGGCATCCAATGTAATAAAAAAAGTCAATCAACGAACTCGATTCTTGTACCGGATCTCCTCCCTGGTAAACAAGAATACCCTGAAGACTCTGGCAGGAGCACTCATTCAAGGGTACTACGACTATGCTTGCACCTCATGGTACCAAAGCACCTCAAAGGCACTAAAAGCCAAATTACAAACATCTCAAAACAAACTAGTCAGACTACTGCTTGACCTGACTCCTAGAACCCACCTCACCCCTGCACACTTTGCCAACCTAGGATGGCTTAGAGTAGACGACAGAGTACAGCAACTTGCAATGGGCCTGATCTACAAGATACACTACACGACCAAGGTACCCATGTACATGTCAAAATAATAAAATAAGGTCAGTGAATACCACGATCACAACACCAGAGGGAGCTCCACAAATCATGTAAAACCCAGATTCGGCTCAAACAAAGGACTAAACACGTTTAGCAATTATGCCACAACAATGTGGAACGCCCTACCCAAAGCTAAAGGAATGTGAATCACTACCCACCTTCAAAAACACTCTCAAAGAACACCTACGGGAGACTGCAATTCAAAACTGGCCCCTACAAATGTCCTAACCCAGTTGTACAATAAAGACCAAGCATGGCTTTGTCAGTATTCCAATGTACCCAACCCCCCCCCACCTCCAATGTACAGCCCCACCCAACCCCACCCCACCTACCCAACCTCCTCCAATGTACAGTTTCTATGTCAAATGTAGGTCAGTATTCCAATGTACAGTGTCCCCCCCCTACCCAACCCCCCCCCCCCCCCCCCCCCACCTCCAATGTACAGCCCTACCCAACCTCCCCCAATGCACAGTTTCTGTCAAATGTATATACACTCTTTTTCTGGATTTTTTTAGTATCACAAACAGTACTGTATTTGAGAATCTGGTATGTCATAAATGTATAGATGTAGCAGTACTGTCTATCTGTATGTCGTGTGTGTCATATGATGAATTGAAAATGGAGGACCCTGATGGAAACAAGACCAAAGTCTTTCTCAGGTCTGCATCCTCTTAACAATTGTATGTATTGAGCTGTACTGTACTGTACCCATTCTGCAATCTGTTAATAAACTTTTCAATCAATCAATCAAACGGCCGCTGCTGCTGAAACCACCGCCTTGCGTCGCCTCGCTGGCTCTTCCGCTTCACAGCGCGGCAGCGGACGATAAGGGGGGCGTGCTAGCCGCGGTCACATGGGCTTAGTGGCCAATCAGAGGAACCCGGAAACCGAACTGCGTTGTATTTGGCATAGATGCCCCTGGGACACATGGAGGTCAAGTGTGTGTGTGTTCATGCCAATGGACCTATCTCAATCAAACCCTGCCCTCTTTTCTTGATCCTCCAATCACAACTGTCGCTTACCTCGGACAAACAAAGTTTGTAATGTTGATATTTGCCTTTTCAAGCATCAATAGGCTTATTTATCAGCTACTTGAGTGCACTGTTAAAAACAGGCCCTGCTTTTGAAGACAAATAGACGTTATGAATCAATATTTGTTTATTCATAAAAAAAACACAAAGAAAACACTGTCCTGACCCCCTCTTCTTGATCTGTACATGTGTTTAAACTTTAAAGGACCGCACTGACATGATGATAAACCTATAGCTTAGACCTAGCTTAAATCTACATCCTGGTTAGGGTTAGGTTAAAGGACTATACTGTTATGATGATAAACCTATAGCTTAGACCTAGCTTAAATCTACATCCTGGTTAGGGTTAAAAGGAGCCGGACACTGTACTTTACCTACGATTCTACAGCTGCCTGCACACCATCAGCAGCCAAGTTTGTTTGCACATCCGACATGTGTTGTTAGTATGACACGCATATGGTCATGGCTTACCATATACCAAGGAAATGGAAGCCAAAGCATATGAAGATCTGCAGTACAAGGGCTCATCTGGGATTTGAACCCGGGACCTCTCGCACCCAAAGCGAGAATGATACTAGACCAACGAGCCTGTTCTATGACATCCATTTCATCAAACGGCTGTTTGCAGAAATGCCGTATCGAATCCCACTTCTGACATAGTTTGTTCTTAGGATGAACAGAAAAATACCATTCTTAGATTGGTTTAAAAGGTGAAATGATATGTCAGAAAATCTCACAGCCTTTTGTCACTTTGTGAGGTCAGAAATGGATTAAAGGTGAGGAGCCGCGACCTGAATAAGATATTAGCACGACACAAGTGCGGTGCTAGTGTACGTCTGTTGTACAAAGGAGGCCATATGGAACAATTTAAGATGTTAATGATAATCAGCTCTATAAAGGACATGTGGTACAACTTAAGATTTTAATGATAATCCGCTCTATAAGGGACATATGGTACAACTTAAGATTTTAATGATAATCAGCTCTATAAAGGACATAACAAGTCAAGAGTTTTATTTGTCACGGCATACAAGTATACAATGAAATGCGGGGGGTCTTGCCCGCAACGATGTGCATAATACAATAGTAATATATAATAGAATCCAATAGAACGACATTGTGCAATAAAACAAGTAAACAAAGTAGGGCATATCGGTATATGTACATGAGTTATTTACAGAGCATGGTAGGACATGCTAGGTCCTGTGGTAGTGCAATACACTGTTAGCTACGGATGAGGCACTGGGTCTTTTACAATGCTATATTATACAATCTCAAGTTATACTATTCTTAAAGTGACCTTTCCTTTTGTAAAGTGACCATAAGTGTGAGCGTGTGCAGCATGAGTGTGTGTTTGCTCATGTTAAAGTGGCTGCTAGTGTGTGAGCGTGTGTGTGGAGAGTTCAGTGTTCAAGGCTCTGATGGCCTGGGGGAAGAAGCTGAGCCGAAGTCTCTCTGTCCTAGTAGCTGGTGTTCGCAGGCCTGACCGCAGCAGCATGAACAGGCTGTTGTTGGGGTGGTGAGGGTCTTTCATTATTCTGCATTATTCTTAACACAATTTAAGATGTTAGTGATAATCACCTCTATAAAGGACATATGATACAACTTAAGATGCTAGTGATAATCACCTCTATAAGGGACATATGGTACAACTTAAGATGTTAATGATAATCAGCTCTATAAAGGACATGGTACAACTTAAGATGTTAATGATAATCAGCTCTATAAAGGACAAATAAAGCATCCTTCAATTGTAAGAAACTTAAATGAACACGGCGCAGGGTAAATTATATTCGTTATTGTTTGTGAACATTTGATAGTCATAGCAAAATGCGGCTGTATTTGGACTCCTTAACGTTAGTTATCAGAAAAGTAAACGGACTATCTTTTCTGCATAAGGAAACCATACCTTTATGGCTGCTTCCTTTGTAGTTTTTTCATCAAATTTTCAGTTCTTATCTATAAAATAGACAAGAAATATTGGGAGAGCAATAATATAACATTATTTGTTCAATTATGCTAAAGAGACAATAATACAATAAATGGTCGGTCCTTGTCGACTTGCAAAGTCTACGCTTTACCAGTTTACCACAAGGCAGTTGCGCTCGAACAGCCGACCAAGTGGTAAATACCAGTGATAAACTACCAAGTGGTAAATACCAGTGATAAACTAACCAACTTTTTGCAGAATGGGTACAATACAGTACGGCTCCGGGGTTTCGAATTGCAGCCTCCCGTAGGTGCTCTTTGAGAGCGGTTTTGAAGGAGGGTAGGGATTCACACTCCTTCGACATGTACATGGGTTTGATTGATTGATTGAAAACTTTATTAACAGATTGCAGAATGGGTACAGTACAGTACAGCTCAATACATACAATTGTTAAGGGGATGCAGACCAGAGAAAGACTTTCATCTTGTTTACATCAGGGTCCCTGTACACTGTACATTGGAATACTGACAAAGCCATACTTGGTAATTTACTGTACAACTGGGTTAGGACATTTGTGGGGGCCAGTTTCGAATTGCAGTCTCCCGTAGGTGTTCTTTGAGAGTGTTTTTGAAAGTGGGTAGTGATTCACATTCCTTTACAGCTTTGGGTAGGGCGTTCCACATTGATGTGTCATAATTGCGAAACATGTTTAGTCCCTTGTTTGAGCCGAATCTGGGTTTAACATGATTTGTGGAGCTCCCTCTGGTGTTGTGATCGTGGTATTCACTGACATTTGGGAAGTATTTTGACATGTACATGGGTACCTTAGTGGTGTAGTAGTGTATATGAACGAGTCATTACTAGAAACTGTTAGGGTTTGAACCGACCTCAATCGCATGGCACAGACAGGAAGTTCAGAGTTAGCCAAATACTAGGGCGTATTTATTTACAGAGTCACAAAAGGGGTAAAGTAACAATTATGAAACAACAAGGGAGACTGCCATCGGCAGAGTTCTCTGCGGCTCTGCAGATCCTCCTGGTGATAGCAGTGGGGAATCGGTATTTGACGTTGTAGCGGCTCTGCAGATACTCCCAGCTTTAACTCGAGGTGGAAAACGGAGAGAGAGAGAGATATCAATAACAGTCCAACGAAACACAGAGGCAGTGTGGTTCCCTCCTCCCTTAGCTATGTCCAGAACCAATGAACAGTAACAATCTTCAGTGTTCTCCACAACACACAAGTTAGCTGAGTTTAGTGCAAACAGAAATGATATCTTCAGTGTCTCTTCAAAACACACACTTCAACTGAGTCCAGTGCAAGCAAAAATGATAATCTTCGGTGTTCGTCACACACACAGACAGAATAATCCAGATGGGTTTGGTTCCAACTCACCCAAGCGCAAACGCGTAAAGCGGGTAAACGAGGCGCAGCTCCAAACGGGGAACAAGGTTCTCATCAGCGGATCTCCACAGAAAGTCCTGGAGGGAAAGAAGACGAGGCACAGCAACGGGGAAAAAGCAGGCAAAAGCAGTTGTATTCCAAAACGACCCAACATCGATTGAAGGGAAGTCCCAGTATAAAAAGCCTCTGGGGCGCTAATCAAAAACTATGACAGGTGCGCGCTGGAATTGATACTTGCTCCAAAAGCGTGTGGCGGGGAATGCACCAATCAACACAGCACCTTAAAGGAGCGGAGCGTGTGGCGGGGAATGCATCAATCAACACAGTACCTTAAAGGAGCGGAGTGTGTGGCGGGGAACGGACCAATCATCACAGTACCTTAAGAAGCCTGTGGCGGGGAATGAACCAATCCTCACACTACCCCCCCCTCCACGGGAGCCACCCGGCGACCCACTCGGCCCCGGCCTGCCCGGACGGGACCGAAGGAAGCCAGCGATCAGGGGCACTGGAGAGGGGGACAAAGACAGAGGCCCGGAGAGGGGGACCGGAGACGGGGATAGAGGACCGGCGAGGGAGGCCGGAGACGGGGACTGGGACCCGGTGAGGGGGCTGGACGGCACCTGAAGACACTGGGCATGACAGGAGGGGCTCCACCCCCTGATGGTGCCGGAGGACCAGGCGATGTGGGGCTCATGCAGCGCGAGCCAGGGCCGACCCAGGACTACCGGGACAAGAGGAGAGCTGGTGATGAAAAACTGGAGTCTCTCAACGTGGTTACCAGCAATGGTGAGAAGGACTGGACAGGTGCGTTGAGTGATGTCAGCCAGGCGGCGATGATCCAGCGCGAAGACCTCCAAGGGCCTCTCGAGGTCCTCAAGTGGAATGTTGGCCCGGGTGGCAAACTCAACATCCAGGAAACTCCCATCAGCACCAGAGTCAATGAGTGCACCCACCGTCGCCCGCTGGTCCGCCCAGGCTAGGGTGACGTTCGTCAGATGGTTAGGTGGTGCACGGGTGGGGGAACAGGAAAAACGGCTCACCAGGATCTCCCGGGGTCCCGGCGAGCCTGGTCTTCTTGGCCGGGTAGGGCAATTGGAGACACGGTGTCCATCCCGGCCGCAGTAGAGGCAAAGGCCGGACCTGAGCCTGGACTCCCGTTCGGCCGGGCTAAGGCGGGTGCGTCCCAGCTGCATGGGTTCCTCCTTGGTCACAGCTTAAGAGGGAAAAACCCCACCAGTCACGGAGGGGGCAGGACGGTCAGCACTGTAGAGGCGGCTGCCGGGAAGGGAAGCCCCCGAGCGGAGGTCGATGGCACAGTCGTAAGGCCGGTGAGGCGGAAGGACCTGAGCCCGGGACTTACTGAAAACCTCCTCGAGGTCGTGGTACTCGGGGGCTACGTCTGGGGGTCCCAGTCGTGCTCGCTCACGCCTTCTCTCCCGGAGGCGTCCGTCGATGCAGATAGCGAGGCTGATCAGGCCCTCGAGAGAATCGGGCTCCTCTTGGGTCGCGAGCTGGTCCCTTACTGCGTCGTTGAGCCCCCTCAGGAAGGTGAGACGAAGCGCTTGATCGTTCCAACCGCTCTCCGTTGCGGCCAGTCTGAACTCCAGCGCGTAGTCTCTGACACTGCCACTGTCCTGCCGGAAGGTGCCCAACCGAGCTCCTGGGTCCTGGCCACGGGCTGGGTGGTGGAAAACCCTGTGGAGCTCTGCCACGAAGTCTGGGTAGGAAAAACAGAAATCAGCCCCCATTGCCCACTGTGCTGCTCACTGTGCTGCTCTGCCCGTGAGCAGGTTAGTCATGTAGGCTACTCGGGATCCCTCTGACGAAAAACGGCTGGGTTGATGAAGGAAGACCAACTCACACTGCATGATGAATGTGGCACAATCCTCGAAGTTACCCTCGAACAGACGTGGTTCGGAGAGACGGGGCTCCCGAGGTGCGAGGTCTGCCGCGGGTGGAGAGCTGGCTGAGACTCCTGGGACAGGTGGGGTTAAAAGCAGAGTGTTTAATGCTGTACTGAGAGCCTGAAGCTGGTGCAGAACAACAGCCTGCTGATACCCCTGGGTAGTCTGCTGGGTGGCCAGAGTGTCAATGGCATCCAGAATAAGCTGGACCTCGGCCCGGAGGTCCTGTAAAGCAACCGCAGCCGCACCCAACTGTTGGGTGTGGTCGTTGACCAACTCGATCTGGACCGCCAACGCTGCCCTGACCCTGTCTGTGTCGGCTGAGGTCGTCATGGTTTGGGTCGTAATGTTAGGGTTTGAACCGACCTCAATCGCACGGCACAGACAGGAAGTTCAGAGTTAGCCAAATACTAGGGCGTATTTATTTACAGAGTCACAAAAGGGGTAAAGTAACAATTATGAAACAACAAGGGAGACTGCCATCGGCAGAGTTCTCTGCGGCTCTGCAGATCCTCCTGGTGATAGCAGTGGGGAATCGGTATTTGACGTTGTAGCGGCTCTGCAGATACTCCCAGCTTTAACTCGAGGTGGAAAACGGAGAGAGAGAGAGATATCTATAACAGTCCAACGAAACACAGAGGCAGTGTGGTTCCCTCCTCCCTTAGCTGTGTCCAGAACCAATGAACAGTAACAATCTTCAGTGTTCTCCACAACACACAAGTTAGCTGAGTTTAGTGCAAACAGAAATGATATCTTCAGTGTCTCTTCAAAACACACACTTCAACTGAGTCCAGTGCAAGCAAAAATGATAATCTTCGGTGTTCGTCACACACACAGACAGAATAATCCAGAGGGGTTTGGTTCCAACTCACCCAAGCGCAAACGCGTAAAGCGGGTAAACGAGGCGCAGCTCCAAACGGGGAACAAGGTTCTCATCAGCGGATCTCCACAGAAAGTCCTGGAGGGAAAGAAGACGAGGCACAGCAACGGGGAAAAAACAGGCAAAAGCAGTTGTATTCCAAAACGACCCAACATCGATTGAAGGGAAGTCCCAGTATAAAAAGCCTCTGGGGCGCTAATCAAAAACTATGACAGGTGCGCGCTGGAATTGATACTTGCTCCAAAAGCGTGTGGCGGGGAATGCACCAATCAACACAGCACCTTAAAGGAGCGGAGCGTGTGGCGGGGAATGCATCAATCAACACAGTACCTTAAAGGAGCGGAGCGTGTGGCGGGGAACGGACCAATCATCACAGTACCTTAAGAAGCCTGTGGCGGGGAATGAACCAATCCTCTCAGAAACGGTCCGATTCGTGCACGCGGCGAATCGAATCTAGTGTTGGGCAGTTACTAGTTACTTCTTCCAAAAAGTTACTAAATTACTTACTCAGTTACAAATTATAAAAGTAACTAGTTACTTCAGAAAGTAACTATTGCGTTACTTTCAAGTAATTTTTTTTTACATAAACAACAGTCATACACAAATCTAAAATATTTTAATGTTGCTGTGGGACAAAGTCAGACTAGCCTCCAATCAAATGCCATGTATGTAGATATTATTATAATTACTATGTTTATATAGTGGATCATACAAATACAATAGATGTTTTGGAACTTTTGATATCATGTATTGCCCCTCAACAGGCCACAACTGGGCAACATTAAATTATGCTTTTTAAGCACTATACCAAAAATAAATAACAAATATATACTGATTGATTGAACATTTTAATGAACAGATTGCAGAATGGGTACAGTACAGTACAGCTCAATACACACAATTGTTAAGGGCATGCAGACCAGAGAAAGACTTTCATCTTGTTTACATCAGGGTCCCCCATTTTCAATTCATGACATTTATGACATACACAACATACAGATATAAGAATCTAATCTAATCATCTAAACAAATCTAATCATGACATTTAATACATGCATGACATACAGATATATCTCTGACTCTGAGCACCTGAAGACTGTGCTATTAAACCAGGAGGTGCAGCACTATGTCAGCAGAGTAGAGCCTCCACTACTGCAGTGCAACACACAATTAACACAAGAGGCGAACAAAAAACGCTCATGGACCCGCAGTCTGTCATTAGGCGTGTTTGAGATTGGCTAGGCGGACGCAGATCTGCACAGGTTTTACTACGGCCTCGCCAAGCGCGTTGCATGACGGTTAGAATCAGGGGCGGGGCTAGGGGTGGCTACTTGGGCTCAAGCCCTGAATATATTTAAAAAAAAAATATATATAATATATATATATTTTTTGGACAATTAATCATTGTTACATGAAAATATGTTTGCACCAGATTTAGCAGAAGCTCATTTCCATCTGTAGTCTATCCAGCTGCTAACTATTTAAGTGAGTTAAGTCTTGGTGTTATGGTAGACTCAGACCAAAGCTTTGAATCACAATCAACAAGTTGACAAAAACATAATTCTTCCACCTTAGAAACATAGCTAAAGTACGGCCATTTATAAATCAAAAGGACGCTGAAAACCAGATCCATGCCTTTATCTCAAGCCGACTCGACTACTGTAATGCACTCCTTACCGGCCTCCCGAAAAAATACGATGATAACTATTTTATTGCAATGCACTATTGCATTATTTGATTCTATTTTACTAACTATTTTATCGAGTTAACCCTAGATCTTAGATCCTAATATGAAAAACGATGTGATTTAATGTTCTATGTGTTACCTTGACTTTGTCTATTTTACTGCTATCTATTTGATGCTTTATGTCTGCACTTTATGCATTGCTCTTGATCTGCCAATGTTGTGCTCATTTTATGCCTGTCTTTTTGTACTGCTGTGAAGCACTTTGAGCTGCAATTATTGTATGAAAGGTGCTATACAAACAGTGTATTATTATTATTATTATTATTATTATTATTATTATTATTATTATTATTATTATTATTATTATTATTATTATTATTATTATTATAAATTATTATAGTTTGCTTCATTAATTAAAGGGTGTGAATTAAAGTTTTCTCTAGTGCCTTTTGTCTGCTTTAAGGTGGTGGTATAAGTTAAAGGTTGTGGTGTCGAAGTAAAAGAAATCCGTGCCCGCTCGCGCGGGCACCTATCTGGGCTAAACCCCGGATCTCCTACAATCCTAAATCCGCCCCTGGTTAGAATGTTGTCCGACTTGCTCTGAAAATCTGACGAGACGAGGCGCGGAACTCTCGCGGGAGCGAGCCACGCACAGCCTTCAGAGCGAGGATCCACAGTACCTCTCACCCGGCTGCGTGAATACTTTCCCCAAGGTGGTTGTCCTTCCTCGTTCGGTTTGCGCGGCCTGATTGGCCACTGACGCTTCTCTCACTACTATCGCCTAACTCCCTACCGCCGTGCACAATATACTAAAACTAACTATCGCCTAAATATAGAGAGATGAAAACAATACGAGGAAATGGGCTACGTTAATATAGAGAGATGAAAACAATACGAGGAAATGGGCTACGTTAATATAGAGAGATGAAAACAATACGAGGAAATGGGCTACGTTAATATAGAGAGATGAAAACAATACGAGGAAATGGGCTACGTTAATATAGAGAGATGAAAACAATACGAGGAAATGGGCTACGTTAATATAGAGAGATGAAAACAATACGAGGAAATGGGCTACGTTAATATAGAGAGATGAAAACAATACGAGGAAATGGGCTGTGGAACTGAAAGCTAGGCGCAACGCGATTGGGCGCTGAGAGAAGCGTCAGTGGCCAATCAGGCTGCACAAACCGAACGCGGAAGGACAACCACCTTGGGGAAGGTATTCACGCAACCGCGGTCTCACGCTGACTGAGTCGCTTGTGTTGTGGCTGTGTCAGACTCTGGAGGCACCCGCCCACCTCTACCTTTGATTGGCTTACCATGACATTTTACTCAACCTCAGCCAATCGCATGACATTTTACACTCGCGCTGAGGTTGCTGAGAAGGACAGTAGGCCTCTCGGCGGAAGGATCTGTCTGATGAAAAAAACAGCTTCAATCATAGACAGTAACGCGCCGCATTTTTTGGCAGTAACGGTAACGGCGTTATTAAGATTGGAAGTAGATTACTCGTTACTGAAAAAACTAACGGCGTTAGTAACGCCATTCTTTATAACGCCGTTACTCCCATCACTTCGGTTCTTTTGAACGACTCGTGAGTGGTCCCCAGACCGCCGGTCCTGAGAGGAGAAGCATCCATCTGCAGAACGTCAGCCCCAGCACTCTCGGTCCCCGCGCTGTCAGGCCCCTCAGAAATTTGGGTCACGAGACCGCCACAGGCCCGCTCAGCAGCACCACCCACCCAATGGCTGAATTGCCAATGGCTGAATTGGAGTATTGCACTGTGCGGGATTGATTGATTGAAAACTTTATTAACAGATTGCAGAATGGGTACAGTACAGTACAGCTCAATACACACAATTGTTAAGGGGATGCAGACCAGAGAAAAACTTTCGTCTTGTTTAAATCAGGGTCCCCCATTTTCAATTCATAATGACATAATATGACACACATGACATACAGATAGACAGTACTGCTACATCTATACATTTATGACATACCAGATTTGCAAATACAGTACTGTTTGTGATACAAAAAGTGTCCAGAAAAGAGTGTATATACATTTGACGTAGAAACTGTACATTGGAGGAGGTTGGGTAGGTGGGGTGGGGGGGGGGGGGGGGGGGTGGGGTACTGTACATTGGAGGTGGGGGGGGGGACACTGTACACTGTACATTGGAATACTGACAAAGCCATACTTGGTCATTTACTGTACAACTGGGTTAGGACATTTGTGGGGGCCAGTTTCGAATTGCAGTCTCCCGTAGGTGTATTTTGAGAGTGTTTTTGAAAGTGGATAGTGATTCACATTCCTTTACAGCTTTGGGTAGGGCGTTCCTGCGGGCAGATCCGCCATGCGTTTATTTAAACTTTATTTAACAGATTGCAGAATGGGTACAGTACAGTACAGCTCAATACACACAATTGTTAAGGGGATGCAGACCAGAGAAAGACTTCCGTCTTGTTTACATCAGGGTCCCCCATTTTCAATTCATCATAAATGTACAGTTCCCTCCCCCTTGTATATATTTACTGTATGTCACAAATGTAACAGTACTGCATTGAGTATGTCATAAATGTCATTATGAATTGAAAATGGGGGACCCTGATGTAAACAAGACGAAAGTCTTTCTCTGGTCTGCATCACCTTAACAATTGTGTGTATTGAACTGTACTGTACCCATTCTGCAATCTGTAAAGTTTTCAATCAATCAATCAATCAATCAATCAATCAATCAATCAATCAATCAATCAATCAATCAATCCCGCACAGTGCAATACTCCAATTCAGCCATTGGCAGTGGCGTCGCGTGGGTAAAATAACAGGGGAAGCCAAAAAAAAATTATTAAAAAAAAAATTATTCAATATTTTTATTAATAATTTTTTTTTTTTTTTTTTTTTTTTTTTAAAGTCAAGCAGTCACCATGTACACTACAGTATGGCTCGGCGGCCAGTCAAACGTTATTTTTATTTATTTAACAGATTGCAGAATGGGTACAATACAGTACGGCTCAATACACATTTACGATGAATTGAAAATGGGGGACCCTGATGTAAACAAGACGAAAGTCTTTCTCTGGTCTGCATCCCCTTAACAATTGTATGTATTGAGCTGTACTGTACTGTACCCATTCTGCAATCTGTTAATAAAGTTTTCATTCATTCACACACAATTGTATAAGGGGATGCAGACCAGAGAAAGACGTTTGTCTTGTTTACATCAGGGTCATTAATACTGCTGGAGCATTGGTTAATTTTTGGTCCGATTTTTCCTTGCGCGATTTTGCGCGCCGCGTGGGAGCAAATTCGAGACACATATTCGGTTGCAAAAAGGTGTCCCACGGTCTCCTCTATGGCCGTGAATATTTTCACGCGGATCGGAATCACGGCGCGCCCGTGGGACACTTTTCCGTTTCGGCGAGTTTATTCCACGCTTTCTGTTTTCCTTTTCTAAGCATTTTAGGGGCTACATGTGAATCAGTAAAAGTTGCGGGACGCCCAGATGTTTCCACGATAGAAAGCTCGCGTGGATCCCATAATAGGCTCACTTAATACAGCGTTTTTAAAATCACGCGACATTTTCAGGGTCACGAGCCGACCTTTTCCCCTCGTTTTCGATGATGGAAGTGATTTAGGAAAAGCTTCGGCACGCCGAGAGGTCCCCGTGGATTTAATCTCGCGAGGATCGGGGCAATATTCGGCCCGTGGGAACAGTTACGGGTTAATACAATGTTCAGAGTGCAGAGGGGAAAATATGGCACCTGCCCCGCCTCCAGGTGGAATATTATGCTGAACGTCTTCCTCCCAGCTCCGTTTTAAACTTTTAGGGTGTGGCCAGTGGCAGTCAGCTCGAATCTGATTGGCTAGGATCGGATTTGGAGTTTGGACTCACTCTATAATGCTGGAAGCCTGGAGAAAGAGACCTACCCACTGCTTCTCTCCTATACTAGCTGCAGTAGTGAGCACAGTCTGACAGTGTGTTAGAGGGAGTGAGAAGGAGAAGAGGGAGACATTAAAAAAAAAAAAAAACACAGATGCACAGATGAAAATGAATGTAAACTATATTAAAAAAAATTTATATATATTTTTTTTTTTTTTTTCATATTTCATATTTCATAATTTGATATGAAATTTATAGGGAGGCATGGCTTCCGTTGGCTTCCACAAGGATTCGCCACTGGCCATTGGCAATTCAGCCATTGTTTGGGTGGCGCTGCTGAGCGGGCAAATTCCTGAGGGGCCTGACAGCGTGGGGCCTGACAGCACGGGGACTGAGAGTGCTGGGGCTGACGTTCTGCAGATGGATACTATTGCCTGAGCGCGCCGATCTGCGGCTCTGCAGTTGCATACTATTGATGGACGGAGGGAAAGGAGGAGGAGGGTCACAAAGTGGAGAAACGTCCTACCAAGCCAATGGAGACGCAGCCTTTCTTGGACCAGCGGGCGGGGTATGCGAGCAGGAAATCCATGTTCAAAGTTTACTTGCGAGGTTGTTTTTACACATTTCGTTCAACTACAGTCAATTTAAATTGATATATTTGTACACATGGAGCCGCCTCTGTTCTCCCCGGTCACCGCGCTCTCGCTCTTGGCCTGCGCTGCTCAACTCGCTGCTGGCTCTGCGTTCGCTCACATTTGGGGGAGAAGATGTTCAGTTACGGATCGATGGATCCTGGTTTGGCTTTTCTACGACGCTATCGTCCACATTACACTGGTGAGTGTGTGCGTGCGTGTGTGCGCGCGTGTGTGTGTGTGTCTGTGATGCATTATTTGGAAAATGTTTGATTGCTGCGTGGCTTAATTGTCAAGGATCAAGTGCATAATGTATCCATGTCTGAATTGACCTGCATAATCTTTCTATACCTACGTATACACCTTCATATAACCCATAATAGCATGTACAATAATGCTGTTTTATAAACCGTATATATTTATCCACGTCTGTCTGTAGTACATACCTGCATAATCTTTTTACATATCTGTAGATCTATGGTAGTAAGCACTAAGTAATACTGGCCAGCAGTGTAACTAGTAAGAGTAAAGGATATGTACAGATAGATATAGTATATCCCTTACATACTCATTTACATTTACATTTAGTCATTTAGCTGACGCTTTTATCCAAAGCGACTTACAAGTTCTGTACGACAAGCCATCAGGAAGAGCACAACTCTATCAGCTGAGTAACAATGTTCATCAAAGTGTTGAGTGCTACAGTGTAGGTTAGTTTATTAGGACAAGTGCATGACAGTATGGTTAGTTAGGGTTAGATTTTTTTTTTTTTTTTTTTTTTTTTTATATTCAGATAATGGTTGAAGAAGTGAGTCTTTAGTCGACGTCGAAAGATTGGACGTGTTTCGGCTGTCCTAACTGGGGTGGGTAGTTCATTCCACCATTGTGGGGCAAGGACTGAGAATAGGCGACTTCTCTTTGATGACCCTCCCGGAGCTTGGACTGAGGCGGCCAGAAGATGCAGAGCGTAGGGGTCTTGAGGGTGTGTAGTTAGAGACCATTGACCGGAGGTAGGCGGGAGCAGTTCCCTTTGCCGCACGGTATGCTAGGTCAAGGGCCTTGAAGCGGATTCGTGCAGCAATGGGGAGCCAGTGCAGGTCCCTAAGAAGTGGGGTGACATGGGCCGACTTCGGTAGGTAGGTCTTACTAGTTACGCTGCTGGCCAGTATGACTTACTACCATAGTCAGTAGCGGCTGCTGGTTCTCTCTCCACTAGGGGCGCTATACCAAAACATTTAGCAAACATGTACAGTACCACGCAACCGACTCATGGCAAGACGTGAGCGATTCGACTCACGCTCACGGCAATGAATCGGCTCGTATGAACGAGTCGCTCAGCTGTTACTACAACAACACACAACCAGTCAAATAAAGTATAGTCTAATTCACAACTTGAAACACAATATATAAATAGAAAAGTTAGAAACAAAACTCGCTCCGTCTCCAAACACACTCAGATCTCTCCCTCTCTCTCCTTCTCTCTCTCACACACAGCTCGACGTGGAATCGATTCGTTACACAATCAGACCTAGTATATGTAGTATTATATACCAAGAATAACTTCAGTATGAGTACAGGGCTGTACACATATTTTGCATATTGTTAAACGAGCCAAGGCTAGCTATTAAACTATCGATATGAATCGAAAATCTGGGACCCTGATGTAAACAAGACAAACGTCTTTCTCAGGTCTGCATCCCCTTAACAATTGTGTGTATTGAGCCGTACTGTATTGTACCCATTCTGCAATCTGTTAAATAAAGTTTTCATTCATTCATTCATTCAAACATAGACGATATTGAACAAGCCATAATCCATGCATTTTCAATCCGAGAGAGAGAGAGAGAGAGAGCGAGAGAGAGGGGAAGGGCTTGTTGATAAAGTATATCCACTCCATGGCATTGTCCATCCAGCCTGTGTTGATGTCCATGCATGTCCCTCCACACTGCATCCATAATATAGCTTGTTAATAGCCAACAAGTACTGTGAGTGCCTTTGTCCATGTCCGCCTCGAACAGCCTGCAAACTACCTGGTGTTCTATCGCCATGCTCTAAGACAAACCTTAACCAACTTTGAAAGAGTGCCTAAGCCTAACTGTTGAAAGAACTTGCCATCACGCTCCAAGACAAACAGCTGCATCTCACAACAACACAACTATCTCTACCAAGCTAGAATAAGCTAGAATTGGAACATTAGAAAGTGGATTCGGCCAATCAGAGATTGTCTCCGCGAAATGCTGCTACGGAAAAAAATACTGGCGTCGGCCAATCAGAGAGCGTCTCCGCGAAATGCGGCTACAGAAATTCTTGACTGCTGCTGCCTAGACCGCTTCAAATCGCGCCCGGATTCCAACATAATAGTCATATTTCAACGCACAACGCGTTACGCACTGATTGGCTGCCACGGATACAGCGATCACACAGTGACGCGCACTCAGAGCGCTATCGCGTCTAGCCCGGGCAGAGAAATACAAAAAAAAAAAAAAAAAGTGAGTCACTTCCTGTTCAAGAAAACGAGTATTTATTATTTTATTTATTAACGTTATATTGTGCATTGGAAACACAGACATACTTAAAATGAGTAAATATTATTCATTTTAAACATGTTTATATTATTTATAGGGCTATAAAACAAAAAACTAAAAAATAATTGTTCTTGTTATTCTCTCATATAACCAGGGCAGGTTCTGAGGGGGGGGCCTAGCGCCCCCCAGTGGCGGCCGCCACTGACCATCGTGTCTTTATACCTGTATCACTATACATATTAATACATGAGCACTACACTCAGAAGTAGTACTCATTTATATATATTATACCCAGTTTAATCACCGTACATTGTGTATTACTGTTACATTTGCACTCTGGTAGTTGGATGCCAAACTTGTTTTCGTTGTACTGTACTTGTGTTTCAAGTTTCAAGTTTCTTTAATAGTTGTCATACAGAAGTACAGAATACTTTTATACAAAATGCTTCTTACTGTTGGATATCCAATACTGTGCTGCATGATGACAATACATTTGAATCTAATCTTATTTAATACAGTGTTTATTTTGAATTGATGAATATGTACAGTATGTAGGAGGCATGTATTTATTACAAAATATACACTGGTGGGGATTTTATTCATTCATTCTCTTTCGCATTCTCACCTTTACAGGAAGGACCTTTTGTTTACATGTCACTTACTGGAACTATCGCGACATCAGACAACGTGATTGCAGAACTGTGTGAGTTGTTGTCACCTTGATTGTAGATAGTTGATGATCGTCGTCATAGCTACAGTATATGCAGAACATGTACACCTCGTTGGAACAGGATGTCTGTAATTACTGTAGATTAGAGAATACAAAAATAAAGAAAATAGTGCAAGGCTGATATATTCTACACACGTTTCCTTTGATACAGTCTTGGCCAGGGTTCCCTTGGAAAATAGATCATTGTGTCTCAATGGGACTGACCTGGTTAAATAAAGGCTAAATAAAGAAATGAAAAAGAGGGAGCAGAGTACATGAAAGCCCTCTTCCCAAATTCAGTGTGAGTTCTGGGGACTGAGGCATAAAGATAATCCTGAGATCGCAAACTGTAAAATAGATTAGAGATAGTGAGATATGTACTACTGAGGTATAAAGGTATAACAGACTAATAAGTCCTTTATAAATAAAGCCAAGGTATACCAATGGAGAAGCCTACGAGCAGACAAGGACAAAAACCGCTGTATTTACATTTACATTTAGTCATTTAGCTGAAGCTTTTATCCAAAGCGACTTACAAGTTCTGTACGACAAGTCAGCAGGAAGGGCACAACTCTTTCAGCTGAGTAACAATGATCATCAAATAGTGCTGAAACTTGGGTACTACAGTATTGAGTGCATATACATAGGACATTATTAGTATAGTAGGAGGAGTGCATAGGACAGTAAGGTTAGTGTTTTTCTTTCTTTTTCTTCATTTCAGATATTGATTGAAGAAGTGCGTTTTTAGTCGACAGCGCTTTCGCCGTGTTTTCTTTGTCTGGTTTCGGCTGTCCTCCTAACCATTGTGGAGCGAGGACCAAGAATAGGCGGCTTCTCTTTGATGACCCTCCCGGAGCTCGGATAGGAGTGGGTCTGAGGTGGCCAGAGGATGTAGAGCGGAGGGGTCTTGATGGTTTGTAGTTAGAGACCTGACTTTGGTAGGTTGGAGATCAAACGGGTGGCTGCATTCTGGATGAGTTGAAGAGGCTTGGTGGCGGTGGTCGGTAGACCAGCGAGCACTGGGTGCATCAAAATACACATTTCCAGCGTATTGATTTGTCTGGGTGCTAAAAGTGTTACCATCCATGTAAAAACAATACATGCTAAATATTTTTGCAATACGAGGTGATTTAGAGGTGGAACGGTACATCAGTACATGCTGTCCTCCCCCAACATGGCCTGCTGTTAGTGTCTGTGTGTGTGTGTGCGCGCGTTAGTCTGTGTGTGTGTGTGTGTGTGAGTTGCAACATTGTTACATCTCGCACCTGCAATTTTTGGGGGGATGGGCCTATAAATAGCTTTGCCTGTGTGGCTCTGCATCGCAGTTTACTCAATTCTGGTCAGTTCTGGTCAGCAATTCATCAGTTTACTCAATCCCTCAACGGAGTCAACGCCACCATCACCCACCACAGGATCCAGCTCTCACAAGATGGCGTCGCCGCCCTTAGGCTCCGGCCAGAGCAGCCGCAGCCTGGTCTTAGGTCTGGGCGCCAGCATAACCAATACAGATGCCATCATCACTGGTGCCAAACTGCCAAGTGGTCGCCAGATCTTGCGGTGCATGCTGTACAACTGCGACACGCAACTGCATGCCAAGCGGCCAGGTTTGACCGGAGCCTTGTCACGGTTCCATGCGGCTAAGGACGTTTTGGAGCAGGTGTGGCCATTTTATGGAAAGGCCAATATTCCAATGGTGAGTGATCGTCGAGCATGCGACAAGATGGTAGCGCTTGTCAATGCTAGCAACAAGCTGCGGCACATTCCAAAGGCTAGGCGCTCCAGTGAGGCTACAGCTCGACGCAATGGAGCACAAGCTGGATGCCACATTCCCGCTGTGATCTTCAAATGCAGAGGAGCTGATCTGTGATCCAGAGGACATTGCTTTCCTGGCCAGCATGAAGGGCGACAGAGTGGCCACATTTGGAGCATTGGATGCCAATCTGCAATCCAAGTTGAAGCGGCGACAGGAGCGTGAAGCAGCACAGCAGGCATGCTTTACCAAGGAGCAGCAGGAGATGACTGCGAGGTCCAGCATGGCGGTGGTGTTGGAAAGCGAAAGTGATGAAGACAGCAATGCAGATGAAACAGCTGCTCCACCGGCTGAGAACACACACACCCACCCGTGAGCGTAAGAAGACTGGCACCACAGCCTTCATTCCATCAGACATTCTCAGCCGGCTGAGTCTTGTGTCACTGGCTACACGGTTGAAGATCACACCAATGCAGCAGGCTGCCTTCACGCGCGGTCTGATAGAGGAATCCGGTGGCAATTCGGCAAAGGTCTCCACATCCTACGCAACAGCAGACAGAGCGCGCCGCCACGTGTTGCAGGCCATCAGTGAGGACCAGCAAGAACAGTGGACACCACCTCCCAGCAAGTTGACGCCAATGCTCAACAATGTGCGCCAGTTGGAGGAGTGTCTGACAGTGGTGATCGGAGACGCGGAGTGGCTCAAACTGCTTGGTGTGCCAGCATACATGAAGGGGACTGATGAGGCATGTGGAACGATCATTGCCCGGCTGACATGCAAGCTGCTGCAGGACTGGTGCTGCACCGATCAGGTTGTCAACATGGCATTTGACACCACCGCGTCAAACACTGGCCATCTCACGGCAGCCTGCATTGCCATCCAGCTCTCACTGGGTCGACCACTGCTCTGGTCTGGGTGCCGGCACCACATCGATGAGGTGCTCCTCAGCCACATCTTCACTGACCTCAAGGTGGAGACGTCACGCTCGCCAGAGGTTACATTGTTTACACGTCTGCGCGACAACTGGAACCTGTTGCCACACAAGGACAGCGGCCCATTGGCCCGCTACATTCCTGGCGATGCCGAACCACTGGACAAGTTGCGTGCTGAACTAATTGTGTGTGCTGCAGGAGTGCTCGACTACAAGCGAGGCGACTATCGCGAGTTCGTGCAGCTATGTCTTGTGTATCTGAGTGCAGACAGTGCAGAGCACACTCCAGTTAACATCCAACGACCGGGAGCACTGCACAAGGCGCGGTGGATGGCTAAGCTGCTCTACACTCTCAAGCTGGCCTTGATGGAGCAGCACATTGCCTTGCTTCCTCAGGGGACCATCACTACACAGCAGCAGGTGCTGAAGATTCGGGCGTTTGCCAACTTCATCACGCACATCTACGCAACGTGGTGGTTGACCTGCGACACGGCCGTAGATGCGGCATGGAATGACCTTACACTCTACCACAACCTGTACGCATACAAGTCTGTTGACGAGCGGCACCTATGGTATTTGTCAGGCGAGATGCTGCCCCTGGCACTCTTCAGCACCAAGGTGCCAGTTGGCGAGCGGCGCGCACTTGCAGATGCTATATTGGAGCACAAGCCGGGTTTCCAACCCTCTCGCCGACCACCAGCTTGGCTGACCATGCCAACCGAGACTGCTGGTTCGGCATGCACCTGCTGCACATCGATCCCGCGTTTCTTTCACTGGATGTAGAGGATTGGGTTACCAGTACAGCATTTCAGATGGGTGCAGTGAATGTACGTGCCATCAATGTTGTGAATGACTGTGCCGAGCGTGGCGTCAAACTGACGTCAGACTTTGTGGCAGCAGCCAGGAGCGAGGAGCACCTGCAGAATGTGCTACAGGCAGTTGAGCATGACCGCTCAACACGGCCAAATCTTCGCTGCTCCAAGCGCAAGCTGGACCAGGTCTAGGACTCTAGGCTTGAGACATGTTTGAAAGACTATTTCAATGTTGTTATCAAACATTTTGTTCTTAAATATTAGGGTTAATAAATGTTGTTCTCAAAAACAATTTCTTGCCGTTTTTGAAATTGCCTTGTCATGTTATCTAGTAAAACGCCCAAAAAGGCCCATTTTCATATATTTCACATGCTGTGTGCTACCTCTAAATCTCAACAAATCTTTCCCAAACTTTGCACAAATCATTTTTATGTTTGTCCGAACAAAATGCAACCCCAGACAGATTGATATGTTGAGATAAAAATGTTGCATTGCAATTTGATGCACCCCAGCAGTGCATTGCAGTAGTCTAGATGATTGTTGATTGGACAAGCAGTTGAGTGGCTTCTTTTGTCAGGAAGGGGCGGATCCTTCTGACATTGCTCAGGAGAAATCTGCAGGTCCTGGTGGTTGCGGCAATGTGAGCAGAGAAGTTCAGCCGATCATCAAGGTCTACACCTAGGTTCTTGGCAGTCGGGGACGAGGCCACGGCTACATTTTTCACTGTGATGGAAAGGTCGGTCAGCAGGGAGGATTTGGCCGGCAGGTGAAGCAATTCTGTTTTGCGTAGGTTCAGCTTGAGGTGGTTGGTCGTCCAGGCGGAGATGTCGGACAGACATACCAAATATGTCAAAATATCATTCAAAATGTAGTATTGTGGTGACTTTGCCTTATTTGCCTACTTCCTTAGGCGCCTAGAGAAGTTCAAAGTGAGTCAGAAGACCCTCAAGAACTTCTACTCATGCACAATAGAGAGCATCCTGACTGGCAATATCACCTCCTGGTTTGGGAATAGCACAGCACAAGACCGCAGCAGACTACAGAGAGTGGCCTGTTCAGCCAAGCGCACAATTGGAGGTTGGCTTCCCACTCTCCAGGACGTTTATAACAAGCGTTGCAGGGCCAAGCTTGAGCTGGGTAGTGTAGTTTTATGAAATTCTAAAGCCCTGGGTCTCCTCTCTCTTAGGAATACAAACACGTATGACAGTGTCGTTTCCTGTCTATATCCACCGGTTTTCTGATACAATGCGCCGAGATTTTTGTAAACTCATATTTAGCTAATAACACTTAAAATCATTGGTAAACAAACATAGTGCTGAAAATATACACGTTGACTGCTATTTTTTTTATTTATTTTTTAATCCTCTCTTTCTCAGATTTTTCGCTGTTTTCTCCCCGTCCCAATTTAGTCGTTGTGCCAATTCCCCCCCTCCCCTACCTGTTTTGTTGTGCGCATGTTCTCCTACCGGTCGGTACAAGGGAACCCTGAAGTCATTCGCACGCTTCCTCCGACACGTGCGGCGACAGCCAGTGACTCTTTTTTCACCTGGCAGCGAGGACTCTCATTGGTGAAGTGTAACGCGTGGGAGGTCACGCTGCCTTCATCAAGTCCTGCCTCTGCTGAGCAAGCGCCCAGACCTGACCTGTAGGCGTCGCTGTCCACAACGCCAGATCCCCACCCATGACTTGCCCTCACCCTAACCCAGCCAAACGGGTTAGTATAGCGATCAGCCCAAGCCCCAAGCAATGCTGACTCCGGGAGTCGAGACCGCAGCCTCTTGCATTGGTGACGAGCGCAATCTCCGCTACGCCACCTGACCGCCCGACTGCTATTTTAATAAGGTTAGGGTCTTTACTCTTGGCTACATTTGAAAAAGAAACGAATGAATTAATGAATACGGACTGTATTGATCTATTTATGATGTGAAATTAATCCCGGGTTTAAGGGGTTAAAATGTATTTTGGGTAAATCATTTTTCGTGTTTCATTCATTAGTTCTTGCTCACTCTCTCTCTCCCTCCACCTGCAGGGAAGGAGTATGGTAAAGCAGATGAACGCTGGCTCCACTCTGATCCAACCATCGTCTCTTTGGAACTGTTGACTGTGGTACTAGACAGCTTCCTGGCCTCAGTCCTCATCTATGCCATCATTAAAGACAGGCACTACAGGTGGGTGCAGCAAGGTGACAGTTTCCTTGTCTTCTTCACATTATGTCTCTAGGCAACAAGGATGCTGCCAGCTGCCAATTTTGTCTTAACTTCCTGTGAGTTCCTGTATTTAGAAAGGGAGATATTAGCAGAGAGAGAGAGATAGTGTGAGAGAGAGAAGAGATTATTATTATTATCAATTGTAGTCATGTTAGTAATAGTCAGTCAGACAGACAGTCAGACAGAGACACAGACAGACAGTCAGTCAGACAGACAGACAGTACACTCACTCTGCGTGCGTGCGTGCGTGCATGCGTGTGTGTGTCCTTTAAACCTGAGCCACTACTGAAGACAGTCCTTTAAAAGAGAGAGAGAAGAGATTATTATTATCAGTTGTAGTCATGTTAGTAATAGTCAGTCAGACAGACAGACAGTCAGACAGAGACACAGAAAGACAGACAGACAGTTAACAATGAAGAGGCACATGTGGAAACGTTGAGGCAACAGTACCAGAAAAAATTGGTCAGGAGGTCAGGTTTGGTCAGGAGGTCACCGGTTAACCGGACGATTGGTCGGGAGGTCACCGGTTAACCAGACGATTGGTCAGGAGGTCACCGGTTAACCAGACTGTTCTTCCTCCCCTGTGGTTAACCAGACTGTTCTTCCTCGCCTGTGGTTAGACCATCAGTCTTTCCGTCCCTTTTTGGACCGGTGCCCTTCTGATTTGCATCTCTAACCGTGACTCTTTTGTGTCTCTGGCTCTGGTCTCCAGACACTTCATCCAGATCTCCCTGTGTGTGTGCGAGCTCTACGGGGGATGGATGACCTTCTGCCCCGACTGGCTGGTGGGAAGCCCCAGTCTGAACACCTCCAGCTGGCTGTATCTCTGGGTCTACCTCGTCTTCTTCAACGGTGTCTGGGTGGTGGTACCTGGGCTGTTACTCTTGCAGTCGTGGAAAGACTTAAGAAGTATGCACGCGACCCGGCTCCAACACAGAAAGTATGAATAGGCAGCGTTTCAAGACTTCACCACTGAAACCCACTGGAAGTGGAATGGATGTCAAATGGCACCCACTTGGACACTGCTGTTAGAAGAATACACTGGGAGATTCACTCGCAGCAAAGAATATATTCATGCGTTTGTTCACATGGACCAACAACACTCTGTTTCCAGTCTGTTTCAGGGGTTTAACTACACATGGACCAACAACACTCTCTGTTTCCAGTCTGTTTCAGGGGTTTAATAACTACACATGGACCAATAGAATTCCCTGTTTCCTGTGTGTTTTGTGTGCAAAATAAAAAATTCCTCTCCACTCTTGTTCCTTCAAGAGTGCTCTCGTGTACAGTATATCAAGTATTCATCTCGGTACAGAAGAAAATAGTGCTGTGCGCTCAAGATATAAGCCTCACTCTCATGTTGTGCAGAGGCATCCGACCACAATGAAGCCCTCTATGGTGCAAAACACCTCCATTACAGGGGTGTAAAGTACTTGAGTAATTGTACTTTGTTACAATACTTAAGTACTGTTTTTGGGGATTTGTCGAGTATCATTCGGTTTTTATACTTGTACTTTTACTCAATTACATTTCAGAGAAAAAAAAACATACTTTTTACTCCATACATTTAAAATGCAGACGTACAAATCTCGCAGGTCCAACCATTTTAATTAGTATATTTGTTTCTCTGGCCAAACTAACGTTAACGTTATTAATCCTGCGGCCACGCTTTATTTAAAAACAACCAATCGAAAATCCCCAT
Source organism: Notolepis coatsorum (assembly GCF_963971535.1). Taxonomy (NCBI): domain Eukaryota; kingdom Metazoa; phylum Chordata; class Actinopteri; order Aulopiformes; family Paralepididae; genus Notolepis; species Notolepis coatsorum. The sequence continues at coordinate 57,521,604 of NC_140165.1, read as the reverse complement.
CAATGAAAAATGTACCGCCCATACCCATGCTGATTGGTCCTCGTGCAAGACTAGAACGTGGGGATCTTTGATTAAACACCTGCTATCAGAAGAATAGACAGTCAGAAAAAAAAGTCACACTACCCCCCCCTTAGATCCCTTTCCTCGCTGAGCAGGCGCCCCGACCGAACTGTAGGAGTCACTGTTTACAACAACCAGGACCCACCCACCAGCTTTCCCACCCCTAACACTGCCAATTGTGTTAGTATGAACGACCAGCCAAGCTGGTAGCAATGCCGAGAGCTGGGCTCGAACCCAGCATCTCCTGCACTAGTGGCGAGCGCCTTGCCCACTGCGCCACTTAACCGCCAAAAAAAGTTTTCACTTTAACTTTTTTAGTACTTAAGTACATTTAAAAGTAGAAACGTTTTTTTACTTTTACTCAAGTGTGTTTTTAGCCAGATACTCTGACTTTTACTTGAGTACGATTTTGAGACGGTACCCATACTTTAACCTTTTTTTTTATCCACTTTTTCTCCCATTTTTCTATATTTTCACCCATCCCAATTTCGTATCATCCAATTCAACCCTCCCCTGTCACGGACGCTGTTTCTTGCCTCCCACAAGCCGGCTGCAATGTGGACTAAGTCATACATAGCACAAGTCCCCTCCGGTACTTGAGGTAACAGCAGTCGCATCTTTTAACCTGCGCAGCTCGATCTCTCAGTGGCGAGGAGTAACGCGTGGGAGGCTCACGCTGCCCCCGACACTTCCTGATTCTACTGCGCAGGCGCACCAACCGACCTGTAGGAGTCGCTGTCCACAACGCCCGATCCCCACCCATCAGTTTCCCACCCCCTAATACGGCCAATGTGTATTAGTACGGACGACCAGCTAAACTGAAAGCAAATGTGGAGCGCTGGGCTCGAACTGACGAGCCCAGCGTCTCCAGCATTTCGTGGCGAGTGCCTTGCCCACTACGCCACGTAGCCGCCCATCCCCCATACTTTAACTTAAACTAAAAACGAATCATGATGAATTGGTTTCAAAATCAGTTTAAAACTGCTAAGTGAGTTATTACAATTGCAATCAAGAGTTAAAATCCATTGAACAACTAATCATATTCCTGTAAAACTGAAATAACAAGATTACCAATAAAACATCGACACCATTAATTTAAATTATTGATGAATAATGTTATGAATAGGTACAGTATGTTATTTCGTTTTGACTGAAAAGAATGCCTTTGTAAAAAAATTAATAACAAACAAACCTGAATGAGACGTGGCATGTATTAAAGGAGCTCCCGTCTTATACGGAGCTACTGAGCAATTTTGATCCCGCAGCTAGACTGGCTGACACGCCGTTCTACTCCTGGTCTCATAACAAAACAGTCCTTTGTCCCAATGATACGTGCAGGCAGCTTTACTGGGAAAATGGTGTTTATTTTCCCTCACCGTCAAACAGGATGTTGTAGTTCCGGAGGGGCAGTTCAAGGTCCAAGTTTGCCGGCTTGAGGCGATCCACGGACACACACTCAGGCCTACCCCCCACGTCGACCACAAAGTTCTTGGCCCTGGCCTCGATGACGCGGAAGGGTCCGTCGTAAGGAGGGCGTAGTGGAGTCCTGTGGCCATCGTGACGGATGAACACGAACCTCGCCGAGTGCAGCTCCGGGGGCATCCTCGACGTAGGGACCCCATGCTGCGTAGTCGGGACCGGGACGAAAGTCCTGGCGCTGTCCAGCAGCGAGGCGCGCTGAGCAGCGGCAGACCAGGGCTCTGTCGACCTGGGAATAAAGTCACCGGGGACCCGTAGCGGCTGTCCAAAAACCAGCTCGGCCGACGACGACTGGAGGTCCTCCTTTGGCGCCGTCCTGAGCCCCAGCATGACCCACGGGAGCTTGTCCAGCCAGTCGCCGTCCGTGAGGCTGGCTCGAAGAGCGGCCTTCATGGAGCGATGAAAACGCTTGCAGAGCCCATTTGCCTGCGGATGGTAGGCGGTCGTACGGTGGAGCTTGACCCCCAGACTCTCCGCCACCGCCGCCCACAGTTCCGAAGTGAACTGTGAGCCACGGTCAGAGGATAGATCAGCCGCGGTGCCGTAGCGGGAGACCCACACCACGATGAACGCCCGGGCCAGGTCGGGGGCTGTCGTTGAGGAGAGCGGGACCGCCTCCGGCCAGCGAGTCGTCCTGTCCACCATGGTGAAAAGGTAGTTGTATCCGTGCGAGGGGGGCAGCGGTCCTACCAGGTCCACGTTGACATGGTCGAACCTCCGCTCGGGCACGGAGAACTGTTCCAGGGGGGCCTTGATGTGCCGATGCACCTTGGCGCGCTGGCAGGCGGTGCACGTGTCGACCCAGGCTCTCACATCCCTCTTGAGCCCTTGCCACACAAACTTGCGAGGACGGCTTCCTGCCAGGGTGAGACAAACCGTGTATGGCCTCGAAGGCAGGGCGTCTCCAGTTGGCGGGGACTTGAAAAGCCTTGACCCGCTCCGCCGTCCAGTCCACCGGCTGCTTCAGCGTCTTGCCCTTCTGGGCGTCGTACAGAGGCCGCAGGATGTGAGCGATGTGGCGGAGGAAGCGATAATAAAAGGTCACCATCCCGATGAACCCCTTGAGCTTGCTGACTGTGCGGGGGCGCGGAAATGCGGCGACCGCTTCCACCTTCGAGGGGAGGGGGGTCACCCCCTCCGCGGAGACCCGGTGCCCGCATTCTTCAGGCCAAACGGCATTCTCAGGAACTCGAAAAGCCCAAAGGGCGTGACGACGGCCGTCTTGGGGACGTCCTCGGGGTGCACCGGTACCTGATGGTACCCCCGTACCAGGTCCACTTTTGAGAAGAAGCAATTGCCTGCCAGGTTCGCCGCAAAGTCCTGGACATGCGGGACCGGGTAGCGGTCAGGCTTGGACGCGTCGTTGAGGCGGCGGTAGTCCCCACACGGGCGCCACCCACCGTCTGACTTAGGGACGATGTGCAGGGGAGACGCCCAGGGGCTGTTCGAGCGCCGAACGATGCCCACCTGCTCCATGTGCGCAAACTCCGCCTTGGCGACGGCCAGCTTCTCCGGGTTGAGGCGTCTGGCCCTGGCGTAGAGGGGAGGCCCACTGGTCTCAATGTGGTGCTCCACCCCGTGTTTCACCTTGGGCGCGGAAAACGTGGGCTTGCCCAGGTCGGGGAACTCAGCGAGTAGCCGAAGGTACTGGTCACTTTCGGCGAGTGTACTGGACCACCCGCCGTAAACGGCCTCCCCGTGCGTACATGCAAAGGAAGCAAAAGTCTGTGAGTTGACCAGGCGCTTGTTCCCCACGTCCACTAGCAGGTTATGGGCGCACAGAAAATCCGCGCCAAGGAGGGGGAATGTGACAGCCGCCACGACAAAATCCCATGAAAAACATTGTCCTCCGAAGCACACGTCCACTGCCCTTGTGCCGTAAGAGCGGATGGGCGTGCCGTCCGCACCCGCCAACTGCGGACCGCGCTCCTCCCTTGCCACATCCGACCTCTCTGCCGGAATGATGCTCCACTGGGCACCCGTGTCGCAAAGGAAACTGCGACCAGAGGCGGTGTGTCTCGGATGAAGAGCAGCCTGTTGGTGACGCCAGCGCTCAGGGCCACTACTGAGCGCCGGCCCCGCCGTTTCCCGTAGGTCCGAAGGTGCAGGGCGAGCGGCACCGTCTGGCCTTGGCGCCAAACGTGGCATGGAAGAAGCAATGGCCCGCTGCGTTACCGTGCTGGCCAGAAGGTCTGGCGTCCTCCCTCGCTCTCCTGCGACGGTCCGGTGGCGGGGCGGTCGCGGGAGCGAGCAGGTCAGTGGACCGCTGAGGCATGGCCAAAACAAAACAGTCCGCCTCCCTGGCCAGGCCGCGGGGGGCCACGATGTCGGTGTTGGCCAGTGCCATCCTCACTTGTGCCGGCAGCGTGCGCATGAACAGCTCCGTAAAGATCACACAAATTGTTTTGCTCAAATGAAACAAGTCTCTGGAATATCCGACTACTTCAATGAGAACGAATTCAAATCCGCTGTTGACCCTCAAAACATTAGGAGTGACTTTTCCCTCATTCATATCAATGTTCGCAGCCTGCCAAAAAACTATGATACTTTATGCCTTTGCTTGACTAACCTTGACTTCTCTTTTAGTGTAATAGGGCTAACTGAAACGTGGTTGTATAAAGATAATGCTGTATTTGTATGAATTCAACAACTATAAGCATATTCATAGATGCAGAGAAGGCCAAAAGGGTGGGGGTGTTTCTCTATATCTCAATCCGAACATGGTGTATAAAGAAAGGCATGACATTGGAATGTATTTAACCCTTTCTGCTGAGGCTGTGTTTGTTGAAACCCACCAGGCCATTATTGCATGTATTTATAGACCTCCCAGCTTTAGCTTGTCTGCATTCAATGCTGATCTAACAAATGTATAGATGTCATTTCCAAAGAAGGGAAAAAATGCTATTTAATGGGTGACCTAAATATCAATATTGTAAACAATAAGAATGATAATTCAACTAAGGAGTTTATTGACACAATCCTATCCTATGATTGCACTACCAACCAGAGTGACAGAGATGTCTGCCACTCTGATTGACAATAGCTTTACTAATGTGTTGGATAAGAGCATGACATCATGAGTTCTGTGTATGGCTATTGCTTATCATTGTCCAATCTTTCTCATTATTATATAGGGAACATAATAAGTATCCATCTATACTCTATCCTAAATATAGGAGAAACTTTAATAAAGCTCGTTTGACCAGGTTTGGACTAGTGAGTATCCATGGATATCCTCCACTCTGTTGATGCAAAGAAGGCTTTTACTTTGTTTTCCGAACGTATCTCCCAGCATATGACCTGTGTTTTCCCCTTGTACAGGCATCTCCCAAGCCTCATCATAAACTGATCAAACCATGGATAACCCCAGCTATTATCAAATCCATAAATACTAAACATAGATTGTATAAAAAATATCTTCTCAGTCCCACTCCATTTTATCTTGCTCAATTTAGGAACTATAGAAATAAATTAAACCACATTATCAGAGGAGCTAAAAAGCATTACTACAATATGGAATTATCTAAAAACAATGTGACTCTCTTATGGAGAACAATTAACTAACAAACTAAACAATAAAAAAAAACAAAAAAAGTAATCAGTTGCCTAATGAATTTAAGGTTGATGGGGGGGTATTATCACTGACCCACAATTAATTGCCAATCATTTTAATAGTTTTTTCTCAGAAGTTGGTCCAACTCTGGCTTCAAAGATTCCATTTAGTAATCATAGTCCCCTTCACTTTATGAATCATCCAATCAATGATTAATTTCTTGCCACACAGTACATTTTGCAGAGTAAATTTTACTCAAACTGAGTCCATTTGAGCCCAAGTGAGTACAATTTTACTCAGTTTGAGTAAAAATTTACTCAGCGAAATTTACTACAGAGGATGAGGTTCGAGAGATCTTGATCAACATGGGGGACTCTTCTCCGGTTTATGATGTTATATTACTCTATGGTTTACCCATATATCAATTACTGTAATTTAGTTTATGGTAGTACTCATCAGACCAAACTTGAGCCCATATACAGTCTGCAGAAATGAGCTCTAAAAATAATCAGCTGTCTAATCAAAGTCTTTCTTCTCAGCCTCTATTCCATAAATTAGGTATCCTCAGTGTTTATCAAGTGAATCATCTTCAGATTGGTTTATTTGTGTATAGTTCTTTAAAAAGAGCCCTTCCCCCTTTCTTTCATGACATGTTTTCCCACAATTACCAATTTCATAATTACTCCACACGTAGCTCCTGTTTTCTTAGACCACCCCATTCCCGCACTTCCCAATCTCAGTTTTGTATACTCTACCGAGGGTCAAAGTTGTGGAACTCTTTGCCTCCACATATTTTGGATTTTTCTTTTCTGAAGAAGAGCACTGAAATCACATCTCCTAGCTCACCAATATTTTCCATATGGGCTCCCTTTACAAACTGTGGTCTGATGGCTTGTTGTATTTTGTTAATTTCTTCTCGTCATTATTTGTTTCTTTACTTAATTTTTTCTAAACTTGAAGCCGTATGGCATAAGTGCCTACTTTAGTGTCTGTCTATCTGTAGACCTGTTTGTATGTATTATGAATGAATGTTCCTTGTGTTTGGGGAGTTTTTTTTTTATTTTATATTGATGTAATCTCAGTATAATTTAGCTTCTTGGAGAATGCCACATTGTATTATATGTAATTGTTTTTATATGTGTAAATAAACCAAACAAAACAACGCAGGTCCTCTTCCACTGCCAGCCGCGAGCCTGCCATAAGCAAGCTTAGTTATTCCACCACGATTCATCATTGAATTGAAAACCTTTATTTATCCCAGAGGGGAGATTAAGATGTCCTTTACAGCATAAGCAGCGTAACAGCAATTTAAAAACAGCAATTAAAAAACAGTTTATACATAACATACATGTGTTAAAACAAGATGGACAAGTACACAGGGATAAAAATAGCTAAAATAGGACTAAAAATAGCTAAAAAAGAGTGGTGAAAAAGAAACAAGTCCAATCATGAATGTGTTGTTAAATAATAAAATTAATTTGTTACAGTCCACAACCCAGCTCCTCCAGTTCACAGCAGTTGACCCGTCCTGGCCCTGCTTGGTTGTGGAGCCTGATTGCCACCGGCGTGACCATTCTGATTGACAAGCTAAAAGCAATTGGTTTTGATAGCTTATCAGTGAGCTGGATGCAATCCTACCTGGAGGGGAGAGAACAGATGGTAGATGTAAACGGTACTCTATCCCCCCCCTCACAGTGAGCTGTGGTGTTCCACAAGGAAGCATACTAGGACCGCTACTCTTCCTAATTTATGCAAATGACATGTCGTCAGCCTGTGACTGCAACTTGTTCCTGTTTGTGGACGACTCAGCCCTGCTGGTCTCTGACAAGAACAAGTTGCAGGTTGAAAAAACCCTCAGCTCGGAACTAGGCAAAATCTGCATATGGCTCGCTGATAACAAACTATCATTACACATGGGCAAAACAGAGTCTATTCTCTTCGCTTCAAATAACAAACTCAGCAAGACCGACGGCTTCTCAGTTGCAGTGGGTGACAATATTGTCACAAGGAAAGACGAAATTACCTACCTGGGTTCCATCCTAGAGGCAAATCTTTCCTGTGACAAAATGGCATCCAATGTAATAAAAAAAGTCAACCAACGAACTAGATTCTTGTACCGGATCTCCTCTCTGGTAAACAAGAATACCCTGAAGACTCTGGCAGGAGCACTCATTCAAGGGTACTACGACTATGCGTGCACCTCATGGTACCAAAGCACCTCAAAGGCGCTTAAAACAAGATTACAAACATCACAAAACAAACTGGTCAGACTACTACTTGACCTTACCCCCAGAACCCACCTCACCCCTGCCCACTTTGACAACCTAGGATGGCTTAGAGTAGACGACAGAGTACAGCAACTTGCAATGGGCCTGGTCTACAAGATACACTATACGACTAAGGTACCCATGTGCATGTCAAAATACTTCCCAAAGGTCAGTGAATACCACAACGACTACACCAGAGGAAGCTCAACAAATCATGTTAAACCCAGATTCGGCTCAAACAAGGGACTAAACACGTTTCGCAATTATGCCACATCAATGTGGAACGCCCTACCCAAAGCTGTAAAGGAATGTGAATCCCTACCCACATTCAAAACCGCTCTTAAAGAGCACCTACGGGAGGCTGCAATTCGAAACTGGCCATCGTAAATGCCCAAAACCCCCACCACCTCCTAATAGACAGTCTCCTCCCCACCGCATGTATATATTCCCTCCCCGCCGTATGTATATTTCTCTCCAACCCACCCACCCCCTCCTAATGTACAGTCCCCTCCCCATCATATGTATATACTCTGTCAGGATCTAGGGGTAACAGTACTGTATATTTGAATACCGATTATGTCACAAATGTATCAGTACTAAATACCTATATGTCCCTATGCCATAAATGTCATGTATGTTGTGTATGTCATAAATGTCTATATGAATTGAAAATGGGGGACCCTGATGGAAACAAGACAAACGTCTTTCTCAGGTCTGCATCCCCTTAACAATTGTGTGTATTGAGCCGTACTGTATTGTACCCATTCTGCAATCTGTTAAATAAAGTTTTCATTCATTCATTCACAAAGGACTGCCCAAAGCGCTTTGTGGTATGTCGGGGGGGGGATGAGTCTGTGGCTAAACGTGGACCGCATTGCGGTCAGCTCATCATAGAGGGGGTGGCAGGGGTTCTCAAGGATAGCATGCAGCTTCCTCCTCGTCCTCCCCTCTGCCACCACCTCCAGACTGTCCATCCATTTGTTCTTTGTAAGGCAAGTCGTGCTCACTGGCAAAAGCCATCAGTTCATATCGGAGCTCATAGACACGGGATAAAACCTGACCCCGCGAGAGCCAGCGGACCTCTGTGTGTAACAGGAGCGCCTCATGCTCGGACCCCATCTCATTGCTGTATGCTGAACAGCCGTGACTTCAGCGGGCGTGACTTGACGTAGTTGGACCATTTTCACCTCTGGGTCCAAGACTTCAGTGAGGTCTGGGATGCTCGATATTGGCTTTTTTACCTATACCGATATTGTCCAACTCTTCATTTCTGATACCGATATCAACCGATACCGATATATGCAGGGTCCCCCCCCAAAAACGGAATAATTTCAGGTAATTAACATTACATTATCTCTTGTTGTTGGATTAACACAACATTATGCATACTTTTGACAATAAAAAAAAATCTGAATGTGTTCCTACTTGCTTGCCTGGGTAAATAAAGGTTAACAAATAAAAAAAAAATTAAATAGGTAATTTCCGATATCACATTTTAATGCCAATGTCGGCCGATAATATCGGTAGGCCGATAATATCGGACATCCCTAGTCTGGGGGCGTAGCCTTGGCGACGAGGGCTTCTCTGTGTAGCATGTAGTGGGTTATCTGCACGTCTGGATTCTCCCTTCTCGTGTTAGTTACAAAGACCTTCACGCTCCCAGTCATTGACGCAGCCCCGTCTGTGCAGATGCTGACACACATTCCTGGAGGAATTAACCTCTGAAACTACAGTAGCTCAGCCAGCCCCCTGTGTGTTAACATGGAGTTAACTACTGTAACTAGCTCAGCCAGCCCCCTGTGTGTTAACATGGAGTTAACTACTGTAACTAGCTCAGCCAGCCCTGTGTGTTAACATGGAGTTAACTACTGTAACTAGCTCAGCCAGCCCTGTGTGTTAACATGGAGTTAACTACTGTAACTAGCTCAGCCAGCCCTGTGTTAACATGGAGTTAACTACTGTAACTAGCTCAGCCAGCCCGTGTTTTAACATGGAGGAGTTAACCTCTACTGTAACTAGCTCAGCCAGCCCCGTGTTTTAACATGGATGAGTTAACCTCTACTGTAACTAGCTTAAATTAATTTCTAAACCTTTAAGATGCAGTGACTATTTTCGGACCACTACAGGGCTGCAAGTCGCCATGATAAACAAACTCCATTACCCAAAATGAATGCATGGATTATAACATACAACTTTCTCTTTAGCATTTCCTGGTTGCCTGGCTGGTGCTATCGATAACATTTAGCCGGACTAGTGTCACACTAGAGCACCAGCCAGTGGCTGAAGCCCCCCTAAATGTAATATTAGCCCCCCCTAAGATAATTTTTACTATTTTATTACTATTATTATTATTATTATTATTACAGACATGGATTGTCGGTAGTAGTCTGTTGACCTCATTGGTTAACTATTAAAATAAAAAATAAATAAAAATGTCAAAGATGTTGGTAACGTCATGTCAAGTCCCAGTCCGACATTCAACACAAGACGTGGAAGCAGATGTAGCTAGCTGTAACTGTAACTAGTTTAGTAATAGTGAATTTGCCAGTGCTGATGGGCAACAAGACAAGTATGTTGAAACGTTAGCTAGCACTATATAAAATTACTGACTATTCTGACAGAGAACATTGTCAAATTGGTCATTAGTTCCATGGTGTTGGTGTAATAAGTGTCAAAGAACGTTAACTAATGTTATTCGCTAGTTAGCTATCAAGCTAATGTCAGTTCAGCTAATGTTAACTAGCTAGCCCAGCTAATCTGCTTGCTACAAAGGCTTATTGCTGCCACACAAAATGAAAGAAATATGTTGTGGCCTCAAAATGTATTTAGTTACCTCAAATTAATCAATTTGGGGCCTCAAAATTATATTTTGTGGCTTCAAAATAAAAAAATATTTTGTGGCCTCAAAATAGTTAGCTCAAGTATTTTGTTCCCTCAAATTAATCAATTTGAGGCCTCAAAATTATATTTTTCCATGTGGAGAAATGGGAAGTAGAGAGGGGATACACAGGCCTGCTGCAACATTCATCTTGGACCCACAATTCGTTTTAATTTGAATGATAAATCTATTTGATTTTATTAGGAAGATTACAAGTATCATACACAACAATCAAGTATCATGACCCTGTATTCCAGAGGATTGCACTTAAATGCATTACTTAAAACACTTATTTCCAAAGTGGTCCTAAAACACAATAAAAACACAATACAACAAGACATAAAATACATTTCGTACCCTGCACTACACTAAGAGAAAATGGAACATTTTAATAATCTCCAATCCTACACTTCTTCCCAAAGAAGTGCTGTTACTTTTGTTTAAAACAACGCTTTAGGCTATGTGTCCACCAGGGACGTTTTTTTCAAGGCGGACCGCTTTGAAAAAAAAAAAAAAAAAAAAAATAGCTCAGAGCGTTTTTCTGAGGCTCGCGCCAGCCGCGACTCCGCCCCTTACTCGATGAGTTACCTTGATGAGCGCTCCTTTCCAAAAAGTTTAACTAGTTTCAACTTTATGAGCTGGGAGCGCTCCGACCAAAAACGCTGCCGCCGAGCTCATAAAACGCGAAGCGCGGCTCTGGAAAGAGGAGCGCGCCTGTCGCTTCTCCAGCATAGAAATTAATGACAGAAAGGAGCTGACAACTCATAAAACGTCCGCTATGGACACAAGCCCTTAGTCTGGCTTTGCTTGATGTGCATATTAGGCAGGCTGTTCCATAATGAGGTACCAGTGTAGAAAACAATAGTTTCTGGCCGTCTTTTTTTACCTTGAAATTAAGAAAGTGTGTGTATCGATACAGGCATTTCAGCTTATTTGAGATTTTGGATAGAGCCATGGCTGCTATTTCCTCCCCAACAACAGCTTGGTCCAGGGAAACGCCAAGATATTTGACATTTGATTTGCTTTCAATGATGTTTCCTTCACACTGTACCTTGATTTTATCAACCTTTCTTGAGCCTCTTATTTGTACCAAATAGGATGGAATCTGTCTTTCCTAGATGATGTTTGTGTCTTTTCCTGAGACGAGTAAAGTGAAGTCATCTGCATAAATCAGTGCTACATGACACTGCTGCTGGCATGTCATTGATGTTGATTAAAAACAATAAAGGCCCTAAAATAGAGCCTTGTGGTACCCCACATGTGACCTCTAACTGTGGACAGAGTCTCTCCCACTTTACACACCTGTTCTCTGTTTGTGAGGTAGGATCTAAACCAGTTTACTGCAACATCTTTTAGGCCTATACATTCTAGATCATAACTAGAATTTGATGGTCAACTGTATCAAACGCCTTCTGAAGATCTAGCATGACCATACCGGTGTAGTTCCCTTCCTCAATCTCCATTTTTATGTGATCCAAAAGATCAATCAGACACATGTCTGTGGAGTGAGCGGTTCTGAATCCTGACTGATACTTAAACAGTATTTTGTGTTTGAGTAGGTATTGCTCTAACTGATTATGTACCAGTCTCTCAAATACTTTGGATACACTATTCAAGATTGACACAGGCCTGTAGTTACTAGCCTGGCTTTTACTGCCCTTTTTATACAGGGGAACCGCTCTAGCTGCTTCAAGATCCTTTGGGAACTTTCCAGTCTCTATTGAGAGTTACACGATATGTGTCAGGATCTTAGCTGTTACACTGGCGCTCGCTGTCCTTTATAAATCTTGCTGGCATATTGTCTAGTCCTGTCGCTTTAGCCGTATTTATTTTATTAAGAACATTTATAACATCGCTTTCAGTTACCTTGCTGAGCTGGAAAGCATCTTTAGCCATGTTCAGGCGTTGATCAAAGCTTTCTAATTTTACTTGGTTCCTTAGTCTGACATAGTCATAGTCTTGTTGCTGATTTGTTCTTTTGAACCTGATAAGGGCTCTGCTGACACAAATATGCGTTGGTTCTTTAATCAGTTGTTTCAAACTATATCGTTTTGTAAGTTTATACAGTTTGTCTAACAAGCCAGTCTTTTTGGATGATGCCTACATATTTGTATTGAAGTCATTACATTTACATTTAGTCATTTAGCTGACGCTTTTATCCAAAGCGACTTACAAGTTCTGTACAAGTCATCAGGAAGGGTACAACTCTATCAGCTGAGTAACAATGTTCATCAAAGTGTTGAGTGCTACAGTATAGGTTAGTATATTAGGACAGTGCATGATGACAGTAAGGTTAGATTTTTATAAATTTTTTATTTCAGAGAATGGTTGAAAAAGTGCGTCTTTAGTCGACGGCGAAAGATTGGACGGGTTTCGGCTGTCCTAACTGGGGTGGGTAGTTCATTCCACCATTGTGGGGCAAGGACTGAGAATAGGCGACTTCTCTTTGATGACCCTCCCGGAGCTTGGATAGGAGTAGGTCTGAGGCGGCCAGAAGATGCAGAGCATAGGGGTCTTGAGGGTATGTAGTTAGAGACCATTGACCGGAGGTAGGCGGGAGCGGTTCCCTTTGCCGCACGGTATGCCAGGTCGAGGGCCTTGAAGCGGATTCATGCAGCAATGGGGAGCCAGTGCAGGTCTCTAAGAAGTGGGGTGACATGGGCCGACTTCAGTAGGTTTGAGATCAGGCGGGCCGCTGCGCTCTGAATGAGTTGAAGAGGCTTGGTGGCAGTGGCCGGGAGGCCAGCAAACAGTGCGTTGCAGTAGTCGAGGCGGGAGATGACTGTTGATTGGACGAGGAGTTTGGTGGCTTCTTTTGTCAGGAAGGGGCGGATCCTTCTGACGTTGCTCAGGAGGAATCTGCAGGTTCTGGTTGTCGCTGCGATGTGAGCAGAGACGTTCAATTGGTCGTCGAGGACAACACCAAGGTTCTTGGCGGTCGGGGACGTGGTCACAGCTGCATTCTCGGCGGTCGGTCAGGGGGGAGGATTTGGCCGGCAGGTGGTGCAATTCTGTTTTGCTTAGGTTCAGTTTGAGGTAGTTGGTCGTCATCCAGGCGGAGATGTCGGACAGACAGGCCGAGATCCGCTCAGAGACGTGGATATCTGAGGGAGGGAAGGAGAGGAAGAGTTGAGTATCATCGGCATAACAATGATACGAGAAGCCATGAGACGTGATAATGTTACCCAGTGATTTAGTGTAGAGCAGGGGTCTCAAACTCGCGGCCCAATTGCGGCCCGCTGGATGATATTTTATGGCCCCCTACTTGACATCAAAGTTTAGTGTTAGTGCGGCCCGCGCACAACTGTTTGCCGCGTCGTTGCGCGAGTTGGACGTTTTATTTATTTGATCACTTGTAGGCTACCATAGCGCAGGCTCATGACAGCAACGTTACGTTAGTAACTTGGTTGAAACGTGATTCCGGAGTGATACCAAGTAAAGTGGAAGGAAAATATATCCTGTCACGTATGGCAGGCATCCTCAAAATTCTCCGCTATCTCCTCTGCGACTGCAAGCAGTGCTCTGCATGTCCGGCTGCACTGATCCACTGTCTGTGTCTGTCTACTCTGGTCCAATCACATTCAGCGTCCCGTCAGCGTTCCCCCCCCCCCCACCCACAGTCTGTGAATCAGAGCGTAGGGTCTTCACGGAATGTGTGTCGTCTCTTTCACTGGTCCGAGTCAGAGTGAGAGTTTACAGCGCATCTACAGGTAGTCTAGTCTGCAGGTACTGTAGCTAGTAACCTCGTTCCCAGTTTTATCTCCGTGAGATAAATGTAGCTAGTAGCCTAGTTTCGCCAGCAGGCAGCTAGTCGAAAAATATGGAATTTTCAAAGATGGCCAGTAAAAGAAAAGTCGACAGTGAGAATCGCTGCAATTCAAAGGTGAATGGACTCAAAAATATGTGTGCATCCTCCCAGCACCAAACCAATGTGCCTAATATGCCAAGAAACGGTAGCTCTTGAGAGTGGCAATTTGAAACGCCACTACGAAACAAAACAGTTATTTTGATGCAAGCCTTCCTCAAAATTCAGTGCTAAGAACCACAAACATAAATGGAATGAAATCATCATATCAAGCTGCAAGCAGAATTATTGTTAAATCTATGTCACAATGAGAAAAAGCAACCAAGTCCTCACTCAGTGGCATGGGTTTTGGCTAAACACAAGAAGCCATTCTCTGATGCATACATAATAAAATAATGTATGACTGAAGTGATGGAGACCATGTTTGAAGGCAAACAAAAGCAAATCCCCCTCAGATAGCACAGCAACCAGAATAACTGAAATACTGGCTGGTGATTTGATTAAACAGCTTTGTGATAGAATACAAAAATGCACAGTGCATTTCCATAGCTGTGGATGAGTCCACTGACACCACTGAGAAGCCTATGTTCTGAAGAACTGTTCATGTTCTGAAATGTTATTGCTAAAGATTGAGAAGATTGGATCAGTTGTATTTTTTTTTGGAATACTTGAACCCCTTTTTTTGTGGAATATTTGATGCGGCCCAGCCTCACCCAGACTCCAGCGGCCCCCAGGTAAATTGAGTTTGAGACCCCTGGTGTAGAGGGAGAAGAGAAGGGGTCCTAGGACCGAGCCCTGGGGGACACCCGTCCGCAGGGGGCGGGTGGCCGACAGGGTCCCTCTCCATGACACTTGGTAGGAGTGGTCATTGAGGTATGATGTCAGCCATGTCAGCGCAGAGCCAGCCACTCCCATTCCTGCGAGGGCCGCGAGGAGGATCTGATGGTTGACTGTGTCGAAGGCTGCAGATAGATCTAGGAGAATCAGGACAGAGGAGAGGCCTTTCGCTTTTGCTTAGTGAAGTGCCTCTGTGACCGCAATGAGGGCCGTTTCTGTGGAGTGGCCAGTCCGGAAGCCAGACTGATTAGGGTCTAGGAGGTCATTCTGTAAGAGATAAGCAGTAAGTTGGTTGGATACAGCACGTTCAAGTGTTTTAGAAAGGAAGGAGAGAAGAGACAGGACAATAGTTGCCTATGACGGTGGGGTTCAGGGTTGCTTTTTTTATGAGCGGCGTGACTCTGGCTTGTTTTAGGGAGGTGGGGACCACCCCCGAGTTGAGTGAGGAGTTGATGGTTGCAGTTAGGAATGGGAGGATGTCCGGTGCTATGGTCTGGAGGAGTGGGGAGGGTAGCTGGTCCAGCTGGCATGTAGTCGGACGGTTCGGCGTTACCAGTGTCAGGGTCTCGGCTTCTGTAATGGGAGAGAAAGATGACAGAGTGAAGGATGAGGTTCTCGATTCAGTATTTGGAATGGGTGGGGGTTGGGAGAAGGAGCTGCGGATGTTCTCCACTTTTTCCTCAAAGAAGATCACAAAGTCTTCGGCAGAGAAAGATGAGGGAGGAGGGGGTGGGGGGGGATTGAGGAGGGAGGACATGGTAGCATGCAGTTTGCGAAGGTTCTTGGCAGAGGCCTCGATCCTATGGTGAAAGAAAGAAGCTTTGGCATTAGTAATGGTTTTGGAGAATGTTAACAAGAGGTTGTGATATGTGTTGATGTCAGCATTCATTATTTGGACACGCCCCGCCAGCTCATTATAATATGAGGGCTGTGTGCAAAACATGGGTCTGCATTGCATGAGCTGATCCCTGTATTAAACAAGTAGCGCTGGAGCGCTTTGCGACAGATCAAAATTAGATCAGATTCAAATGTATTGTCATCATACAGCACCTACAGCTATATAGTGGAATAGACTTAATATTCCATATTTATACTGTCTAGTTGCACGCTCCTGGCCACCTGCCGCAATGCACACACACACACGTACTGTATACGTGCCAAATTAATCGTTCCAGCAAAGTAGGCTTTGTCAATACTAAACAACGCTCGTCAAGAGCCAATCGCGTAGTAGGTTGGGAAATACCTCTCTGAAAGGTCCCTGTGGCTAAAACCCAGAGTGCGCTCAGAACTTGTAGGTGTGGAGGCACAGGATTTGACCGGCATGTGTTGTGTCTGAGTTGAGGCTCCAGAGTATTGCATACATCTAAAAGGACCGCTCTTGGCAATCTGAAACGGTTAAGCAGCCACTCATCTGGCTCTGCAAATAGATCTAGTTAGAATGCTAGTTAAGAACAAAATAAGAGGCAATCTGTTCTTATATCACTTTGTGAATGAGGTCCATTGATCTCACTGCAAACTGATTCAAAAAGCTCATAGAAGTCTTGTTGTTTCGGGGGCCTATAGCAAACTCTGATTAAAATGGGTCGACTTTTGGGTAGGAGTATATCTACACTGACCATCTCCAATTAACCATTAACCAATCGTTTTTTTGGGGAAAAGCAATACTTTTATTCCACACCTTTCTAAAAGCTCTGTGGGTGTATATACTTTTTAATGATTACTCTACATACATATTCTACATATATAGCACATTTAAACATAGTAAATACTTCACCTACAAACATAATACTGTTCTGACAATATTGATGTAGTTAAGAGTCGCTGAAAAGAATACTTTCTTTCAACCTTGAGGTGAATGGAGCATGTCTGGAAGTGGAGGGGCCTTCTCTGGAGGGCTTAGACAAGCCTTCTCTTGAAGACTGAAAACCATCTCTTGAAGAGGCCGAGACTTCTCTTGAAGAGGCCAAGCCTTCTCTTGAAGAGGCCAAGCCTGCTCTGGAGGATGATGGGCCTTTTCTGAACTCTGAAAAAGGTTTTCTAGAAGAGGACAAGTCTTTGCCAGACACTGTGGAGTCATCAGAGCTGTCCTCAGCTTGCATTTCAGACGAGAGGCTGGCTTGTTGAGGAGACCGCTCAGTTGCATGCCTCTTATGTGAAGTAACAGAGTCTCCCTCTGGTGCAGTGTAGGTCCGTTTCCTCTTACGTGTGTTCTCACTGTACTGCTCAGGTTCTGAGTCAGATTCTGAGTCAGATTCAGCAGTCGCCAGGTGTTTGCCACTTGAAGTCGTTGGTGACCTGCACTGAATGGCAGTTTTTGTAATCATACAATCGGACTCATCAAAGGTGTCCTCGCTTTTGATTATGGTTGGAAGTCTCATCTCTTGGCACTTCCGTACATTCTTTGCAAAATCGCCATCGTCACTCTCCAAGTCAGACTCAGGTAACAGATGACTCTGCAATACTTCTGATGTGTCCTCGCCTTCTTCCTCCTTACAATCGGACTTGGAGGGAGCTCTTCGGAAGCTCTTCGGAAGCTTTTTGGAAAACCTTTTGGACAGCGTTAAATTGTTATATTTTGGTAAAGATGTTGAGTAATCAGAACTGTGTTCAGTTTCAGAGGTACTTAGCTCCCCATCATGTTCAGACTCAGCTTCACATGAAGGTGTCATCTGTGGCCTCGGGTTCTGATCCCCGGTCTGAATGTCGTTGTCCTCCTCTGGGGCAGAAAGATACTTGGCACTTTCACACTGTGAAGAGTAAAAGAGTGCATGTTTAGAAGACTCAGTAAGTTATAGACTCATAGCTCTGATTCATACGTTCCATGCATTCTGATGTGGATACACAGATACTGATGCTGGTACTAAAGGTGATACCAGGCTAAAATACTGAGGGTGATACCAGACTAAAATACTGCAGGTACTGAAGGTGATACCAGGGTAAAATACTGCAGGTACTGAAGGTGATACCAGGGTAAAATACTGCTGGTACTGGGTGTGATACAAGGCTAAAATACTGCAGGTACTGACGGTGATACCAGGGTAAAATACTGCAGGTACTGAAGGTGATACCAGGCTAAAATACTGCAGGTACTGAAGGTGATACCAGACTAAAATACTGCTGGTACTGAGGGTGATACAAGGCTAAAATACTGCAGGTACTGAGGGTGATACAAGGCAAAAATACTGCAGGTACTGAGGGTGATACAAGGCTAAAATACTGCAGGTAGTGAGGGTGATACCAGGCTAAAATACTGCAGGTAGTGAGGGTGATACCAGGCTAAAATACTGCAGGTACTGACGGTGATACAAGGCTAAAATACTGCAGGTACTGAGGGTGATACAAGGCTAAAATACTGCAGGTAGTGAGGGTGATACCAGGCTAAAATACTGCAGGTAGTGAGGGTGATACCAGGCTAAAATACTGCAGGTACTGAGGGTGATACCAGGCTAAAATACTGCAGGTACTGAGGGTGATACAAGGCTAAAATACTGCAGGTACTGAGGGCAATACCAGGCTAAAATACTGAGTACCTAATTAGTCATATGAAAGAGCATTTTTATTTCACTAACAGTATGGATCCATATTATAATAAACAAACGTATTGCACTTCAGGAATTGTCTCCTAATCATTCTGATATTAATTTCAATATTAGTATTCAGATTTATATTCTTAACACCTCGGACCACGGCTCTTGATTTACATCAAAACACATCATTACAGTGATATAACCACCTGCATAAATAGTGGCTCAGGAGGTAGAGCGGTCGTCTGGTAATCAGAAGGTTCCCGGTTCAATTCCAGCTCCTCCCTGGCAGTGTAGCTTAGCACCTTGCATGGTTGCCTCCGCCGTCTGTGGTCTTTAAGTTCTCCCATCGTCTTGAAGCTCTTCCCACACTTGTCACAGCAGTAAGGTTTCTCTCCTGTGTGTACCATGTGGTGTCTTTTAAGATATGCCTTTGTCGTGTAGCTCTTCCCACACTGGTCACAGCAGTAAGGTCTCTCTCCTGTGTGTACCATGTGGTGACTTTTAAGTTCTCCCATCGTCTTGAAGCTCATATCACACTGGTCACAGCAGTAAGGTTTCTCTCTTGTGTGTACCATGTGGTGTCTATCAAGATATGCCTTTTTCTTGAAGCTCATATCACACTGGTCACAGCAGTAAGGTCTCTCTTCTGTGTGTATCATGCAGTGTATTTTAAGATTTTCCTTTCTCTTGAAGCCCTCCCCACACTGGTCACAGCAGTAAGGTTTGTCTCCTGTGTGTACCATGTGGTGTTGTTTAAGTTCTCCTATCGCCTTGAAACTCTTACTACACTGGTAACAGCAGTAAGGTTTCTCTCCTGTGTGTACCATGTGATGTCTTTTAAGATTTTTCTTTGTCTTGTAGCTCTTCCCACACTCGTTACAGCAGTAAGGGTTCTCTCCTGTGTGTACCATGTGGTGTCTTTTAAGATCTGACTTTGTCTTGAAGCTTATATCACACTGGTCACAGCAGTAAGGTCCCTCTTCTGTGTGTACCATGTGGTGTATTTTAAGATCTGACTTTCTCTTGAAGCTTATATCACACTGGTCACAGCAGTAAGGTCCCTCTTCTGTGTGTACCATGTGGTGTTGTTTAAGATCTGACTTTGTCTTGAAGCTCATATCACACTGGTCACAGCAGTAAGGTCCCTCTCCTGTGTGTACCATGTAATGTATTTTAAGATCTGACTTTGTCTTGAAGCTCATATCACACTGGTCACAGCAGTAAGGGTTCTCTCCAGTGTGTACCATGTGGTGTTGTTGAAGTTCTCCCATCGTCTTGAAGCTCTTCCCACACTCGTAACAGCAGTAAGGTCTCTCTCCTGTGTGTACCATGTGGTGTCTTTTAAGATCTCCCGTCTTCTTGTAGCTCTTCCCACACTGGTCACAGCAGTAAGGGTTCTCTCCTGTGTGTAGCATGTGGTGTTGTTGAAGTTCTGACCTTCTCTTGAAGCTCTTCCCACACTGGTCACAGCAGTAAGGGTTCTCTCCTGTGTGTAGCATGTGGTGTTGTTTAAGCTCTGACTGTGTCTTGAAGCTCATATCACACTGGTCACAGCAGTAAAGTGTCTCTTCTGTGTGTACCATGTGGTGTATTTTAAGATCTGACTTTGTCTTGAAGCTCTCCTCACACTGGTCACAGCAGTAGGGGTTCTCTCCTGTGTGTACTATGCAGTGTATTTTAAGATCTGACTTTGTCTTGAAGCTCTCCCCACACTGGTCACAGGAATGACGCCTCAATTCCTCCATGTCTCTATTGGTTGCCGGGCAGCAGGACAGGATTTGTATCTGGGGAACGAACAGAGAGAGACAGAAAAGTGTTCAGAGTAATTTTTTACGTTCTCAAAGTCTGCTCCTATTGTCTGTTCCCAATGTTCGTACTGAAATGGGAAAGAGAGTGTTTAGTTATTCTGCCCCCTCAGCTTGGAACATGTTAAAGAATTACCTGAAAATCTCTGGCTATGTATCACTGGATGCTTTTAAATGCCTCGTGAAAGGACTAGAGGTTGAATAAATGGTCTGTCATTGTTTTGATTTGCCCTAATAGTCTATTGTTGCTGCCTGCCCTGCTAGGTTGCCTCTGGCTCTGATATTGGTTGTTTAGGGTATTTGTGTATTTTTTTTTCTTTTTTTGTATTTATGTGCAACTTTTGTATTCTTTTGCTGCAGCTCGTCTTGGCCAGGTCTCACTTGAAAAATAGATTTTTTTTATCTCAATGTGATTGTCCTGGTTAAATAAAGGTTAAATCAATAAAGATTATGGCTGGGACTTCATCGCGTTCATTTCGATTAATTAACTACAGAAAAGATTTAATGTAAAAAAAAGATAATCCGCATTTTATAAATTTTTTGCACTCTAGACACAGAACGTTTCTCAGTGGATGAGTTCCAGGCATACCGTTTATACCGTTGCACAGCGTACATTGGGTGACGTCAGACAGTTGTAGGCTATCATGGGAAAAGTTGAGACTGCGTTGCTTGGCCTGTTGAATGGGAGATTTAGATATTAAAAAAACAGATGGAAGTTTTGATATGAGAACGGTTGTGTTTGCAAAGAATTTGCATATCACTGGATCATTTCAAGACTACATTATGTTAGTTTCTGTAATCAGCCAGTATCACCTTTAGCATCTGTGTTCGTGAAGTTTCTGCGTTGTGTTTATTTCTCTCTGCCGCTCTCTGAAGTCGACCTTCTCATACTGGCTGTACATCTTTGTCATCCCCCTTAATGCAATCCGTAATCATAAGAATTCGACACTGACAGACATGGTACCTTTCTTGGAAAAACGTTGTTTATTCCATAAACAAAGCCTCGTAATCAGATGTAACCCTGTTCTGTAATGTCCTTGTTCAGTCTTAATTCATTATTCTAACAATCTCTCTCCTGTCAGCCCGCTCGGTGGTCGTGCGGCCTAGCTGTCCAAAGGCCTTCCCTGTCAGCCGAAGCCAGTGATGTTGTGGCCCTCCAGTCCTCCCCTCCCCGCGAGGGGATCGTTTCAAAGTCTCTCTCAACTAGGGATGGGTATCGTTAGGATTTTATCGATACTACTACTCTTATAATGTACATCCGGCTTCAACATGGACGGTCGCATTTTACGTAGCTCCCGTAACCAACGCAACAGAGCAACAACAACAAAAAAGTACTTTGCGCATTTTCTACTTTCCCTCCTGTGGATTATGGATTTGTACCTGAATTCACAACTCAAGCAGCAACTCCAGACAGAAGTGGAGGGTAGCGAAAACGTAAATCAACAGTCCCATTGCGACTTCTACTTGTTAACGGGCACGGAGAGGAAACATCCAGCCTTCGGAGCCACGGCGATCCACGCAGTACTTACTGCAAATCCGGAACTAAAGAAATTACCCCCGGCAGGCAAGTGTAATAAGAGATCAATGTTTTTATTATATCTGCTCATGTCGGGTGACATACATCAGAACCCTGGTCCCGTAATGACACGGAACCAGAGACTACAGCAAGAAGCGATGGAGGTTCCCATCGCGACCAACAGCATCAACAACGCAACCTGTGGCTACATCCACAGCGCGGGCGGCGAAGCTCCCCCAATGACGCCACAGCAGACGAGCACACGTGAGGCAGTGACGAGAGGAGGTGAACCGAGGGTCGAAACCATGACGACCATCTCGACGCGGGATGTAAACATCTCGACGCCCGATAGCCGGCTAGCTAGCAGAGCTAACAACGAAAACAACCAGGAACGAGTCCTTTGTTGTTCCAGCACGGCGCGGGACCCGACCCCCCCCTCCCCCCTTCTTTGTTGTTCCAGCACGGCGCGGGACCCGACCCCCCCCTCCCCCCTTCCCACCCACAACAACACAGAGGAACAGATCACAAACGGACAATACTTCGAACCTGCCAACATCAATGAAATAACCAACGCCAATGGACTGAACATTTTTCACATTAACATTAACAGCTTAAAAAACAAATTGGATGAAATCAAACAAATATTCATAAATGGTAAGGCAAACATACTGTGCTTCTCAGAAACTAAGCTCGACGATTCTGTAAAAGATCCAGAGATAGAGATTGAGAACTACTCAATAATCAGGAATGATAGGAACAAACATGGAGGTGGTGTCTGTATGTACATACACAAGGACACCAAATTCATCAACAGAAATGACCTGAATCATAAATCAATTGAAACTGTATGGGTGGAAATCCTATTCGAAAGGGCGAAATCCCTACTGGTTGGCACAGTCTACAGGCCGCCAGATCATAGTGGCTTTTATGATACACTGGATGGGTGTTTAGCTGGAGTTGAGGATGTAGACAAAATTCTTATTGGAGACTGGAACACGGATATGCAACGAAAAGATGCACCCGTCTTCAAGGCCTTCAGTAGGTTTTGTGATCTGCATGGCCTCAGCCAGCTAATCACCCAACCCACACGTGTATGTGAATCAACTCAGACTACCATTGACCTCATTCTGACCTCCGACAAGTCCAAGATCTCAAATAAAGGGGTTATAGCATGTGGGTTAAGTGATCATTATATGATATTCTGTACCCGAAAAAAACTAAAACAAAAGGCTGGCTGCCACAAAACAGTCACATCTAGAGACCTCAAAACCTACTCTAGCGAGGCCTTCAACCTTGAACTGGAGAGTCTGGACTGGTCAGATGAACTCAATGGTACACTGGTTGACGAAACATGGCTAGGTTTCAAAACCAAATTCTCAGCAATACTAAACGACATGGCCCCCCTAAGAACCACCAGGGTAAAAAATCGCGCTGAGCCGTGGATGCACTCCGAAATACTGGCCGCTATGAAAACCAGAGACAAAAAATGCTCTGAGTTTCGTAAAAGTCAGTCAAAGCTTACTAAAAGCACGAGCAGTGAACTCCAAGCCCACGTGACTGAACTCAAACTAGAAAGAAACAGACTAAGAAACGACGTAAACTCCATGATCAAAACTGCTAAAAAGAATTTCATCAATGACAAAACTGAGGAAAACAAAAACAAACCACGTGAACTTTGGAAATTACTCAATAATCAACTAGGATGCAGTAAAAAACTTAAAACCAGATTCTCAAACATAAACATAAAAACGGACAACACGCTCATCACAGACAAGCTGGATGTAGCCATTTACTTAAACATTTTCTTCACAAACATAGCCACAACACTGGTAAACAAACTACCCTCCCACTCAGGGCTTTATGGGGTAGAACACATAGTAGCTTACTACAAAAACCTAGGGGTCCGCAAGGACGACTTCAAGCTGGAAATGGTAACAACAGATGAGGTACTCAATAAACTGAGCGCCCTCCAACCTAACAAGGCCACTGGCCATGACAACATCCCCTCCAAATTCCTCAGAGACTCAGCAGCCGCCATCACACCAATCATCACACACATAATAAACCTCTCCATAAAACAGGGACACGTCCCCAAGGACTTCAAAATTGCGAGGGTGACCCCTCTGCACAAAAAGGGCAGCAAATTAGACCCAGGCAACTACCGCCCTGTTTCTATTCTCACCTCCATCTCGAAAGTCATGGAAAAAATAGTCTACGAACAGGTCGAAAAGTACCTAGCGGAAAAAAATCTAATCTACGAATTCCAATCTGGCTTCAGAACATCCCACTCCACTGACACATGCCTTCTCTATTTGAATGACCACATCAAACAAGAGGTGGACGCAGGCAAATACTGCGGCATGGTCATGCTGGACCTACAAAAGGCCTTTGACACGGTCAATCACTCCATTCTGATTGACAAGCTAAAAGCAATTGGTTTTGATAGTCTATCAGTGAGCTGGATGCAATCCTACCTTGAGGGGAGGGAACAGATGGTGGAGGTAAACGGTACTCTATCCCCCCCCCTCACAGTGAGCTGTGGTGTTCCACAAGGAAGCATACTAGGACCGCTACTGTTCCTAATTTATGCAAATGACATGTCGTCAGCTTGTGACTGCAACTTGTTCCTGTTTGCGGACGACTCAGCCCTGCTGGTCTCTGACAAGAACAAGTTACAGGTTGAAAAAACCCTCAGCTCGGAACTAGGCAGAATCTGCATATGGCTCGCTGATAACAAACTATCATTACACATGGGCAAAACAGAGTCCATTCTCTTCGGTTCAAATAACAAACTCAGCAAGACCGACGGCTTCTCAGTTACAGTGGGTGACAATATTGTCACAAGGAAAGATGAAATTACCTACCTGGGTTCCATCCTAGAGGCTAATCTCTCCTGTGACAAAATGGCATCCAATGTAATAAAAAAAGTCAACCAACGAACTCGATTCTTGTACCGGATCTCCTCTCTGGTAAACAAGAACACCCTGAAGACTCTGGCAGGAGCACTCATTCAGGGGTACTACGACTATGCTTGCACCTCATGGTACCAAAGCACCTCAAAGGCGCTAAAAACAAAATTACAAACATCTCAAAACAAACTGGTCAGACTACTGCTTGACCTTACTCCTAGAACCCACCTCACCCCTGCCCACTTTGACAACCTAGGATGGCTTAGAGTAGACGACAGAGTACAACAACTTGCAATGGGCCTGGTCTACAAGATACACTACACGACCAAGGTACCCATGTACATGTCAAAATACTTCCCAAAGGTCAGTGAATACCACGATCACAACACCAGAGGGAGCTCCACAAATCATGTTAAACCCAGATTCGGCTCAAATAAGGGACTAAACACGTTTCGCAATTATGCCACATCAATGTGGAACGCCCTACCCAAAGCTGTAAAGGAATGTGGATCACTACCCACTTTCAAAACCTCTCTCAAGGGACACCTACGGGAGACTGCAATTCAACACTGGCCCCTGTAAATATCCTAACCCAACCCCCTCCAATGTACAGTCATTTACCTAGTATGGTTTTGTCAATAGTTCAATGTACAATTGTGTTTGTTTGTACAGTGTCTCCTCCCCCCCCCCTCAATGTACAGTGTTACTTGTTTATACAGTGTGCCCCCCGCCCCCCCCCCCCAACCACCTCCAATGTAAATTACCCAGTATGGTTGTCAATATCCCAATGTACCCAACCCCCCCCACCCAACCTCCTCCAATGTACAGTTTCTACGTCAAATGTATATACTCCCTTTTCTTGACTCCTTCTGTATCACAAAAAGTACTGTATTTGCAAATCTGGTATGTCATAAATGTATAGATGTAGCAGTACTGACTATCTGTATGTCATGTATGTCATATATGTCTATATGAATTGAAAATGGGGGACCCTGATGGAAACAAGACAAACGTCTTTCTCAGGTCTGCATCCCCTTAACAATTGTATGTATTGAGCCGTACTGTATTGTACCCATTCTGCAATCTGTTAAATAAAGTTTTCATTCATTCATTCATTCATCGATACTGCTTAACGGTTCGGTACTTTATCGATACTCTTATCGGTTCTTTTTGGTTCTTTTTTTGCAAGAAAAAAAGACAATTAATTAAGAACAGAATCAACATTGCTTTATTATTTATAAATACAACTTTATAAATAAGTATTATAAATAAATATAATTTCTTCAGCAACAGCAGCAGCAATGTTCTTTTATATAACTTTATAAATAAATATAATAAATGAATATAATTTCTTCAGCAACAGCAGCAACAATGTTTTAAATGTGTCTGACTCTGAATTATAGACTTTTTATAATAAACAACAAATGCAAAAGGCTAACAGAACTGTGACACTCGTTCACCCTATCCTCCGTCATCCTTCCTCTAGCTGCTAGGGAGAAAGGACTTTGGGTGGTGGAGGGAGGTAGAGGGAAGATGTGTGGTGGCCCTGGGCTCACTGGCCTGGGACACATTGGTGGCTGACGCCTCAGCTTGACGATCTATAAAAAGTTTAGATTGTAGTATTTGTAGCTAAACAATTATTTTGTTTATTAGCCTATTTGTAATAATTCGTTATTAGCCTAGGAAACTCCGTATCTTGGCTTACCGGCGGCAGTGGACGTGGATGCAGATGGAACACTGCGCGCAAGGCAGTTGAATACGCGCATTTCTGCACACTAATATCATGTTTTGCCAACAGATGTTTTGATAAATTGCTCGTATTGCCACCCTTACTGGCAAATGTTTTGTTGCACTTGTGGCAACGTGCGTTGTATATCCATACTTTCTTTAGAACGCTTCGCTCTATCCGCCATCACGAGTCACGGTGCATGCAGACTCAGAGCTGTCTGTGTCTGTGTGCAGCGCGCTTCAGCACAGAGAACTTTCATTAAGGAGTACCCGTATGTAGCACTACTAGCGAGCGACTCGCGAGGAGTGTGTGTAATAATGACTCGCTGTGGCTCGCTTCTCGTGCAGAGACAGAGAGAGGATAGATCGTTTGCAACTTTTAAATAATAATAATAATAATAATAATAATAATAATAATAATAATAATAATAATTTCTCTAGAGTATCGATAGCAGTACCGAGGACGTCGGAGCTTATAAATACTCCGGTATTTTCTAATATAGTACCGGTTCCCGTTTAAAACCGGGGTCCGGGGGGCATCCCTACTCTCAACGCGTCTCCTCGCGTCTGCCTCGTGTCTGAATATAACTTACATGGCAAGAAACTCACAGCTATAAACGATAGTCCTTAGCAACGGCTGACCGCCCCTAGCAACCGCTACTTCTCCTGACCTACAATCCAGATTTTTCGGTCTCTCTATCTCCCTTCCCTGTGACAACGGCAATGTTGATATTAAAACACCTCTCAGCCTCTCACCCCACTCAAACGCACTCCTCTGCTGTGGTGATAATGACCTCGGCAGCTGATAAAGGCCCTTTGTCTCCACAGTCTGGCTGGAGACACACATACACAACTGATACTGTCCTCTTAAAACTAATATCTATATAGGTTATAAACCAAATGCAAATCATCGATTTCCTTCAATTATCACCTCAATGCTAAGCATGTTGCAGCTAACGTGGATGCTAGAGCTAATGCTACACACTGGCTGGCTCGCTGGATTGCCGTGGACTGTAGAGTCTACAAGTCAAGTGTAGACCAGGGGTTCCCAAACTTTTCAGGCCGGGGCCCAGAAAATAAGGCGTCAGAGAGCCGCGGCCCAATGCACATCGTCTGGCTTTTTTTTTTTTTTTTTTTTGCCAGGCGACCGATTTTTTAAGCCAAATATCACTTCAATCCTATTAAGTTAGTTCAAGTTAGTTATTCATTTATATGTGCTATTTATGAGAGGGCTAACTTGTTGCAAAATAATAATGATAATAATAATAGCCTCATTAAAATACTATTGTTGCTTCGGTTGTTTTCAGCGTTTTATGTGCATAATCTGTTATTTAGTTTGAAATGTTCGTTGAAATAAGTAGATTTTTCGTTTTTGTTTATTTATTAAGTTAATATAAAACCATATAGTCACATTTTAGAATACAATAGAATAGAATGTTAGAATACAACTAGAAACACTGTCCTGGCCTGCTTCTAAGTTCAGTGGCCTGACAAAAAAAAATTCAATTAAAAAAAAAAAAAAAAAAAATGTTTTTTTTTATTTATTTTTTTTATTTTTTTTATTTTTTTTTTATTTTTTTTTAAATCATCTCGCGGCCCATCCGTGGCTGCTCGCGGCCCACCTTTGGGTCGCGACCCCGACTTTGGGAACCACTGGTGTAGACCACCAAAATACAGAAGCTGTAGACTCTCCTTGAACCATGCAGGTACACAAAAACCACCCACAACACAAACTGTTTTATTAATGGGATTTAATACAAGTTACTGTCTATTAAAGCATTGTGAATTAACGGTGAATTAATGAAATATAAATTAAATTGCTTTTCCAAAATGAAATGTACTGAATATTGATCACCATAGTAAAAACGTTGCTGCTGTTTTTATTAGCAATTTATTAAGCAAGTTAATTGGTACAATAATCACTTTCCTAAACTATCTACTGCAGATATTTGAGGCACTGTTGTGAGAAGAACCCAACAGGGTCACTCCAGAACCCACAGAGGAGCCAGCAAAGAAGAAGAGCCTCCTGCTGTTTGCTTCAGAGGATGAAGAGTATGAAGAGGGGGCTAACAGTGCTCTGGTCCTCTACAGAGCAGAGCCAACAATTTTTTCTTAGTCTGGTTTGTTCATACAGAATATTGAAAAAATAAGAGAAGTTTAGATCAATCAAGAAATTTTTTCCAATGGTCAACTGTTCTGGAATGTACTTAAGTTGAAAGTACTGCGTTTTACTTTTACCTTGAAAGTGCTTGAGTTTACAAAAGGTCCTTTGCGCTATATTATTATTCCTAAGATTTGCATGCATCTGTTGGTCTGTGTAGTAGCTAATAAACAAGATTTTGCTGCTTAAATGTATGTATAATGTATATTCATTGATTCAAAATGTTGCTTTTCGCATCAAATATTGATATGCGTTTAAAATGCGATTAATTAACTACAAAGTCTCAAATTAATTCGATTAAAATTTTTAATAGAGTCCCACCACTAATAAAAATACTTTAAGACCTTCTTCTGCTTTAAGACCACTGTGCCTTACAGTGAAATTACAGAGGTGACTGTTCATTCTCCACTGGACACATGAAAAGAAGTGACTGTTCATTCTCCACAGTTCACCACAGAATTAATAGAACAAAATCTTTACACAGTTAATGCAACCCCACACTATGGTACGGCTGGTCACTCTTGTCCATTTCATTAACACACACAGACAGACAGACAGACGGACAGACACACATACATACCATGCATACATACACACACACACACACACACACCTTAGACAGAGCTGCAAAGTTGATAATTAAAATGTTTCTATAGCGGCTTAAATGTTGTTATAATTACACTTCAGTTAACTGGTATCTCAATGAACAGAACACACACCCTACTATTATTCTCTCTCCTCTACCTTCAACAACCTTCTTGACTTATGTTTTATTTAGTGGTGAGACTCGATTAAAAAATGTAATCGAATTAATTCGAGACTTTATAGTTAACACTCTCCACCTGGTCAATAAAGACCACAGTGTCAAACAGACTCCCCACCTGGTCAATCAAGACCACAGTGTCAAACAGACTCTTTACACAGAAGTCGTCAAAACCTACTGGACATTGGTTTCCAACACAGGATAGCTGTCTCAAGCTATTTCTACCACTTGCACAACATACCCGACCACTGCGACCAGATAGCGAGACCTTCGGAATCTCCGTGGATTGTTATCGGACCCGGCGGCCCCACAAAGGAGACTTATCAAAACTAGATAAGATACTACAGCCATGGTTGAGGCAACTAACCATATAGTAAAACTATTATAATAATGTTTTTATTCTATTTCTTTTTGGGCTTTCTGTATTTTTCACCCATCCCAATTTAGTCATTATGCCAATTCCCTTCCTGGTCGTTGCCTGTCAGCCTGGGGAGGGTGTAGAACTACCACATGCCTCCTCCGATACAAGTTTCACTGGGGGAACGTAGCGCGTGCTGAGGTTCACGCTATTTCCCCCAGATACCCTACCTGCTGAACAGGCGCCCCGACCGACCAGTAGGAGTCGCAGTTTAAAACAACCAGGACACATACCCCACCGGCTTCCCACTCGCTAACACTGCCAATTGTGTTAGTAGGGACGACTGACCAAGCCGGAGGTACTGCGGATTCGATCCCAGAGTCTCTGCGGTGGTAGGCGAGTGCTTAGTCCACTGCGCTACCCAGCCGCCCATGGTAAAACTATTTTAATCAATTATTTGCTAACATCACAGTTTGTATTATTTATGTCCTTACCTAGTCCTGGCAAATATTTTTTTTTAACGATCAGAAAATATTTGACTTTATATGGAATGGAAAGCCAGGTAAAATTAAACAAGCTTACCTTTACAATGAATATGAACTTGGAGGTGTACAACTATTAAATATTAAAATGTTAAATCCCTCTCTGAAATCATCACTAATCAGGAAGTTGTGTTGTGTTCGAACCCAGGTTGGTTATGTAGTAAGCTACTTAAATACGCTCATCCCCTGTTTAAGGGTGGCCTTTTTGCAGCTTGATACTATCCACTTTCAATGGTTTAGAAAACAAAATGCATTTTGAACGGTCACCATTTAAAAAAAAATGTGTATCCTCTTTTTCTCCACCTGATTTTTCTATTTTTCTCCCCATCTCAATTTAGTCGTTATGCCAATTCCCCCCCTCCCCTACCTGATTGTTGTGCGCATGTTCCTCCTACTGGCCGGTACAAGGGAACCCTGAAGTCTACCGCATGCTTCCTCCAACACATGTGGAGACAGCCAGTGGCTCTCTTTTCACCTGGCAGCGAGGACTCTCATTGGTGAAGTGTAACGCGTGGGAGGTCACGCTGCCTTCACCATTTCCTGCCTTTCGCTGAGCAGGCGCCCAGACCTAACCTGTAGGCGTCGTTGTCCACAACGCCAGATTACCACCCTCGACTTCCCTCCCGCTAACTCAGCCAAACGAGTTAGTATGACGATCGGTCCAAGCCGCAAGGCAATGCTGACTCCGGGAGTCGAGACCGCAGCCTCTTGTATTGGTGACGAGCGCAATCTCCGCTACGCCATCCGACCGCCCTTTTACGGTCACCATTTTTAAGTGAATCTATACAAAGTTCCAATCCCAGTATCACCCTCCAGACAAAGTAGATCAGATAGCTCAACAGATCTTATGGTTTAATTCAAGTATATTAAGGGAAAATAAACCATTATTTATCAAACAGATGTTTGACATATTTAATAATATTTTTGTTAATGATATATGAACAAATTACCAAAGTTTGGACAGGTTGTTTCAATACAGAGCTACAATCAACTGCTTGCATCCCTGCCAGGGAAATGGGGGAAAAAGTGTCAAGGTATTTAATAAACAAATGGTTTGCAGACCCTATATCAAGAATAACAAATGGTCGAAAAACAATAAATAATAAAATCTACCGTTTTTATTAGTAAAAAAAACCAAAGGTATATTTCATCAACCGTATAAGATACAGCAAAAATGGGAACATCATATTGATGTACCAGTTCCTTGGCATTTGATATACAATAATATATATTAAAGGTGTCTTATAAATAGCATTTTCCAGTGATTTTCTAATTCTCATTTTGGCTTATCAGTCCACTTCATATGTCACAAGATTCTCCCTCATTGAACGAAATCATTCTGAATTTCTCGTACCTGTGACGTCCAAGAATCCTCATCTGCATAACTAACTACTATGGTTGTAGAACTAACGCCCCCTCTAAGGTTGTATCGCACACTCAACCATTATTTATTGCAGTACGCAAGCAAATGCGTGGAATTGAAGTTTAACAGTTAGTTAGCATTGGGTTAGCATTTAAAAACATTATGAGCAAAACGGGCAAGATATGTTGTGCTGTTCCTGACTGCTAAGCAGCGAATACATCCTTGCATTCATTTCCTGATGATGTCGTGATTCGCCAGCAATGGGCCAAGTTTGTTTTGTTTTTGGAGACCCGCCGAATGTGTACCGCACATTTTTGCAAGGAGGACATGAGAATCAAGGACTTTATAATGCTGGGATGATTTCCAGGATGTTACTAAAGAAGGGAGCTGTACTGAGTAATTGAGTATTCGGGACCCGAAAAGAAAATATCGAATCAGTAAGTACAAATGTCGCCATTAGTCATTGATTCACTGTCGGGGTTATATTTATTATGGACAGAAGTTGTCAAATCATTACCCAGCAACTGTCAACTGTCTGCACATGTGTCAATAGTGTATTAACGTTACTATTTTACTGTAGCGTTTTTTCCTAGATTTTCCTCTTTCTTATACAGTAGGAAGGGGGAGGAATGTGGGTGTTCCTATGACTTGTATTCAGCTTACAGCTTCGAAACTCCACTTATTTCATTTTTACAATGTCAAAGCCTTTTAAATATAATCAAAATGTTCCCGCATTTCTGTCCGCTTTATCGTTTTATGACAGAAATCTGATATTGTATGCACGTTCACGCGAGGTGGAGTCGGATTCTGGCAGGGAGTCAGAATTTGGCACAACACCGGCCGAGGCATTATTTGTCGCCGAGTTGAGAGCTCCCCAGAGTCCAGACTACAGCTGGGTGATTGCCTACAATGGCGATTGCCTAGAGCAAACTATTGAATATTATTATGAAGAGGAAGAGGACAAACGGTGATGATCCATCCATAACATAAGGTGCGTTTTCACCAGACTATGTTGGATTCTAGTATTTTCAAACAGGCTGGATGTAACGTTGGTTGGTGACTGTCACTCAAAGCGCTTTGCGTGTATGGGCGGAGCCCAGCCCAAAACAGCTTGAAATCTTGAAGTGAAAAAATGCTGCTTTAGACTAGTACTTGATTAGAAACGCAAAACAATTAATTCTTTTGAAAAAAATAAATTACAGGAATCGTGTAAAATTGCCCAAATAGTGAAAGGAATAGCAAAACACGGGACCTTTAAATAACTATAGACACCTATATGCGAGCCTTCCAGCTGAAAGTACTGTACAGAACTTTGTATTGGCAACAAGGAGGATGTTAAAAATCTGGGGCATTGAACAGACCGATGAATGTAGATTTTGTGTGGAAGAAACAGAAGATGTATCACACCTTTTTTGGGACTGACCTTATGTAGTCTGTTTTTGGAATGGTGTGCAAAACTGGTTATCGAATTGCAATAGCAGTTATATTGATATACAGACTGTTCTGTCAAGTCATTTAAAGGAATATACCCTTACTTTTGTAAATGTGATTATTAGGGATGTCCGATATTATTTTTATTATTATTATTATTTTTACATTTATTTAACCTTTATTTACCCAGGCAAGCAAGTAAGAACAAATTATGATTTTATTTATTGTCAAAAGTATGCATAATGTTGTGTTAATTCCACGACAAGAGCTATGTAAGGGATAATGTATAGCTACGAGGTCATTGTCGCAAAATAATTGACCGACACAGAGTTTAGAATACAGAGGCGCCTCGCCGAGGTGTTTTAAACGTAGTGAAGGTCAATTATTTTGCGACAATGACCGAGTATAGCTATACATTATCCCGCTTATTACATGGCTAACTTACTAACAATATACCTAATTCATTTTACACCATCGACAAGACGAGATCAAATGCAGACGCAGTTGTTCTGTGGCTCCGTCCGCTGTCAGCCCAAATAAAGTTATTATTATCGCCGGCAGGTGTGTGGACTGATTGCACTGCTGCAGTGTGTGTCAGTGGGCTTGATTGCGAACAGCGGTCATTATTGCTCGGCAGAGGTCCGTTATCGAGTAATAACGGACCTCTGACGAGCGCTATTGACCAATCACAATCAAGCATTTCGGCGAATGTTAAAATGCCATGTAATAAGTAATGTTAATTCAGGATGGCGTGGAATTGGGGAGCAGGGGCGATGGGTGGGATACTTACTGGAGTGTAGCAATATGATTTCATGTAATCATTTCTTGTGAAATTTGTATGAAATAAAACAATTATTATTTGATGAAATGCATCTACTGTATCTGCACCCCTATTGTTGGACTGTGGTAATTCCATGTACGAATAAATGAATAAATAAATGATAAATGATACTATTGTGATACACTGTTACTGTCTATGCCACCCTGCCGTTTACAGTCAAAGTTAATTGGGATAACTGTATACCTGTTGTGCTGCGTCTATATCCACTTACCGTGAATAGGGAATTAATTGTCGTATTGCAGTATATTTAAAGGGGTCATGCACTAATTGTGATAGAATAGAAAATTAGAAACGTTATTGCCATTTCAACACATGGTTGATTGGGATTTGTCTAGGTGCCAAACATACAGTACATACAGTATAAAAACATACAATATAAAAACATCAAGAATACATGCAATGCAATCCCTACAATAGAAGTATTTCACTTTTTTTTTTTAAATGCTACAGTGCCTAAAAGAGCTCAGTGTTCCAATTTAAAGTGCATATTGCCTTAAAGTGCCTGTCGGCTGGTGCTAGCCCTTATGGTACAAAGTGCCTGTGTGCATTAGGACTTGAGTTCAGGTGACGGACAACCTCTGGATATGTGCTATTTTTAAAACAAGATGTCCTACACCGGAGACTTGAGTCTTCTACCAGAGGGAAGGGGGTTAAAAATGTAGTAAGCAGGGTGAGAGGGGTCACCGATCACCTTCTCCCCTTTCCGATTTCTCAACAGATGAACAGTAAGGTACTATTTTGGGGTTAACCGTATTAACCACTACTTCCACCGGGTGTGAGGGGGTATGCCGCTCACTAGACGGGACGCAGTTGTTAAAGGAATTACAGTGTACTAACGAGTATTTGACATTAAGAGCCGTGTATGACTACTGTACAAGCTCCTAGGCAGGCGCGGACTGGCCATCGGGAAATTCGGGAGTATTCCCGGTGGGCCGGTCGGTCCATCTCCACTTGCGAGGGCCGCGCAACCTCTAGTTTTTTTTTTAAGCGGGCCCGCTTTTATTTTTTTTTATCTACTTTTTTCTCCTTCTTTTTCTGTGATTTTTCTCCCCATCCCAATTTACCTCTCGTGCCAATTCTCCCTCCTCTGTCCTGATCGTTGCTCGCATATGCCCCCCACTGGCCGGTTGTAGGGAGGATAGAAGCCTTGCATCACATGTCCCCTGACTCCCCTCCAATACATGTGGAGGCAGCCTGTCACATCTTTTCACCTGCCAGCGTGGACTCTCATTTGGCGAGGAGTAACGTGTAGGAGGCTCACACTGCCCCCGCCATTTTCCTGACTTTGCTGTGCAGGCGCCCCAACCGACCTGTAGGAGTCGCTGTTCACAACGACCAGACTACCACCCTTCGACTTCCCACCCGCTAACTCTGCCAATTGAGTTAGTATGACGGCTGGCCCAAGCCGGAGGCAACGCCAACAGCCGGATTCGAACCCGGTGTCTCTTGCGTTGGTGACGAGGGCAATGTCCGCTGCGCCACCCAGCCGCCTTCGCGGGCCCGCTTTTATTATGAAATTCATAGCGCAGAGAACTTTAATTATGAAACACCTACACCAATGCCTTCATCTCGCCAGTGCACATCAAAACACAGGAAGCAGATGAGATTTGGCTTCATCATCATCATCTTCGTTTTACATCCCTATTTTCCCACTACAGTGACAAATAAAATCGCATTAAAAGCTAAACGTCATCATAGCCTTCGTTCTAGCTAGTTAAACTATGGATGGTGACGGGGATGTACTGATGTAGTTTCTGATAGTGAACGATTTCATAAAGTTACGATTTTGAACAACAATTGAAAATGGAAGAAAATGGAAGGCCGACACCGTGTATTGTTCAGACGAGAGGGAGTAAGGGACAACGTTCTACAAACAGATTGGCTAACTGGATCAGCTAAGCTAGGGAAGCTATTTTGCTATTTTGAAAGCGAGAAGGATAATAATAATAATAATTCATTACATTTATATAGCGCTTTTCTAGACACTCAAAGCGCTCCCCACAATGTAGGATGTAAATTGCCTCCTTCACCATGTCATTCCTTCTTAGTAGGATGGGGTGAGTGATTTCATTCATATTTTTTTTAAACACACACACACACACACCTGTGTGCTTTAGCTCGGTTTATTTGATGTTTTCTTCCATTTGAGCTGAAACTGGTTATAGGCATGGTGGGATAGGAAGGATATTTATCTAGCCCTGACTGGGGGGCATATTCTGCAGATTCATTAAGGCTTGTGATTTGTAACTTGAATCCAAAAACATTACCTTGTATTTGATTGTGCTGTTGTAACTGATTGGAAATATATTCTGTGTTTTTGTGTGAAGAGGTATCATTGTATTGCATGGGTGGAACCGTAATGGGAACTAATGCATACTATTTTGGTAACAATAAGTTTGTTTAAAGCATTGTGTAAGGCAGTCTGTTCTGTGATTTGAAGAGGTTGTTGCCCAGTAAATGCACATGAGCTCAACCTGAACGTCTGCATTATTTGTCGAACATTTGTTGTTACATGCTAAATGGACTTTGTAACACTTTATTTGAGCTCCGTTAGTGAAACGATGGCGCAATCGGCCTTATAGCATAACGGTCCCATATTGCAATGGGTTGTAGATCTAATAATTAGGGGTGTAACAATGCATCGATCCTAAGGTCGAATCGCATCGAATCATGGTCAAATGAAGAGATTTCATGATGCATTGAATCGTTGCCTGAAGAATCGTAATCTAATCTAATCGTTGTGGGGTCGAATCGTTACAGCCCTACTAATAATGCATTATCAAAAAAAAAATATGCAATTTAGACAAACAGGTGAACCAGAGGCAGAGAAAGGTTCAAGGAGGGAGAAGCCTTTGCAGGGATTAATATGGAAACAGGTGTGTGTGACGACCAACCAGTGCCACTGCACAACAGAGTTTAAAAGTAATTGCAGCATACAATAGATATGTTCTGTACGCACAAAGAAGAGAAAAACATTTGAAAATGACCCATTGTTTTGCATATTAACTTGACACAAAGGTAAATTAGAGGATTGTGTTGTGTTATTTGATGATTCGTTGATTGATTGATTGATTGATAAGCTTGATATGTTATTTCGGACAAATGGGGGCCGCTTGACCGCAAATTCCCGGGTTGCTTTTTGTTGCCAGTCCGCCCCTGCTCCTAGGTTGGTAAATCCTAAGGCTCTGTCAACCGCATTCATTATACCTTACGCCTAGTAGCGTGGCATTGATTGATTGATTGATTGAAAACTTTATTAACAGATTGCAGAATGGGTACATTACAGAACGGCTCAATACAAACAATTGTTAAGGGAATGCAGACCAGAAAAATACTTTTGTCTTGTTTACATCAGGGTCTCCCATTTTCAATTCATCAAGACATTTATGACATACAGATACTGTTTCATCAAGACATTTATGACATACAAGACATATCCACAATATACAGTACAGTTTAAGAGAAGGAGATCTTAAAAGAAAAATATATACATTCGAAGGGGAAGAAACTGTACATTGGAGGGGGTTGGGTGGGTGGGTGGGTGGGTGGGGGGGGGTTTGGACATTTACCGGTGCCTGTTTCTAATTGCAGCCACCCGTAGGTGCTCTTTGAGAGCGGTTTTGAAAGTGGGTAGTGACTAACCCTAACTAACCTTACTGTCATGCACTTGTCCTAATAAACTAACCTACACTGTAACACGCAACACTTTGATGAACATTGTTACTCAGCTGATAGAGTTGTACCCTTCCTGATGACTTGTCGTACAGAACTTGTAAGTCGCTTTGGATAAAAGTGTCAGCTAAATTACTAAATGTAAATGTAAATGTAAATGGTGTTGTGGTCGTGGAATTCACTGACCTTTGGGAAGTATTTCGACATGTACAGTACATGGGTATCTTAGTGGTGTAGTATATCTTGTAGACCAGGCCCATTGCAAGTTGCTGTACTCTGTCGTCTACTCTAAGCCATCCTAGGTTGTCAAAGTGGGCAGGGGTGAGGTGGGTTTTAGGAGTAAGGTCAAGCAGTAGTCTGACCAGTTTGTTTTGTGATGTTTGTAGTCACAAATGTAACAGTATGTTACACCTGACCTGTATGTCATAAATGGCATGTATGTGTTGTGTATGTCATAAATGTCACTATGAATTGAAAATGGGGGGACCCTGATGTAAACAAGACAAACGTCTTTCTCTGGTCTGCATCCCCTTAACAATTGTGTGTATTGAGCCGTACTGTATTGACAAGCTAAAAGCAATTGGTTTTGATAGTCTATCAGTGAGCTGGATGCAATCCTACCTTGAGGGGAGGGAACAGATGGTGGAGGTAAACGGTACCCTATCCCCCCCCCTCACAGTGAGCTGTGGTGTTCCACAAGGAAGCATACTAGGACCGCTACTGTTCCTAATTTATGCAAATGACATGTCGTCAGCTTGTGACTGCAACTTGTTCCTGTTTGCGGACGACTCAGCCCTGCTGGTCTCTGACAAGAACAAGTTACAGGTTGAAAAAACCCTCAGCTCGGAACTAGGCAGAATCTGCATATGGCTCGCTGATAACAAACTATCATTACACATGGGCAAAACAGAGTCCATTCTCTTCGGTTCAAATAACAAACTCAGCAAGACCGACGGCTTCTCAGTTACAGTGGGTGACAATATTGTCACAAGGAAAGATGAAATTACCTACCTGGGTTCCATCCTAGAGGCTAATCTCTCCTGTGACAAAATGGCATCCAATGTAATAAAAAAAGTCAACCAACGAACTCGATTCTTGTACCGGATCTCCTCTCTGGTAAACAAGAACACCCTGAAGACTCTGGCAGGAGCACTCATTCAGGGGTACTACGACTATGCTTGCACCTCATGGTACCAAAGCACCTCAAAGGCGCTAAAAACAAAATTACAAACATCTCAAAACAAACTGGTCAGACTACTGCTTGACCTTACTCCTAGAACCCACCTCACCCCTGCCCACTTTGACAACCTAGGATGGCTTAGAGTAGACGACAGAGTACAACAACTTGCAATGGGCCTGGTCTACAAGATACACTACACGACCAAGGTACCCATGTACATGTCAAAATACTTCCCAAAGGTCAGTGAATACCACGATCACAACACCAGAGGGAGCTCCACAAATCATGTTAAACCCAGATTCGGCTCAAATAAGGGACTAAACACGTTTCGCAATTATGCCACATCAATGTGGAACGCCCTACCCAAAGCTGTAAAGGAATGTGGATCACTACCCACTTTCAAAACCTCTCTCAAGGGACACCTACGGGAGACTGCAATTCAACACTGGCCCCTGTAAATATCCTAACCCAACCCCCTCCAATGTACAGTCATTTACCTAGTATGGTTTTGTCAATAGTTCAATGTACAATTGTGTTTGTTTGTACAGTGTCTCCTCCCCCCCCCCCCCTCAATGTACAGTGTTACTTGTTTATACAGTGTGCCCCCCGCCCCCCCCCCCCCCAACCACCTCCAATGTAAATTACCCAGTATGGTTGTCAATATCCCAATGTACCCAACCCCCCCCACCCAACCTCCTCCAATGTACAGTTTCTACGTCAAATGTATATACTCCCTTTTCTTGACTCCTTCTGTATCACAAACAGTACTGTATTTGCAAATCTGGTATGTCATAAATGTATAGATGTAGCAGTACTGACTATCTGTATGTCATGTATGTCATATATGTCTATATGAATTGAAAATGGGGGACCCTGATGGAAACAAGACAAACGTCTTTCTCAGGTCTGCATCCCCTTAACAATTGTATGTATTGAGCCGTACTGTATTGTACCCATTCTGCAATCTGTTAAATAAAGTTTTCATTCATTCATTCATTCATTGTACCCATTCTGCAATCTGTTAAATAAAGTTTGCATTCATTCATTCATTGTTTAGCGCCTTTGGGGTGCTTTGGTACCATGAGACGTGCATGCATAGTCGTAGTACCCTTGAATGAGTGCTCCTGCAGTTGGGGCCCGGCTGGACTTAGTTCCTCCTTGTTCCTGCATTCCGGTGTTTGTAGAACCTCACCCTGGCTAAGTAGGGATAATCCACCCTGCTACATAATGATCACAGACATGTAGTAGGATAGTTATATACTGATCAGAGACATGTAGGATGGTTATATGTACTGATCACAGACATGTAATAGGATAGTTATATGCACTGATGTTAATGTACGTATCGTGAATTAATGCCCAATGATATGATCGTCGCTTACTTTATGCTGGAATCAAAATGCTTGAATCTTCCGAGAGATTGTAACGCAAGCTTCGTAACAATAAAGACCTGTGTCAAGATAGCTAGCTAACAACAATATGACTTTCTGTCCTAATCTTTCAAAATAACATATGCGTCTTTTCAGCTTTTTTATAATATAATTGATCGCTGATTCCGTTAGTAGGGCACTTGTAATAATATCGCCAAAGCCTAAACACCACCAACACGTACAGTAGACAGTAGTCTATAGTAAACTCTATAGCCCAATACACACCAGGGGGAAAAGCAATAATATACCATCACATGTCAAAGCTGTAAGACATTTTAAAACATAGCCTACCTGGCATTATCCAGTTTCATACAAAAAGAAGTGATGATGGTAATAAAGCCAAGGAGTGTAGGATATTAGGCCGAGGTCCTAGAGGAGGAATAATGACGCGCTTCCTTATGTGTGATCAGAATGCGCATGCGTGCCGAACGGCGATAGCGTCATCAAAACGTCAGTTTATTGGTCAGCTGCAAATATGGTTTGACCCAAAAAAAAAATGTGAACAAAATGTTTTTCAATGGTTTATTGCAGTATATCAGGTGTGTACTGTTAGAATATTGTGCAGGTTTTATGCTAATATATGACTATCCATAAAAGTATCTACAGTATCTATAATCTGCCATATCTATCTAATTATAAAATTCCATCTATTGTAAATGACAGTGCCTACAATGATATTTGATATGATTATTTGCATTTATAATGCGGCCCGGGGCGCGTGTAGTCTTTTACCAACACACTTGCAGTTCGCGTTAGGGTTCCGCGATCTGATTGGCCCACACGTTTAGTTAGCTGGATAAACCATGGCCACACCCTCGCAAAGAAATCCCAGCTCGCTTCCTGAAATAATTCTCAGTCTAGATCCCATTATACCATTCTGAATTATGTTTTTGTGCTTCGTTTTTCTAGAGGCGGCTTTTGAAATGTAAAATAATAGACCTAAAATGCTGATACTAAATTTTCTTTGTCCTAAATAATGCATGTTATATATACGGCGCTCGTGAGGTGCGATATACACATTATGTGGTTATTTTAATAACGCGCAGCATTGCAAATGTGAATCCCGCGGGGATGTTTTTAATGAATGAAACCTATCGCTTGTTTGGCTCTGATTCCTTTCATATTCTCCGCTGTAGATGTTTAACGGAGCGCCTGGATTTTGTTTCATTCAAGCATAAATTGAAGTATTCATGCATGGATTGTGGATATGAATTACGACGAATCTCAATATGTCGATTGTTGAATTGTCACTGTCACTCACACGTTATTGTGATATTGTAACTGGGATTAAAATGTTTGAGGAGATGCGCTGTTTGATTTGATGACGTGGACGTGACTTGAGAAAATTAATGAGCAATTGCAAGCCTTTGACGTTTTGATGAATGCATTTGAGAAAATGCATTTATCTGTTCAAGCACTGTTAGTCTTATCTGATGATGAACAAGAAGGTGATTAACATGACTGGTGTCATTGGTATAAACCAAAGGTTAATCAATTCAATGCATGTATGGATGATGTCCGAAACAGATTAAAACCTGATTAATAGTGAAACTCTCCCTCCAAGCCTCTCTGATTTCGGGGGTCGAGCCTTGAAAACTTTGGGAACCATGTATTTATATATAAAGTACATGATACCTAAGCCGAGCGCATACAGTACAGATATCCTCATAAGTATCTATTAATTCGTATCAATTAGATACTCTTTGGGCTTGTTTGTATCTACTTATTCTGAACGAGTTTAACTATAATGTGTATATCGCACCTCGCGAGCGCCATATATATGTTGCGGTTTTGCAGAGCTTCTGAAAGAATGCTCAACTCACTTAGGGTGTCATACAGCAGTGCCAAATCTAGCAAAAACTGATATGAAGTCATTTTCCTGAATAGACCTTCATATGTTTTCCTATCAGAGCTCGGTCGTCTCTCATCTGTCATTGCCATGCTGAAGTAAGCACAAAGTGAGTCAAAACCATCCCACACTGCAGACACTGTACGGAAAGAACTGGATACCCATCTTGTATCTAGCACACGCCAATTCTTCTCACTTGTTTTTCCAGGCTGGCTGCACACACTTTCAGTTGCTCTTGGTTTAGGGCTGATCTACTGTACACAGTATACAATTTATCCATAAACATCTGGAAATGGTTCATAGCTGTGATATCATTAACTGTGTCACCTACAGCAAGTTCCAGCCGGTGATTTAAGCAATGCCAGGTCAATATATCAGGATACAGTTCAGACAGTTTTGTAGCTATACCCAGGGGCGTAGCTGGGGGGGGGGGGTAGCTTAGGATGATTCCAAGGGCCCAGCACTGGGGGGGGGGCAATTTTTTTTATTTTTTTTACAAGACATCACTCAGGTGTATTATTGATGCTCTCATTGATACTATGTTTGTTTCTGAAGTGTGTGTGTGTTTGTGTGTGTGTGTGTGTGTGTGTGTGTGTGTGTGTGTGTGTGTGTGAGATATATAGAGAGAGAGGGGGGGCTTTGGTAGACTATTGCATTGGTCCATTCATTGAAGATGAACGCAATGCGACATCCTTTACTAGGCTCACCCACCAACAGTGCAGGTGCTGAACTGCTGATCCGAATGTATAGGTAAAAACCATATTATGCATTTTCATCAATAAAAAAATGTCCAAAAAAATTCTGCTTGCACGCTTACGCGCGCTCGCATTCACTGGGGGCCTACAAATACATTCTTTCATGGGGCCCAGAATCTGGAGCTACACCCCTGGCTATACCAGCTTTGCGTTCCAACATGACACTGGCTCCATCACTTGCAAATGCAACTAAGTGCTTCTTCAAATATGCATCATCAAAGCCATGTTCACTGAGGCATTTCAACAGATGTTGCATAATTGTTTCTGCTTTTTGGTTGGGAAGTTCAATCAGATCTAAAAATAAGAACTCTGGGTCCAGGTGCTTGTGATTTTCAGCTTTGAGGTACACAATCAGTGTAGTTTTATCTGCAAGGGTAGTTGACTCATCAATCAGAATTGAAATTTTACCTTCTATGGATTTTATTTGTTTGCAGAATTTTTTGCGCATTTCTGCACCTATATGCTTGGTGATATTTGCTGCATCTCTTGAGTGCAAGCTGAAGCCAATGTCAGACCCAGTTTCAGCTAGTAAATCCAGCATCTTAAAACTATCTGAAACGGCCTGTCCTCCTCTGCTAAAAAGTACACAGCCTTGAAAACATTATGTGTAGCCGTCAGTTCTGAATCTGAACTCATAGTGTCAGTGGATTTCTCAACTCTCTGTTTTTCTGCCTCATTGACAATTCTCTGTTTTTCTGCCTCATTGACAATGTGTTCTGCTTGGCAATGCGCAGCTGAGGTGTGGTGGCAACACACCTTTTTCCTAAGAGACAGCAGCATAGCAGCTCTTACTGTTCCACTGTGTGTGATCTCGTAGTTAGTCCATTCTTGTGCCAATCGTTGACCTTGGCTTTTGAATTTCAATTTCGTAATAGATGAGCACACTTTGCAGCCCAACTTCCCATCCTTACAATCGAGTCACGGGTAGTTGGCCTGTCTTTCTTTCCACATCTTGTCTGACCACAGGTCAGGTAACGGTGAAGATGTACTGGAATCAGGTTTAACTATTCCATCTCCCTGCTGAAAAAACAAACAGAGAGAAAAAAACCATCAAAACACATTCCCAGCATATGAAAGACAATGAGACTAATTGCCTCTAGGGATGGAATGCAACACATTTCATGGCAATCACAGACCATCGTTCACACCAAACTTGAGGGGAGGGGGCAGGGAGCTCTGTGTTTCTGCGTCTATTCCGTCCTATGTTCCAACCATCCACTACACTACACAGTAAAGTACTTATTCTGTTAAGACATTATTGTTACTTACATAATTTCTGTCATTCAGTGGTGGTGGGAGTGGCAACTGCTGTGCATCCACTGGCAGTGGCGGTTTACTTTTACTAGGCGAAGCAGTTTCATCTCCCTGCTGAATAAACAAAACAAAAAAGAGAGAGAAAACATTAGAACATATTCCCATTAGTCATTACTGAATGATTTTGTATCTTGTTTGCAAATTCAGGTTAAAGACAGCAGATTTAAGCAGCATATGAACAGAGACAGGGGCGGACCTTCCTACAGGCGATATAGGCGGTCGCCTAGAGCGCCACCCAGAGGGGGGCGCAAAAAAAAAAAAAAAAAAAAAAAATTATTCTTATTTTTATTTTTTTTATTTTTATTTTTATTTTTTTTCTCTGTGCAGTTTTGGCGCCACCCTCTATATCTGCAACCATTATTTTTACATAAAAAAAATTCTAACATAAGGGGAAATGCGCCAAAAATCTAAAACAGTCGGTCGGTCTGAGCCTCAGCTTTAGGTGTTCACAGTCAGAACATGCTAGAGCGCTGTGCATTGATGGGTATCGGTCAAGTGTTTATAGAATTGAGCATGGGAGGAAAGACTAACGTTAGAGAACTACGAAGAGGCAAAAGCCATAAAAAAAAATTCAGTGGTGAATCTCGCCTAGGGCGCCAAATGTGCTAGGTCCGCCCCTGAACAGAGAAAGGCAGGGCCTATAGAAGTTAAACACTAGGGAT
Source organism: Notolepis coatsorum (assembly GCF_963971535.1). Lineage (NCBI taxonomy): Eukaryota > Metazoa > Chordata > Actinopteri > Aulopiformes > Paralepididae > Notolepis > Notolepis coatsorum. The sequence continues at coordinate 57,476,919 of NC_140165.1, read as the reverse complement.
GGAATGCAACACAATTCATGGCAATCACAGACCATCGTTCACACCAAACTTGAGGGGAGAGGGCAGGGAGCTCTGTGTTTCTGCGTCTATTCTGTCCTATGTTCCAACCATCCACTACACTACACTACACAGTAAAGTACTTATTCTGTTAAGACATTATTGTTACTTACATCATTTCTGTCATTCAGTGGTGGTGGGAGTGGCAACTGCTGTTCATATTATTATTATTCCAATGTGATTGCGTGGCAAATACATTTATCTTTCGACTTGTTATGATAGCAGAAGAATATATCTGCATTTTTGTCAGTACAAGATTAATCAGTGAATCACATTGAATTAAAACATGATTATTTCTTGCTGATGGACTCTGTAAACACCAGTGTTGGGCAAGTTACTTTAAAAAAAAGGTTACAGTTACTAGTTACTTCTTCCAAAAAGTAACTCAATTACTTACTCAATTACAAATTATAAAAGTAACTTGTTACTTCAGAAAGTAACTATTGCGTTACTTTCAAGTACATTTTTTAATGTTCAAATGTGACCCCACCTCCACCCCTCTTTAACAGAACATAAAATACATGTTCAATTATTTATGATAAACCTGAATATTATAATGAAATGGACACTTAGTTACAATACAATACATTATTAAACAATGTACACAAATCTACACTATTTTAATGTTGCTGTGGGACAAAGTGAGATTAGAATTACTATGTTTATATAGTGGATTGATACAAATAACACAATAGATGTTTTGGAACTTTTGATATTTATTGCCCCTCAACAGGCCACAACTGGGCAAAATTTTATTATGCTTGTTAAACACTATACCAAAAATAAATAACAAATATATACACTCTTTGTAGAACAGCGTAACAATATGAGGTGCTTTCAATGTAACTGAAAAGTGTAATGTATAGGAGTCATTCTACAGAAACGCACACTTTTCTGTCCCCAGCCTTTGCAGAAAGCATACACTTTAAACAGACTTTGTAGTCACATTTTATTGATATATTTGAATAATGTAAAATGTTCTTTGAACAATTATAACTATTTGAGGCAAGAATTGGGCAATATTTGTTTTTAATCAATTATATGAAATTCCAAGTACAAGAAAAGTGCTTGTCCCCAATGCATGTATTGAGGTTTAGGGGCATATTTAGAGTTTACAAATATATTTCTCTCCCATTTTAAATGCAAGAATGTATACACCACTATCACATGTATGAAGTGGCTAACATAAAAAAATTAAATACCAACTAAATATTATAAATAATATAATGGAAATAGCTGTCCCCTGGTGTCATGTCACTGGTGTTACCGCTTAAAGGGGAACTCCACTTTTTTTGGAAATTAGCTTATTTAACATCTTCCCTGGAGTTAGACAAGAAGATGCATACCTTTTTTGTCTCTGTGCGTGCATTTTAGCTTTGGGAATAGACGCTCCGTTAGCATAGCTTAGCTTCATCACTGGAAGTGAGGCAGGACAGTAGCCTTACAGTGCCTTACAGTGTATTGCAAGGTCTGACATTGACCAAACTTGATATGCATGACCTTGGTGGGCTCTAGGTCAACTCCTGAAAAGGGGGTCAATGTCAGACTTTGCAATCAAAAGTTAGGGGGCTAATAACCCTTGCCATAATTTCAGTGCGCCCCCTAACTTTTGATTGCAAGGTCTGACATTGACATTGATCTAATATGTGGCTGGAGGACAACGCTTTGTAAACAAACCGATGTACTTTTGGACAGCTATATATATACTTTATAGTATTGCTATCTGTCCATTCTCATTGTCACTTGAGTGCATAAACCGTGCCTTCATAATGGCTTAAAGAAAATAAAAATCCATCGGTTGGTTGTCATTTTAAATAACGCCGTGAATATCGCAGTTTTCGTCTCGTATTTTTTCTGGAAAGCTATTTATAGGGCTAAAGGCTAGTAACGTTATATCGAACGGCATTTCTGTTGTATATATACGAATGAAATAAAACAAACTGCTTATCATCCGGACTATTACAGAGCATCTATGGATGAAATGGGGGCGGCGGGGGACGCCGATTAGTATTATTGATTAGATCGCTTGCGTTTTACAACAATGTCTGATCCGGCTGTAATTTGGGTGAAGAGTGTCCTACAGTCAGCCCATGTGATCGCCGGCAGCATTTCCCCATTATTCATCGGCATCTGGTAGATCGATATGTCCATTGGCTGATCATAAATCCCATTATTCCAGGCTGAAATCTGCGCTTCGAACCGTGATCAACGGTGGAGGATGTTCGCTTGGGATCCAGGCTCATATGAAACGCCCATAGACAGTAAAATAATTTGTTTCCCCATTCGCCCTCAATGATACTGCAGTGGAGCGATGGTGCCCCTAAGAGGATCTGGCCGGTATTGTATGTTGCGGAAATCACATATGCGGGTAGATCTGCAGAGTCGATCTGGGACGTTGATACGGTGCTTAATATGGAATAAAACAATAACAACTTGCTCTGACTCTCAGACTCTGGTCCACAACGCATGGCACCGAAACCCGAGTTAACTCGTGGCTGGTCCCCATTGTGTTAATAAGCAAACGTCACACAATCACACTTTTCACAAACCTGATTAAAATAAATAAATACATAATTTCCAAATGTTTTGCATTATCATTATCCTACTGTGCCTCTGACTATATGTACAGAATAGATTGTGAAAAAAACATTTCTAAAAAGACTTTAATATTGTTAAAGGCATGAGGTAACACCAGTGACAAAAAGATGGCACAAGCATTCTTTAAGTCAAAGTAAATATATATTTTTTAATCATTAAGCTCTCATTTATGTGGATTCATAAAGTCAAAGGGTTAACCAATATTGTAACTTAAGTTTAAATGTAGGAAAATTAAGTACATTTTAAGACATGTTGCTATTCCAAAAGTGTGCGTTTCTGTAGAATGATAGCACAACTAAGGAATCCAAATATAGACAAGTAATACATAAAAAATACATCTCCATAAAAATAAAAATCTCTATGGCCATTGACAATATCACTTCAAGAGGCTGCAGCCAGCCAATACATCTAAATTAAATTATGCTCTATGTATATGTACCAAACATTTAAAGATACCCTATCTAGCTATCCATCCACCCATTCTTGTCATTGAACCAGTGGTTGTATGCATCTCAAAACCAAAAGCTTCTCAAACTTCTGGTCAGAGAGCCTGTTCCTCAGTGGAGTCAACACAGCTTCCCCAGCAGCTAAACAGTCTCTCTACTGGGGCACTGGATGGAGTGGCTGCATTATGCCGGAGTGACATTTTCTTTATCAGTTCAAATCCATTACAAGAGTCTATCCCTTGTTCTCCTGATTTGAATAACTTATATTATATGTGTAATATAGCACCACTGTGGGCTGCTTCTTTGTTTTCCACGAAACCAGTGAGCTGTCTGTGTTCAAACTCACACAATACCCTGTGGCAGGGACGTGCACAGGACTTTAGAAAGGCAGGTGCCTAAAAAGTTGAAAAGGGCATATTGTATAAAATGAAATGCGAGCGCGCAAAGCGCGCAAGCCCGATTTTTTTGGTTAATACAAGTCTATGGTACATTCAGTTTCACCGATGTCACCAAAACTACATAGTGTCCCTTTAATAACACAATATGCGCTCCAGACCAACAGCTGCGCAGTAGCAGTACTGTCTATCTGTATGTCATGTATGTCATATATGTTACGATGAATTGAAAATGGGGGACCCTGATGTAAACAAGACGAAAGTCTTTCTCTGGTCTGCATCCCCTTAACAATTGTATGTATTGAGCTGTACTGTACTGTACCCATTCTGCAATCTGTTAATACAGTTTTCATTCATTCATTCATGCGGGCGCGCTGTGTTGAGAGAGCAAGAGAGAGAGAGAGAGAGAGAGAGAGAGAGAGAGAGAGAGAGAGAGAGAGAGAGAGAGAGAGAGAGAGAGAGAGAGAGAGAGAGAGAGAGAGAGAGAGAGAGAGAGAGAGAGAGAGAGACTTGTTAATCCACTGTGACTCCAGCCAAATCGCTTATTGTTAGCACTGTAGCTTTGTTGTTGTCAGCACACATTATCTCTTGAGATAAAGCTGGGAACGAGGTTACAGCACACGGGACATTCAGGAAGTCAAAAAAGATAGTGCTTGCCGATTGGTGCTAAGAACAGCAGGGCGGGTACAAGCGGTGTGACGTAATTGGCAGACTCGACTGTCAATCAAAATTATTCTGTTTCTCCGTCAGAACGAATCCAGGCTGGAAGGACCTATTATTTACGAGAGGGGTGGCATTTCTCTCTCTTTCTTTACCTAATATTTAGATGCTATCGTGACATCTTTCATTTGGAAGGGCAGGGCAGTATATCTATATGTGCAACAGTAAAAAAAAAAAAAAAAAAAAAAAGAGGGTGGCATAAAAAGGGCACTTTCTAATGAAAAATGAAAAAGGCAGGTGCCCGGGCACCCCTTCACCCCTATGTGTGCACGTGCCTGCCCTGTGGTACTTCTTCTGTCTGTGGTGTCTGCTGCCCAGTCTGCATCACTGTAGGCTTTAAGCCCTAAGCCCTCGCTGCTCTTTCTGAAACAAAGCTGTTTATCTGCTGTACCTTTGAGATAACGAAAAACATGTTTTGCTGTAATCCAGTGCTCCTCTGTGGGGTCAGCTAAATGCTGTGACAATTTACTCACTACAAAACATAGGTCAGGGCGAGTACATGTTGTCAAATAAATGAGGCTACCTACAGCTTCTCTGTACATTTTTACATCTGTCAATTTCTGAGCATCCTCTTGGTAGTCTAGTTTTTGATCACATGGTGTTTCCCTTGTTCTACATTCTTGCATGTCAAAAAGTTTCAGGATCTTTTCCACATATCTCTTCTGGGATATTTTTACACAATTGGCAGACTGTTCGAAGTCCATGCCTAGAAAATGCTTTAACCTACCAAGGTCCTTCATTTTGAATCTGGTGGAGAGCATACCTTTCACCTGTTCTAGGTTTCTAGTGTCATCTGCTGCGATGATCAAATCATCCACCCAAATGACAATTATCACTTTTCCTGACTCTTTTGACTCCTTTGAGTAAACACAGGGGTCTACTGGGTTCTGTAGGAAGTGATCTTCAATGAGACATGTATGAAGCATCTCGTTCCAATTTCGCCCAGACTGTTTCAGGCCGTAAATGGATTTTTCTAGCTTACACACTAGCTTCTCTCCTTTCTTCTCGTAACCTTCAGGTTGTCCCATGTCAGTGGAGGCTGCTGACCAAATGTTTAGGTGAAGCACAAATTATTATATTATATTATATATTAAATTATATTTTTAAAACATCCCCCACTGTGTGTCAGTGGTCAGTGGACACAGATGAAAACATATTAACATTAGGTGACAGCGCACCTGACCAGATGAAATCATATTAGGCGACAGCGCACCTGACCAGATGAAATCATATTAGGTGACGGCCCACCTGACCAGATCAAAACATATTAAGTGACAGCGCACCTGATCAGATCAAAACATTTTAGGTGACAGCGCACCTGATCAGATCAAAACATTTTAGGTGACAGCGCACCTGACCAGATCAAAACATATTAGGTGAAGGTGACAAGGAAGCCACAGACTCATACCCCCCCGACACTCAACTAACCGCCTCGGACAGTCCTTCATACCAGTGGCCATCAGGCTCCACAACAGTGGGCAGCAACTGCTGCCAGACATCGACCTGGGACTTATAGGAACCCAAGGAGGACAACTTACACTACCTTAGGCATACTGCACCTTATGTGGATACTGTGATACTGTGAATAATGTATATTTCAGTTAGTTAGATAGTAAATTATAACACTACCTTATGCATACTGCACCTTATGTGACACTGTGAAAATATATTTCAGTTAGTTAGATAGTAAATTATATTGACCTATTTGTTTACACTGCTTGTGTTGTTTTCACTACCTGTACCCCCCCCCTTCCCCCATGCTGCTATGATGCCTGAATTTCCCCAAGGGGATCAATAAAGGAATATCTTATATTATCTTAAAAGGAAAGATGAAATTCCCTACCTGGGTTCCATCCTATAGAGGCAAATCATTCCTGTGACAAAATGGGATCCAATGTAATAAAACTAAGTCAACCAACAAACTAGATTCCTGTACCGGATCTCCTCTCTGGTAAACAAGAATACCTTGAAGACTCTAACAGGAGCACTCATTCAAGGGTACTACGACTATGCTTGCACCTCATGGTACCTGCCCACTTTGACAACCTAGGATGGCTTAGAGAGTAGACGACAGAGTACAGCAACTTGCAATGGGCCTGGTCTACAAGATACACTACACCACTAAGATACCCATGTGCATGTCGGAATACTTCCCAAAGGTCAGTGAATACCACGACCACAACACCAGAGGGAGTTCCACAAATCATGTTCAACCCAGATAAAATAATTTAAAAAGTAAAAAAAAAAAAAAAAAAAAAAAAAAGTTTAATAAAAAAAAAATAGTCATAACTTAGAAATGAGATTGCATAGGTCTATGAATCGATATCGCGATTCTGTTTTGATTAATTGCCCAGCCCTACAGTGTGTACAGTAAGTTAGCTTGGTGATTATCATTGTGATGTAGGCTAAGATGGCTAGCTACTGTTAGCATACAAGCTTTTACAAACACTAGCCTACTTACCTTTTCATCCACAACGTTTTTTCTGATCCACTTCTTCATGTTGCTCAGTTGCTGGTTTATACTTCGGTCCTAATGTTGGCGCAAAGTTTAATTTAGCCTGACTTTACTTGTTATAGCTGTACAGCTTACTTCTACTAAACAACAACTAAACTACTTCCTTGCTCTTTCAAACAGTCAAAATGGGTCCATCTGCAGGGTCGGAGGTTAGGTTTAGCTCTGGCCAATCTCAAGTTTCTCAAGTTTCTTTATTAGTTGTCATACAGAAGTACAGAATACTTTTATACAAAATGCTTATTTCAGTTACATTTTGTATAAAAGTATTCTGTACTTCTGTATGACAACTAATAAAGAAACTTGAGAAACTTGAGATTGGCCAGAGCTAAACCTACCCTGCAGATGGACCGTTTTGACTTTGCAATGCAGCAATCTCTGATTGGATTTGCAAGGCTGCCAATCATATTCAACCTCCATGTATTGGATGGCAAGGGCTGTCAATCATTCAATCCTCCATTCAATGGCGAGAGTTTAACTGCACAGACCGTGCTTAGACGAAGTTAATAGCCTATTTCGATTGGCTGTTATTTATTATTTATATAACATTGGGTCACACCTGTGAAGTTTTCTTCACGAATAATTACTGCAGTCATTACTGCAGTGCAGGCCTGCTCAGAGCTGTCAATTTTGGCCATTTTTTAAAAAGAAAAAATTCACTGACATTTTTTTTACAGAGGAAAACTTTTCTAATAAAAAAATATAAAATAATAATAATTAAAAAAATAAATTTTTTATATATATATAAATAAAATAAATGTATATATATATGTAAATTAATAATAATTATGAATTATGAGTGAATTTGTGTTTCACGTGTTGTCATAGAGAAACCTCCACTGTCCCATGTATATCTCCCTATCTATGGGTGCGTGCAAGTAGGCTGTCTTCACATCCATCTGGTGCAAAATCAAACTGTCCTCAGCCGCTTTCTGCATCACTACCCTTACACTGGTCAGATTGGCTGTGGTGGAGAAGGTCTCACCGTAGTCTATCCCCTCCCTCTGACTGTAACCTTTAGCTACGAACCTGGCTTTGTACTTGTCGTGGCCTTCAATACCCTCCTTGATTGAGTACACCCATTTCCCCCCCACTGTCTGTCTGCCCTCTGGTAACTTGGTTAGAGTAAAGGTGTGGTTGTCCTCTAGGGACCTCATCTCCTCATCCATTGCTCTCTCCCATTTACTTGATTCAGGGGACACTATGGCCTCTTTAAAGGTCTGAGGTACTCCACTTACTACTCTGTAGCAGTAATCAATGCTGGTAAGTGTACTGTCATCCTCGTCACTTTCTCTCCGGGCATAGTCTGTCAGATACTTTGGGGGTTTGTGTTCCCGTGAGGGATACCTCCCACTGCTTGGGGCACGTGGCGTCACCCTCGGGTGCTCCTCGTCATCGTCCTCTGGGGGTTGCTGACTGTCTGTCTGCACGACCGTGCTAAGTACACTAGGCTGAGGTGTCTCTGTTTCTTCACACCTTACTCTGGAGTCCAGCTCTGACTCCTCTGTCTGTGTCTCGTTCTCACATGTTGTCTTTGTGACAAATTTGACTAGCCTGTGTTTCTGCACTTTCCCTTTACCGGGATAATAGACTAGGAAAGCGGGGCTTCCTTTGTCGTGCCCTACAAAGAGTCCTTTTTCACATCTGGACTCGAGCTTTCCTCTGTCCTGCTGGTAAGCATAACACACTGATCCAAATTTGTGCATTCTAGTTAGATTACATTTCTTTCCTGTCAGTGCTGTATACGGGGTGGTGTCCGTGTGCTTATTAAAGCACCTGTTTCTGGTGTAAGCGGCTTCTTGCACCGCATAATGCCATAGGCTCTTAGGTAGGTTACCAGCTATTAGCTTACACCTAGCCATTTCGAAAAGTGTACGTCCTTCCCTCTCTGCCACTCCGTTCTGGTGTGGGGAGTATGGACATGACGTCTTGTGTCTTATCTTGTTCCTTCTCAACAGTGATTGGAACTCTCTATTTGTGAACTCGGTTCCGTTGTCGGACCTCAAGCATCTTATGTTACCATAAGGGGCTACGTCTGCCAGGAATTTCTCCATGGCCTGGAGTGTGTCACTCTTTGCTTTGAGAAAGTAAACAAACACTGCTCCTGTACACACATCTGTAAAATACTGTACATATCTAAAGCCTCCTATGGACTTGTTGCTTACTGGACCGGCTAGATCTGTGTTAACTAGCGCAAGTGGTACCTTTACTTTTTCTGTGGGATTTCTGTTTCTCGATTGAGTGAACGTCCCCTTTATGCACACTACACATTCTTTGTCAGGTATACGCTTTTCACCTTCAATGTGCATGCCTTCTGTCACTGCTTGCAGTTTCAGTAAATCCTCGTAATTACAATGACCCATAATCTCATGCCATATCTGAATATCGTGACTGACAGTCACATTACACCTATCATTATTATTACACTTGTCGTTGTCATTACACTCTGTTTGTAGATAATACATTCTCTTGTACACCTCTATGTTAAATCGCGTACCGTCAGGCTCTACAAGAAAATGTTTACCTTCATTGAAGAACACTTTGGCACCGTTCGCAGTAGCAGATTTTACAGAGAATAGTTCTTGTGGGAACGAGGGTATGTAGAGAGCGTTCTTTAACGTCACTGTACACCGGCGCCCCTCACTGTCTATGAGGCATACCTGTGCGTCTCCTCTCCCTTGTGCCAACCCGTAGGTGCGCTTCCCGTCTGCCAGCTCCATGCTGTGTCTCTCCGGGTCGAAGGTGTTGTCAAAGTTCTTGAATCGATTCCTGTCGTTGATGACGTGGGACGACGCACCTGTGTCCACAATCAGTCCCTTCCTTTGGGCCTGCTGCAGCTGCGTTGGCCGGGTGACGTATGCTGTCTGCGCCCCGAAGATGAAGTCCTCTTGTCCCGCTACTCTCCGGGCGTTGTCTCGATCCGTCTCACGTCCACCGCTGTCGCCATCTTGTCCACTGCCGCCATCTTGTCCATGCGCGTACCGCTCGCTCTGGTCGCGTTTCTTCCTGCACACTTTGTCTGTGTGCCCCGTGGATTTGCAGAAGCAGTTATCTTTCCGATGGCCTTTTTCTCCGCATCGCCAACACGCCAGCTCCGTCGTGGGCCTGGTCTTCTCTCTCGGCGTCGCTTGGGCCTTCAGCACCCTCTCTCCCGCCTCCGCGGCGGCTGGGTGGGTATCTTCTGAGGCCTCGAAATTTCGCAACTTGGCCTTGAACTCTCCCAGCGTCATGTCCGCTGAACCGTGTGTTACCAGTAGTGTGAACGGTTTGTACAGCTCCGGTAGTCCTCTCATCACCATCGCCATCATTAATCCATCGCTTGGTGCTTCTCCTGCACTCTTCAGCGCCGTAATGATCTGCTCAGCTCTGATGACGTATTCGGTCACAGTCTCTGTGTGCCCCTTCTTCAGTGCTGTTAGTGTTATGTAGAGGGATAAGATTTGGGGTCTTCCTTGTCCGATATAATGTTCTCTCTCTCAACACTTTCAGGCTTTCTCTGCCTTTGTCCTTAGTGTCGTGGAATATCAGCCCCAAGCTTGTGTCCTCTAGCAGTGGTGCTAACTCACAGTATGCATCTGCATTATGCTTGTTGTCCAGGGCTCGCACGGCCGCCATTACTTCTTCCGTGGGGGCCGTCAAGATCGTCGTCTTCAGTCCCACACCGTGCATGCAGCACAACATGCGCTCTTCCCAGAGCTCATAGTCCTCTGCTCTTCCGTTGAACGAGGGCCATTTGCTCTTTCCTTTTGTCGCCATCCTCTTGTTGATGGTAGGCGTAGCTTTAGCTCTTGTTGGCCTAGCCTTTAGCCACGCGGTGCTCCCAGTGCTAACCTAGCCTATACTTCAGCTAAACTTGCTACCCTTTATTATTTCGCCCCTGCGTGATCTGGGCCCATAACCTGTTGACAGAGTCAGCTATGGGGCGACAATAATATGTTCATGAGGCATGGTTTCTCTCTTTAGCCATTAAACGGCGTGGTTTATTTCACATTGGTACACAGCAGTACATGAGAGTCCTTCTCCTATGAGAGCGACGGTGGAAGTGACAGAGGGGGAGTTAACAACTCCTTTTATACCCATTACCTGGCGGCAGCATTAGCAGCTCCGCCTATAGCACCCTCTTGTGGAAACAGTTACACAGTTAGACAGTTACTTGCAATCATACACAACATCTAACTTTAACAGTACTGTACGCGCGGAGGACTGCAAGCTAGGCTAACTTTAGCTCCCCATCACCCTGCCTTACCCAGTCTCTTCCTGGCTAACTCTGGCGAACAAAATGGATGAACTGCTGCTGCGGATCATCAAGGAAGCATACTAGGACCGCCACTGTTCCTAATTTATGCAAATGACATGTCATCAGCTTGTGACTGCAACTTGTTCCTGTTCGCGGACGACTCAGCCCTGCTTTGTTGCAGGTTGAAAAAGCCCTCAGATCTGAACTCTGCAGAATCTGCACCTGGCTCGCTGATAACAAACTATCACTACACCTGGGTAAAACAGAGTCCATTCTCTTTGGATCAAATACTCAGCAAAGCCTCTCCATATATATATGTGGTTGGCCCTTTAACACTTTGAGTGCCAGCCACGACATATGTCGTTATTTCATGCCCCCCGTTGAGTGCCGACGATGCGAAATGTCGTTTTATTTTTTTATTAGCGATCTGAATTCATATTTCATCAACCGAGTCTCCCGTTGGTACAGCAGCCCCTCTAGGAGCTCCGATGGGAAAATACCGCCCCTATCGTCTATCCCTGTGTAACTGCAGGCCATTCGATTACACTGGTGGATGTGTGGTGGATGTGTGTGGAGGGAGCCTACTGGCTCCACTATGCTGGCGAGCCGTCTGATCAAGAGGGAAGTGATTGCGAGACGGAAAGCAGCTTGGAATATATATTTACAGCAGCCAATAATCAATCAATAAACGTGATCGATATTTGGAATGGCGATCAGATAATGGAATAATCTTTTTGGAGAACATCTGATCTAAGGTAAGGAATCTATGTTACCAGTCTTGGGGTAATCGGAGCTGTTTTGACCTATATCTTAGCGTGTCCCGTGTGTGTGTGTGTGTGTGTGTGATGTTGAGGAAATGAGGTAATCGATTTCTCAGCTCGCTTCTATAGCGTGCATAAGTACATATATACTATCGATAATCTAGCGTTTATTTGAAAACGATTCATAAATAGGCAGACAAATGACAACGTGTCTAGTGTATTCGAGAATATCCCAATAAATGCCGTTTATGAGGGAATCTTTCTATTTTCCGAAGATTTTCGAGAAAACGATAGCTTTTCGAAATGCTATAAAAAGGATATGAACCGATTAAAAAACAATTCGTTTGAACAATGTTGACTGCAAACAAGTCATTGATAAGCGACGGGCAGATTAGACACATAGCCATAATTTAAAACATAGATTATGCATTTTTTAAGCTATCATTGAAGTGGGTGGCGGCATTCAAGGGCGTAAAAAGGAAAACCCGGCCGGCATTGAAAGTGTTAAGCATGGCGCCCAAACACGTATATATACGTGGTTGGCCGGGACAGTGTTAATCATCTTCCCTTTATTAATTTCCTTAGATTTTTTTTACACATGATCTCAAGAAAGTACTGCACGAGATCATTGGCAGTTTTTCATGTCTGGTAATTATTAAAAAAAAGTTTAATTATGTTTTTGGTAGATTTGTATTTGTTTGTACTACCGGGCAGTCCGGTAGAGGGAGAGAGAGAGGAAGAACGGGAGACAGAGCGGGGGGAAGACATTCGGCAAAGGACGCCGGGTCCGGGAATCGAACCCGGGTCGGCCGCTTTGCGACGCAGCGTGTTACATGGTTGGGTGCCCATGTCTGGTAATTTTTTGCATGGTGTTATTCACTGTCAAAGATGCAAAGAAAAATCATAATTCATATTCTCCTTTGTTTCATCACAATTTAAGCAAGCCTAGAAATAGACACAATATTTCTGACACTGGGAATACATTCACTGAGGTCCATAGATGTCCCTAGATACCAAGAATATGCAAATGGACCTTGTAGAAGTGGAGCAATATTCCATTTACTTAGGTATGTATTTTAGGCTGATTCTCAGAAAATAGGCTCCGGGTGGAAGAGGTTAATCCATTGGCAATTTGTCCCTATACACGCTACAATAAAAAATTCAAATGCATATGATCTGTATATTATGTCCCATCATGCATGCATGAAAGGGGGGGGGGGGTGGGTCGTTTCTGATTAATTGATTGTCAATTAATTGTCAAGCCGATGAGACTCCAAAAAGAATATTCCAATTATTTGATTGCCATCTGCTAGATCGTATGTCCATTTGGCCCACGTCATAACCCCCAAAAGCATAATGATTCTGGTGTCCCGAAGGCGATTCAATGCGATCGGGTGTATATCTTGATCCACGTTACAAGATAACTCCGCCCGGATGACTTTCAATGACACAAAGGGAGTGCAACATCGGCCGCATACCACCAGGCGGCGGTATTGGACCGCTGCGATCTCAGACACATTGCCACACAGTAGCCTACCACAGCATACCAGGATGAATTATGAATGGAAATAGCGAATAAAAGAAATAAGTAACGATCATAATAACGAGTATACTCGTTGTTGGCGTCCAACAACGAGTATACTCGTCGTTGGCAGGGAAAGGGTTAAGATGCAGCAGGCGGCCCTCTGGGCAGACACACACACACTTGTGCTTATTCTCTTATAATTATAATAATAAATACGACTATATATGTTTGTATTGATGTGCGTCTGTGTTTTTAACACTTTGAGTGCCACGCCGGGTTTTCCTTTTTACCCCCTGAATGCCACCATCGGCGCCAATGTTAACGTTAATATCGCCTAATCTATGTTTTAAATTATGGCTATGTGTCTAATCTGCCCATCGCATTATCAAAGACTATTTTCCAGTCAGTGCTGTCAAGGCAGATTGTTTTTTTATCGCGTCATTTCCGTTTCAGAGCATTTAGAAAAGCACCCGTTTTCAGATAAAAAACAGCCCATTCTGGACCATTCTATGAAAATCGTCTTTTATTGGAATATTCCACAACGTTGATATTCGTCTGCCTTTTTATGAATCGTTTTCAAATAAACGCTAGATGATCAATATTATACGTGCACGCAAGCACATTCGGGCCGCGTACGGATAATCGCTGCGTTGATTTCCTCTCGGACTTTTACAGTGAAACCGAAAGAGTCCATTTCACAAAACAGCCTATAACTTCATCAAAATTAGTCTGATTATCCTAACACTGATAACATAGAGTCCTTACCTGACATCAGATGGTATCCAACTGGTATATTCCAATTCCTGATCACCATTCGAAAAAATCGATAAGTGTATAGATCCAACGCGATACAGTAGAACTCCATGATCAGCGAGGCTCAGAGGATCCAGAATGAATGAAAATGTACCGGATTTCTTTCCCCATCCATTTTCATTGAGTCCATTCCAAAATCCCTTATGTCATCTGGGAGACGACAGGGGGCGCTTTTTTCCACAATGATCGCCGGCGCCGCTCGGGTATACTCGGGTAGGCTCGGGTGATGCAATATGATTTCAGATCGCTAAAAAGAAAAAAAAGAAAAATCCGGGAAATCTCGTGAGTGGCTTTCAACCACCTATAAATAAACCCGAGATATCTCGTGTGCGGCACGCAAAGTGTTAACGGCTTCATTTGGAAGAAATCATTGGTGATTGCCAGTGATTCTACAGACAGTTATTAAATATTTTGAGACAGCAATTGACCTCAAAATTCCCCCGTCGGCACCGTATGGTGGAAACAGTCCTAAGGGCTACATCTGTATAGCCTGTGATTTATGTGTGTTTGTCACAATGTCACACTCATTCATTGGTATTTTCTCAAGCATGTTTTTCTCCATCGTCATTCTGTCGCACACTCTCTCCTGTGATGTGGGTTTGGTTTTATTTTATTCCTGTGTGCTTTGGTTGTATTATGGGGTTTCTCTGGTGAGCTGTCAATCACCAGACACCAGTTGATTTCCATATGGCATGGCAGGTGTTTGGGCTTGATTGCCACCTGATTGGTGTCAGGTGTGTAGTGCCTTTAAGTAGGCTTGGTTTACTGTGTTCAGATGCTTGTTCATTTCATGTTTGCCCTCAGTAGTAGAGGAGTGTCCCATGTTCATGTTTCTAGGGTTTTCTGTCTGTAGTGCTTTTGGTTTCTTGTTTGTTTTCAAGTGGTGGTTATTTTGGGTTCCCCCCCCCCCCATTCTTTTATCCAGTGTTTTCTCTTTTCAATAGCTTAAATTTTTTATTTATTTCAGTGTTCTTGTGTTTCCCCCGCCCTATCTTGTCACTCTGAGATTCCAGTGGGTACCCCTCCGTCGTAACTTTTAAGATCACCCTCCGTGTGTGTGGGGGGGGGGGGGGGGGGTGCTTGTTTTGTGTGTCCTACACCCCTCCAATCCTTCCAGAATGAACAAGCCACCACAGGACACAGTAGATGCCCCTGCCCTTGATTCCCAAATTAGCAGCACAGTGGTGTGCTAATAATGCACAGGGAACCATGTTAGGCTCATGAGAATATTATTTGCACTATCACAGAACGACAGAACACACACAATGCTGAGATGTTGAAGCAAATAATCACCCATATCCAGAATCCGCCAGTAGTCTTCCGGTTCCACAAGCACCTTTGGTCCCGCTCCATAGTCCTAGTACAGAGTAGAGGATTTATCACCCAGTGCAGTCTGGTTTTTTTGTTACCTTCCCGTTATAAATCTCAAAGAATGCGGCAAAGACCTGGAGGTCTAGTTTCTTGTAATTTGGTTTCTTCAGCATAAGAAACACGTCACTGGCTGCAGGAGGAAGAGGAACAAGAGAAAATAATCAGTAAAGACTAGGGATGCTCAATATTGGCTTTTTTACCGATACCGATATACCGATATTGTCCAACTCTTAATTTCCGATACCGATATCAACCGATACCGATATATGCAGGGTTTCCCCCGCCAAAAAACTGAATAATTTCAGGTAATTAACATTACATATGTCTTGTTGTGGAATTAACATAACATTATGCATACTTTTGACAATAAATAAAATCAGAATTTGTTCTTACTTGCTTGCCTGGGTAAATAAAGGTTAAAAAAAAACATTTTAATGCCAATATTGGCCGATAATATCGGACATCTCTAGTAAAGACTAATGGCATCAACGGTCAGGGTACAACATAACGAAGCCTCTGGAAGTGACATCCTACTGACTAGTGAAGAGGCGAGTACATAGTAAGTTTAACTGCTTTAGCTACTGAAGCGGTGATTAAAGTAAAACAACAGTAAAAGTGTTGAACTGGTCAAATCCCATAGCCTAAATGTTTTAACTGACAGTCTCACAGGTTATTTTGGCTGCCTTCCCTTCCTGCTGACTTACAAGTACAGAAAAAGTTTTGTACCTCTGGCATAAGCAAGCAAAAACAAAACAAAAAGAAAAACAAGCAAAAAGGAAAGCAAACCAAGACAGGCACTGTACAGTATTGCACTTGCCTCGAGCCCATTCACATGTAGACATACATATATTTATTTTTTCCTATCCTAGGTCTGTCCATACAATGGGGCACTGGGCCTTTAGAAGGATCCGAGAAATTTCAGCAGGAAAATAGTCTAATAGTGGGGCCCACACCTCCTGAAAGGAAGCGTTGTTGCCTCTATGCATTGCACAGTGTCTTTCATGGGGTAGATAAGATAAGATAAGATATTCCTTTATTGATCCCCTTGGGGAAATTCAGGCATCATAGCAGCATGGGGGAAGGGGGGGGGGGTGGTACAGGTAGTAAAAACAACACAGGCAGTGTAAACAAATAGGTCAATATAATTTACTATCTAACTAGCTGAAAAAAGTATTCACAGTGTCACATAAGGTGCAGTATGCATAAGGTAGTGTTATAATTTACTATCTACTGAGTATACATTATTCACAGTATCACAGTATCCACTGAAATATACATTATTCACAGTATCACAGTATCCACATAAGGTGCAGTATGCCTAAGGTAGTGCAAGTTGTCCTCCTTGGGTTCCTATAAGTCCCAGGTCAATGTCTGGTAGCAGTCGCTGCCCCCTGTTGTGGAGCCTGGAGGCTGCTAGTCGCTGCCCACTGTTGTGGAGCCTGATGGCCGCTGGTATGAAGGACTGTCCGAGGCGGTTAGTTGAGTGTCGGGGGGGTATGAGTCTGTGGCTGAACGAGCTTCTCATCTTGACTAGCTCGTCGTAGAGGGGGTGGTAGGGGTTCTCCATGATGGCAGCCAGCTTCCTTATCATCCCCCTCTCTGCCATCACCTCTAGTCTAGGTAGCTCGACTCCCACCACGGAGCTAGCCTTCCTCACCAGCTTGTTGAGCTTGTTGGTGTCCCTTGAGTTGATGTAGCCTCCCCAGCATGCCACAGCATAGAAGAGGACGCTGGCCACTACAGACTGGTCAAATGAATGCAGCAGTCTGTTGCACACGTTGAAGGACCTGAGTCTCCTCAGGAAGAACAGCCTGCTCTGTCCCTTCCTGTAGAGGGCCTCTGTGTTATCCGACCAGTCCAGTTTATTGTTGAGGTGTACCCCAAGGAACTTATATGAGTCCACCACCTCCACCTCCACCCCTCGGATGGTGATGGGAATCGGGGGGGCCTCTTCTTGCCCCTCCGGAAGTCCACCACCAGCACACCGAAGATCTCTCTATACCACATTTGTAAAAATGGAGGCTTATCCTTAATCCAGTTTATCAGAATGCATTTCCAGGCTGAAAGTAGAAATATATCAAATAGTTTGAATTGTAAAGGGTGTCACCCCTCCTACCCCCCCCCCCCCCCCCCTACTGACTAGTGAAGAGGCGAATACATAGTAAGTTTAACTGCTTTAGCTATACTGAAGCCGTGATTAAAGTAAAACAACAGTAAAAGTGTTGAACTGGTCAAATCCCATAGCCTAAATGTTTTAACTGACAGTCTCACAGGTTATTTTGGCTGCCAGAGTTGTACCCTTCCCTTCCTGCTGACTTACACGTACAGAAAAAGTTTTGTACCTCATTTTCTGCATTGTACCTCACTGTTTACTCATCTTTACTTACTTTATTTATTATTATTATTATTATTATTATTTTTTTTACTTACTTACTTACTTTTTTTGCTGTGACGCACACTCTCAAGGGCTCATACAGAACCAAGCATTTCACCGTAAAGTATGTGTATTTTATTGTGATATTTAAGCACATAATTTAGAATGTCTGTACGCACAGAAATATCGGGATTTAACAACCGTGCGTACACGGGTCCATGCACACTCCGTATTGAATACCATTCGTCCTTACCGTCAATGCTCGTGCATGGGATGTGAAATAATGGACTAACCCGAGCGAACTCTGAGAAACTTCACTGAGAGGGAGATTGTTCACGGAGGTCTAAGCAACTAATTTAACGCGCTGGCGAACCAAGAAGACGCAACACAATGCGTGTTATGGGAGAAATACAATCTATTTTGTTGTTGGTATTAGGTGTGTTGGGAAAGTTCACTTTCTACATGAACTAGTTCAGTTCACAGTTCACAATTTTTTAAATGAACTAGTTCAGTTCATAGTTCATAATTCAAAATGTTTAACTAAAGTTCATGGTTTCAAAAATGAACGTTTTTTTTTTTTTTTTTTTTATAGATTTTTCACATAGTTACTTACATTACAAAAACACACATTGGGACAAGGGGGGGGGGGGGGGGGGTCCTCCAGTTCATCTCTATGCCATCATCCACAACATAAGCAAGCAAAAACAAAACAAAAAGAAAAACAAATGTAGCAGCCTGAATATTCTATTAAGTATTCACAAGTGCTAACTAACTGTTACTTTCCCTGTGTGTGTATAAAGTGTGATAAACAGTGTTACTTTTGATATCTCGCCCGGTCTAATAACGAGGTGAGGTGCTACTCTTCTCCGGCTTCAGTATGGATCACTAACAATAACATTGAAGCACCTTTCTCCCTTTCTGGAGTGGTCCTAGAGTGGGATCAGTGGCGGTTGCCAGCAGGGGGCGGAGTGGCAGTGGTGGCAGGTGGAGCGGAGGAGAGAGGGAAGCAACGAGGAAGAGGGAATTACCTGGGGGCCAGAGGACCAGGAAGACCTCTTCAAGTTTCAAGTTTCTTTAATAGTTGTCATACAGAAGTACAGAATACTTTTATACAAAATGCTTCTTACTGTTACGCTCCAGAGACTGTGCAAGACAAGATAAGTATGAAATAAAATAACATAGTATAGCATGTAAATTAGAAGTAAAAGAAAATGAGGTCACAGTGTTCAGTTTAGACATATGTACAATGTTCGATGCAGAATAGACGTAACTGAGTTACCATATAATATACAATACTGTGCAGTGTACTAATATACAATACTATATAGTGCAAGGCAGAAATGGGATGAGGTGCAATTTAGGTACAATTTACAGTAGGTGTACGAGTTGTAGTGCAAATCCTTTATCAATAAATATAAAGTGTGTTTGTGTGATCTAAAGTGTGGAGTGGGTGCTGCAGTGTGTTGTTTGTTTAAGTGAGTGTGTGCGTGTGGGTGTGTGTGCTGTGTGCATTTGATGGTTGTTGCATAGTGTTTATTGTTTGTTTAGCAGCCTGATGGCCTGGGGATAGCAGCTTCTTCTTCGGCAGTGAACTCGACCGTGAACAGTCGCAGCGGGCGTGTGCTCAAACGAGCCCCGTTGAAGGAGTGCTGTTGAAGAGCCCCGTTGGAGAGCGACGGGGGATAAGAAGAGAGCCCCGTTGGAGAGCGACGGGTGATAAGAAGTACTTGCTAGTTGACGTGTTATCCTAGAAGTACCAGCGATAGTGTGTGAGTAAGCGATACAGAACGAAGGACTAACGTCTATAGTTAACGGGTTATAGTAGTAAGTGTGCGGTGTATTAGCATGCTGCTAACGGCTGTTTGACTCCAGTAGACTACCGGGCGCGCGGCGCTGAAGACCGGTGGTATAGTCAGCCACGTTGCGTTAGTAGTATAGCCGATATAGCAGGAGGGTGCATCCAGACCCGAAGTTTAGCTGTGTTTAGGGTAGCCAACAGTATTAGCTCAAGCAAGCAACAGCCAGCAGTCTCCCCGACGTCGCAGAGGACGCCTCTTCCCACCAGCAGAGGTCGCCATCACAGCACGCTCCTCCAGTTCACCACTGCCCATGCTGTTGCCCCAGCCCGCTGGCTGTGCTCGCGGGATCGCCCGACGCCATCTTGTCACCTGGACGAGAGGTGATAAGAGTGGGTCCGCCATCTTGGCTAAGTACGAACGGTACCTCGTGTATCCACATCAACGTCCATTCAAGTGAACGCTAACAACCAGTGTCTAAGGGGTACCCCAAACAATATAAGCCGGCTTTAGTGTAGGTTTTATTTTGGTAACGTGGGCCCACATTTGCTTGGTTTCTTTTGTATTTTTATTATTCTTGTTGTTTGAATTCCCAATGTTTCTCTACTTTATGCCTGGGTCTCCCCTAGTACAAGCCTATGGTGGGAATAGTGTTCCCCTACATTATCAGTGAGAGCACCCGGTGCCATTTATGAATAAGTGCTATCTGAATAAATCTGAAGTACAACCTGTAACTGATAACCTGCCCAGGCTTAAATACAAAGTAGATATAATTGGGAGCACTTTGTGTGTGTCTGTTTCTTCCATTTGCTAACCTAACCCCTGGGTAATACTGTGACTGCATAATTATTTAACCCTTACACCCCATTCACAGAATAGCATTTGAAGGGTCTATACAGGTGGTCAAGGAAGGGTACTGCTTACAGGGAAGCCCAATAATACTATTGAACTGACAGTCACCTGGTGTGGGAGGGCTGTCGGAGGTACTGGGGGAAGTGAGAGTGTGTGGGGAGCTACTGCTGACCGCCTTGGAAGGCGAGGGAGACCAGAGTACCATTCCCCAGGTTAGTAAATCCTGGGCCCCATCCACTCCTGCTGCAAGCCCTCCAGAACGACGTTCCAGGCCAAATACGGGGGTACATATAGATCCAATTCTATAGTATCCTGCTACCCAGTGGCTGTGTACTACTACTCCCACAAGCAGGGATAATCCACCCTTCTACACAAGCAAAAAGGAAAGCAAACCAAGACAGGCACTGTACAGTATTGCACTTGCCTCGAGCCCATTCACATGTAGACATATACATATATTTATTTTTTCCTATCCTAGGTCTGTCCATACAATGGGGCACTGGGCCTTTAGAAGGATCAGAGAAATTTCGCTCTCTCTCTCGCTCTCTCTCTCTCTCTCTCTTGCTCTCTCAACACAGCGCGCCCGCATGAATGAATGAATGAAAACTGTATTAACAGATTGCAGAATGGGTACAGTACAGCTCAATACATACAATTGTTAAGGGGATGCAGACCAGAGAAAGACTTTCGTCTTGTTTACATCAGGGTCCCCCATTTTCAATTCATCATGATATATGACTGAGCTGTACTGTACCCATTCTGCAATCTGTTAATAAAGTGTTCAATCAATCAAACCTGGATAAACACTTAAGATTCCCAAAAGTAGTGATAGACTGTAGGTACCCAGGTCTGTTTGACATTTCGAACATAAAGGAGATATTGAACGGCCCATTTTGTTAGTTCTTTTTTCAACACGTTGCTGCAAGCTATTATTTGTAAAAATGATTGAACCACAGACAGCAATCGGAATACTGGCATTTCCATAACGCTTTGCTGCCGCCCATTCAGTCCACACTAGTAGCAGCTGCAGCTTTCATCTCTACAGTATATTTTCAAAAACATGAGGAAAAACTTTGCTTGAATTGTCTTTATTATGAAAACTAAAACAGGGCGTTTGCATATTCTCAATGTCGCTGTCGACGTCGATGTACGGACTTGCTTCTTCAAACCGGGTGGACAAAGTTTACAGACAAACGTTAGATTGTTTCCGTCTGAGTCAGTACTGACTTTAACGTTAAACTCTTTTAAATGCTCATAAGCCGACGTCTAGAGGTAGAGTCTGACTGTGAGCGAGTGCTGCTGCAGGTCTCGGCTTCTGCTTGCAGATTCAGCTGGTCCACTGTTGTTGTGAGGAGGAGTCTGATGACGTAGCAGGGGGTGACAGGCGCGTTGCCAGATCGGGTGGTTTTACGCATAATTTTGAAGCCTGTTTACAGTGTGTTTTTAACTGGGTTTTCGGCTGAAATGCATATGAAATCTGGCACATCTTTGAACGCCATTATAATAGAGTGCTGAGAATGAACGCGTTCTCAATTACGTTCATTTAGCGGATATACAGTACGTTCAGTTCACGTTCGCCCAAAATACGAACGCGTTCATGAACGATCGTTCATTGAACGCGTTCAGGTACATCACATAGCCTATATAAATTATATATGCATAGCCTACATTATGCAACAGTAATTTGCACATAACGCAGCATGGCACAGACATGTCACACAGAGCCCCGCGATGCCTGCATTGTCCTTGTATCTTATATCTTTACATCTCCTCGCTGACGGACCCATGTATAGCCTATATCATATTCATATATGTCTCCAGGGAATCGTGGGGCTCGGAAAAGAAAGGGAACCCCTGCTATAGCCTATCTTTTATAAGCTATTTTATTTACGATTTGTTTCCATAGCCGGTCTCAGTTATTCTGTGGCTGGATGGGTCGGGATTAATGAAGCTGATAGGAGACTGCTTCTCGGCTATACGAATTGAAGCCACGATTGAAAATAATGTACTTCCTTCTTTTTATTTTTTTTAATAAAAATAATAATTAATGTACTTCTTTCTTGACAATAGCATATACTATAACAATAATACGAGAGCATATACAAGAACAATGAATCTCACTGCCATGTATGATGTAGCCTACGCCATGTGTAGCCTGCCTATATGTGATCAATAAAAACGCGAACTTGAATCCCATCATATTTATATGTTGTGTGTCCACTATGTTTGTTACTTTGTTATTCCCCCCCACCTATCTATGTAAAGCGACCTTGGGTCTCTTGAAAGGCGCTATATAAAATGAAGCTGTTATTATTATTATTATTATCACGTCTGTGCGCGCTCACAAAAAAAATACTGTCTTTTGTTTGAGTCTCAGACTAGTTTCAACGGAGGTAATCTATTGTAATAAATACGTGAGTTATACCATTAGCAGGAGAAACTGCTATGTAGCAGGGAAACTGCTATTTGTCCAAATGCCCTGAAATAACCAACTGCACAACCGGGGTACAAGGAATAACAACTTTATTAAATAAAAGTACCTATGATAATCGATCATACAGGGGACACAGGATTAGTAATCAAGGGGACTAATCGGGTACCGTAGAGGCTCCTATTATACAGTATAAGTTTATATAAGTATAATATTTCTTCCGGGCACTCGCGATCATTAGCAGGACTCTATCTCAACACACTGGATAATCAATCGCTCGCCCTAACTCAATAAACAACGTTATTTGGACGTATATAGTATTATACAACCTGGAAATGGTTCATCAGGATCAACATCCCATAATCGAAAACTGTCTACTCCAAGCTGATCGTCCAACGGCGCGAGGAAGATACGGTGAGTTTCAACGTTATTTTCGAACGTCTTCTATACTAACTGATCTGATGATCATATGACCCACACTAGATGAATGGTATAACGTTGCCCACGGAATTATAAACGCCCCCTCGCCCATCCGGTCAATATCAGATGATACGTAGTAACTTCTAGAAGTACCTCCAGTTGAAATTTTTCATCTGGCACCGATCGCTACCAAACTGTATTTGATCATCAATATAATGCATTTGGGGCTATAAATCAAGTTCTGGAGAAAGCTGCAGAAAACGATAAAAACATACTTATACTTTAGACCATATTTTAGTATGAATATGTGAATGAAAAAGTATATCGTTGCTACACCCTGAACAATGGATATAGGACATTGAATGGGCCATAATAATGTCAATTTAGCAATAGAATTTAAAAAGTTATAGCCCTGCAAAGAAGGGGAACTTCTCCATAGACAAATAAAGCTGGCTAGGGATGGTAAATTATGAATTTAACCATGGCGATCAAAGTGTCACCTCTCGAAGAGGCACTGTAAAAGACATCAAACCATAATAGTTAAATAAGGAATACTCTTCCGGTAATAATTACCCCCCCCTCTCGTTTTCCCATGTCCCTCTTCAATCGGTCACATTCAATATCCTATCGGTCTGAGCTATACAATAAATAGGGCATATGAAGGAATAGCCAATATGCAGGTTAAATTAAGAGGCACGATATAATACAGACAGTATAACTATAAGATACACAATATACAATACAGTATATATACCAATTACACAGTAGGCCTATACACAGTTATAAAATAGGCCATACTAAATACAATCGTTACTAAAATACAAGATCCTATAATAAGTGCAATGTGTGTAGCAGTGGACTTAACTCGCCCTCACGGCGCGACCCTCCCCGGGGGTCTGTGCTTTTGGACACCGTCCAACTCTCCGGCAAAATGCTTCGTCGAACGGTGTTCCACCAGGTTGTAGCTGTAACCTAGCAATCGTACTCGGCGTCCGCAAGGACGTTCCGAGTATAGTGTTTTTAGGAGCGAGGTAGCACAGTACTCTCTATAACCCGTCCCTGTCTGTCTCCAGGAGGGTAAGCCTCCCCTCCTTGCGCTACTGGAACCTGTGGACGGCTGGCTGAACTGTCTTCGTCGCTGGCGGATAACTGGCCGCGATCGACCCCACCCCCCGGGACCTAACGGAGTCTGGTTACCGCTTGTAGCGAGGTGCTCCAACCCCGATATCCGAGTCCCACTGGCTTATCAATAGTCTCAGCGTCTCATCCCCACGCACAATCAGTAACACCTGAGTTCAATAATGACAGCCACTTGAGTCCCTGCTCCTGACGTCATTACCCGGCCCATTCACATCACACCCCCCCCCCCCCCCCTTAAAGAAAGGACTCGTCCTCGAGTCCTACGGCGACATGTGGTAGTCTAGAGACCAACGTCGCGCCCTCCGCTGGCGTACTGGACGTCCCTCCTCGACAGACCCTGAAGGCCGACATTCCTGCAGCTCTGGACTGGACACAACCACCTCCGTCTGGGGCGCAGCTTCCGTCGCAGCGGAAGCCCCCTGTGTTCCCTCTGCATCCTCCGGCCCACGATCACCGGCGGTCTGGTCCCCTGGGGCCTCCTGTGTTCATTCTGCATCCTCCGGCCCACGATCACCGGCGGTCTGGTCCACTGGGGCCTCCTGTGTTCCTTCTGCGTCCTCCGGCCCACGATCACCGCCCGTCTGGTCCTCTGGTGGTGGCCTTTCTCCTGCAGAGCCATCCCGGCTGGAAGGTCGATGGCAGACCCAACTGGCACTAAACGGGGACCCAGAGGACTGACGGCGGCCAGACAGGTTTGGACCACTCCTCTGATTAGCTCTCCTGGATGCTGGCGCTGGATTTAACGGGGCTGTCAAAGAAGAAGTGAAAGGTTTGAGTCGGTTGAAGTGAACCACACTCTCTGGGCCTCCCTCCACTAGCACTAGCCTATAAAGCACATCGGTCACCCTCTCCACCACTCTAAAGGGACCTTTGTACCGCCTCTGGAGCTTGGGACACACCCCACGCTTCCTGGCCTTATTCTGAACCCAAACCAATTCCCCATCAGAATAGTATTGAAAATTGGCCCTAAAGTCATAGGACTTTTTCTGCTGTTCTGAGGCCCTGGCCTGGTGCCTTTTAACTGCTTCCTCCACCGTGGACAATGTGTCCCGCAACCTAGACACATAATTGTCCACCGAGTCACAGGACTCCTGATTGCCCACCTTCAGCATAATATCCACTGGCAGAACAATTTTCTGTCCAGACAGTACTTTATATGGGGTGAAGGAAGTGCTAGCATGCACACTACTACGATAGGCCAACATAACATAAGGCAACAGTGTGTCCCAGTTTAACTGATTGTCCTCCACAAAGAGAGACAACATGGACAAAAGGGTTCGATTAAAGCGCTCCACCAGCCCATCTGACTGGGGGTGGTAGGGGGATGTCCTTGTTTTCTGCATGTGCAGAAGCCTACACAATTCTCTGAATAGATTCGACTCAAAGTTACGACCCTGGTCGGAGTGGATACTCCGTGGTGCCCCAAACCGACACACCCACTCCTTGGTCAAGACTTTGGCAATTGTCTGTGCTTCCTGGTTAGGCAATGGAAAAGACTCTGTCCACTTGGAAAAATAGTCCCCCACAACCAGAATATACTTATTTTTCCCAGGGGTCCGGGGAGGGGGCCAAGAATGTCGAGTGCCACCCGTTCAAAAGGCCTAGATACCCTGGATGTCTGTAGGGGTGCACATGGCCGCTTCCCCTGACTCTTCCTTGAACCACAATCGACACATTCTCTAACCCATCTCTTGACATCGCCAAACCAGCCTGGCCAATAGAACCGGTCTTTAACTTTTCCTTGCAGCTTCTGCACCCCCAAGTGCCCCCCGGTGGAGACATTGTGCAGCTGCGCTAAAACCCCAGGCACCATTGACTGAGGGAGCACCACCTGTACCCGAGAGGCTGCATCGGAATTTGCAGGAGGAATCCGCACCAGCCTAGCGCCCTGCACCTGGAGCTGACTCCACACAGTAGCATAATTCTGCAGGCCAGCGTCTACCGGTATTGGACTGGAACCAACCTGATTTTTAAAGTCAATTGTTTGTCTCAACTCACTATTGGCCATCTGTGCATCGGATAACTCATCAGTCTCTTTTTCCCCACTGGACACTACAGAAGGCAGAGCTTCCTGTACTGTGCACATCCTTACGGTAGCCCTGTCTGCTATTGCCTGAGAGGCCTTCTGGTCAGATAGTTCTTTTCCCAGAAAAGCCAGCAGCCTAGAAATGGAATCAGCATTGCTGTGTAGCTTGCCTGGACGATGAACAATCTTATACTGAAAATTGGCCAATTTCTCAAGCCAACGAGCCAACTGCCCCTCCAAGTCCTGAAAGTTATCAAGCCAACGGAGAGAATTGTGGTCAGTTCGCAACACAAACTCCCTACCCAACAAATAGTGCTTGAAGTATTTGGTAAACGCTACCATACTCAAAAGTTCTTTCTTAGTGGTGGCATATTTACGTTCTTGTTTTGTAAGAGCCCTGCTAGCATATGCTATCACTCTCTCGAGTCCTCCCTCCTCCTGAGACAATACTGCCCCAATCCCCACGTCACTTGCATCCGTATCCAGGATAAATGGTTTGCTGGGGTCTGGATAAGCCAAAACAGGGGTGGTAATCAGACTACACTTGAGCTGCTCAAAGGCTCCGTGACAGTCCTCACTCCAGCGAAAGTGCCTCCCCTTTTCTGTCAACTGATGCAGAGGCCGGGCAATGTCAGCAAACCCTTTCACAAAGCGCCTATAATATGAGGCTAGTCCCAGAAAACTCTTAACCTCAGTCTGACTGGTGGGAACAGGCCACTCTCTGACTGCCTCCACTTTAGCAGAATCTGGCATCACTCCCTCACTAGAGATTACATATCCGAGGTACTGGACTCTTGTTGAAAACAAGTCACACTTGGACGGTTTAACCTTAACACTTTGGTCGCCAGGCTTATATTCTTAATATACCATCCTCCGCCAGCTCTATTTGTCTATGGGGATGTTTACCTTCTTTGCAGGGCTATAACCTTTTAAATTGTATTGCTAAATTGACATTACTATGGCCCATTCAACGTCCTATATCTATTGTTCAGGGTGTAACAACGTTATACTTTTTCATTCACATATTCATACTAAAATACGGTCTAAAGTATAAGTATGTTTTTATCGTTTTCTGCAGCTTTCTCCAGAACGTGATTTATAGCCCCAAATGCATTATATTGATGATGAAATACAGTTTGATAGGAATCTGCGCGAGATAAAAAATGTCAAATGGACGTGCTTCTAGAAGTTACTACTGATCATCTGATGTTGACCGGATGGGGGGGGGTCGTTTATAATTCCGTGGCCAACGTTAGATGATTCATCTAGTGTGGGTGATATGATCATTAGAGCAGTTAATATCAAACACGTTAAAAAATAACGCTGAATCTTACCGTAGCTTCCTCATAGCGTTGGGCGATGAGCGTGGAACAGAAATATTCCTATTATGGGATGTAGAAATATGCGATCCATTTCCAGGTTGTATAATAGTATATACATCCAAATCATGTTTATCGAGTTATTGGTAACGGATTGCTATCCGTTGTGTCTAGCTCGAGTCCTGGGACTATTACCGAGTGATCGGACCGAATTGAAATGAGCACCAGCTTCCATTTCCTGTTTCCGCTCTGGGCGATCCGCCGATCGGCCACCAGATGGTGCTCTTGAACCATTGGAGAGTTGAGAGGGGCTCAACAGTAGATCTCAAGTCTCCGGGGGAGAAATATGATTTCGATCACAGATTTTTGAAATATTGATATCAAAGACGTGGTACGGCGTCTTTGGCAGAATGAGCATGGCGGGGAAAGACGTCCTACGGCGTTTTTGGCGACCATAGTGTTAAGGTTGGCCTGCTGAAGTTTCTCCAGCACACCACCCAGGCATGTTAGATGTTCATGGAAAGTGCACCCAAATACAATTATATCATCCAAATACACTAAGCAGGTAGTCCACTGCAGATCAGCCAGAATTAGGTCCATCAACCTCTGAAAAGTGCTGGGTGCATTGCAAAGCCCAAAACTCAACACATTGAACTCAAATAGCCCCTGACGGGTGGTAAATGCAGTTTTATGGCGGTCTTTAGGGTCTACTTCCACCTGCCAATAGCCACTCGCTAAATTCAGGGTGGAAAACCAACAAGCATGACAAAGGCTATCCAGGGCATCATCGATCCTAGGGAGGGGGTATGCATCTTTTCTAGTAACCTCATTGAGTTTCCTATAATCGACAGAACCGGAGCCCACCCCCTTTCTTTTTTACCAGTACAATGGGAGAAGCCCATGGACTACAAGATGGCCGAACTATCCCACTATCAAGCATTTGCTTCAAGTGGCTCGTCACCTCTTGCTGTAAATGGAGGGGGACCCTTCTGGGGTGCATCTTTATTGGCCTTGCATCCCCCATATCAATCTCTTCCGGGGTCAGATGAGTCCTGCCTAAGTCAGTCTCCCCCTGACTAAACACAGTGATGTTCTTATGCAGTAACTCCCTGACTGCCTTTAACTCATCAGGGGCAAGACCCCTCTCCCCCACGCCAAACTGACGCATGAGTGTATCAACTGTCCAAGGCTGCAAGGTTTTTCCCCTCTCACTCTCGTCATGCAGCTCCGCCCCCCCTTCCTCCACTTCAATATCAGTGAATAGGGTGCCTACTTTCATGCCACGCTTTAGCATTCGACCCTCATTAGTGACATTAATAACCCTCACCGGTAATGTGCCCTGCTGGACTCTACATACTACCCAAGCTACCAAAACATCACGCTGTTTGGAAATGGAAGTGGAGGGTTCCAGCATTGCTGCTGCATAATCTCCCCATCTGCTCTGGACCTGACCCAAAATAATAATTTCACTGCGTGGGGGCACCAGGGTGTCAGACTGCACTACGACAGCCTGAGGCTCTAATGATGGGTTAGGGTCAACCAGAGGAAATTTCCTGCGCATTATCTGACAGAGGGAATGTCAGCAACCAAAAATGTTGCTACCAGCGCGCGTGACTCCAGTTGACATACCGTCTGCCAGCACCCTAGAATGCCCATCCCCCCACCATTAGCTGCTGTAGCCTGCCCAACATAATCTACCAGATCACATCCTCCTTTTGTAGCAGAGAGCCACAGTTGTTTAGGAATGACAGAGCTAGAAGCTCCAGTATCTACAAGTACATGACAGTCTAACCCACCTATTTTAGCTTGAAGATATCCCGAACCACCCTTTAAGCTGTCAGGGGCCACAGTAGACTCAGGAATGGGGGCGGGCATTGGACCCTCTGTGCACACCCCCTCTAGTTTTCCTGTAAATAAGGGCAGTCGTGTCGGAAGTGACTATTACAGAGGGTGGGCCATACTTTTTTTTTTTTGGAAAATCAATCGAGTGGGGTGTCTAAAATATGTGTTTTTTTGTGGGGAATTCAAATATGGGATTATTTTTCTAATCGGATAACTCCTACCTACATTGTTTTGGATTTCAAAATGGCCGATTTGACCATTTTTCACCCCTTGGCCATACATGGATGCCAACATGAATCTGAAGGAAATCCTAACATGCAAGGTGTCTAAAAGATGTGTTTCTTAATGGGGAATTCAAATACGAGTTCATTTTTGGGATAGGATAACTCTAACCTACATCATTTTGGATTTCAAAATGGCCGATTTTACCATTTTTCACCCCTTGGCCATACATGGATGCCAACATGTATCTGAAGGAAATCCTAACATGCAAGGTGTCTAAATGATGTGTTTCTTAATGGGGAATTCAAATATGAGGTCATTTTTGGGATAGGATAAATATAACCTGCATAATCTTGGATTTCAAAATGGCTGATTTTACCATTTGAACCCATTGGTATTGTATTACAAAATTGCAAAGATAAAAAATATATGGGAAATCATTTATAATGACAAAGCCATCAAATTTATTAACAAGTGAACTGTATATAACTGGATACAACTCCAAAGATCAATAATAATAATAATAATACTAACAATAATAAATTGTATTTGTAATGCACACAAACACCTAAGTGCTAAATCTCGATCTCCTGACTTCTTGAACTTTGCCAGGTTCCAATATCTTGATTGGACTCATTCTTGGATGGCAAGATCTCCTACTGTACTGCTTTAGCCACCAACCTACAAACACAAACTTAAAGTCAACGTCAGCCATAAATAGGTGAGCTCTTTCCAGAACTACTCAGCAGAAACCTCTGTAACCATTTTAACAAACGTCTCAATGTATTGAGAAAATCCATGGGGCTCCATCAATCCTCTATCTTCTTAAAACATTGGAAAGGCAGGGGATGGAAAAGAAGGCAGAGAAAAGGAGAAGGGGCAAAGAAGAAAGCTTTGCAGCAGCATACAAGGTTGCCAGGAAGGATGTTGAGTGCTTCCTTACAGTCCCTGAAGTTGAGCTCATTCCTGAAACTGACCCTGCAGCTTCAGCAAAGCTACGGAAAAATTATGATGAGATTCCAAACATCGCCCTTGCTAGTGTAAGGTATGGCATAGGTCTAAGGCCAACTGCAGCTATAGCAACTGCAGCTCTGATTGATGCAGGACTCATCTTAGAAGATGACACAAGTAAAGTGATTGATAAGAACAAGGTTAAGAGAGAACAAGAAAAGTTGATGCAAGAGCTGGGGGAAGAGTTTGAGGAGAAGTGCAGGGAGGAGGGGGGGATCTCCTGTATCCTCTTTGATGGGCGGATTGACATGACCAATGTGATGATGGAAGCTGAGGGCAGTGACCAATCTTTTCCTGCAAAGATCAAGGAAGAACACTATAGTGTTGCTAGTGAGCCTGGCAGCAACTATCTGTTCCACTTTACACCAGAGAAAGCAACTAAAGAGAATCTGAATCACATGCAGAGAAGATTGCTAAGGTCCTGTTTGTCTGGCTGAAAGAGAGAGGTTCTGATAAGACCTTGTGGGCCATTGGGGGAGACTCGACCAATGTCAACACTGGAGTGAAGGCAGGTGTAATGCGGAAGCTGGAGCTGCACCTGGGGAGAAAGCTGGTCTGGTTGGTGTGCAACCTGCACACTGGTGAACTTCCACTGCGCCATCTCATTGTTGAAGTTGATGGGGCTACTCTGTCAGACAACAAATTGTCTGGGCCAATAGGACAGCTCCTTGATTCTGTTACAGACTTGGAGATCAATCCTAACTTCACCAGGATATTTCTTGGCCCTCCGCTGATCAAGCTGCCTGAGAAGATCATTCAAGATCTCTCAACTGATCAACACTATGGCTAAAAGCTAGTCTGTGCAATCAGGGATGGAGTGCTTTCTGCAAGGCTGGCTCTGCTGGAGATTGGACCAGACATCGACCTGGGACTTATAGGAACCCAAGGAGGACAACTTACACTACCTTAGGCATACTGCACCTTATGTGGATACTGTGATACTGTGAATAATGTATATTTCAGTTAGTTAGATAGTAAATTATAACACTACCTTATGCATACTGCACCTTATGTGACACTGTGAAAATATATTTCAGTTAGTTAGATAGTAAATTATATTGACCTATTTGTTTACACTGCTTGTGTTGTTTTCACTACCTGTACCCCCCCCCCTTCCCCCATGCTGCTATGATGCCTGAATTTCCCCAAGGGGATCAATAAAGGAATATCTTATATTATCTTAAAAGGAAAGATGAAATTCCCTACCTGGGTTCCATCCTATAGAGGCAAATCATTCCTGTGACAAAATGGGATCCAATGTAATAAAACTAAGTCAACCAACAAACTAGATTCCTGTACCGGATCTCCTCTCTGGTAAACAAGAATACCTTGAAGACTCTAACAGGAGCACTCATTCAAGGGTACTACGACTATGCTTGCACCTCATGGTACCTGCCCACTTTGACAACCTAGGATGGCTTAGAGAGTAGACGACAGAGTACAGCAACTTGCAATGGGCCTGGTCTACAAGATACACTACACCACTAAGATACCCATGTGCATGTCGGAATACTTCCCAAAGGTCAGTGAATACCACGACCACAACACCAGAGGGAGTTCCACAAATCATGTTCAACCCAGATAAAATAATTTAAAAAGTTTAAAAAAAAAAAAAAAAAAAAAAAAAAGTTTAATAAAAAAAAAATAGTCATAACTTAGAAATGAGATTGCATAGGTCTATGAATCGATATCGCGATTCTGTTTTGATTAATTGCCCAGCCCTACAGTGTGTACAGTAAGTTAGCTTGGTGATTATCATTGTGATGTAGGCTAAGATGGCTAGCTACTGTTAGCATACAAGCGTTTACAAACACTAGCCTACTTACCTTTTCATCCACAACGTTTTTTCTGATCCACTTCTTCATGTTGCTCAGTTGCTGGTTTATACTTCGGTCCTAATGTTGGCGCAAAGTTTAATTTAGCCTGACTTTACTTGTTATAGCTGTACAGCTTACTTCTACTAAACAACAACTAAACTACTTCCTTGCTCTTTCAAACAGTCAAAATGGGTCCATCTGCAGGGTCGGAGGTTAGGTTTAGCTCTGGCCAATCTCAAGTTTCTCAAGTTTCTTTATTAGTTGTCATACAGAAGTACAGAATACTTTTATACAAAATGCTTATTTCAGTTACATTTTGTATAAAAGTATTCTGTACTTCTGTATGACAACTAATAAAGAAACTTGAGAAACTTGAGATTGGCCAGAGCTAAACCTACCCTGCAGATGGACCGTTTTGACTTTGCAATGCAGCAATCTCTGATTGGATTTGCAAGGCTGCCAATCATATTCAACCTCCATGTATTGGATGGCAAGGGCTGTCAATCATTCAATCCTCCATTCAATGGCGAGAGTTTAACTGCACAGACCGTGCTTAGACGAAGTTAATAGCCTATTTCGATTGGCTGTTATTTATTATTTATATAACATTGGGTCACACCTGTGAAGTTTTCTTCACGAATAATTACTGCAGTCATTACTGCAGTGCAGGCCTGCTCAGAGCTGTCAATTTTGGCCATTTTTTAAAAAGAAGAAATTCACTGACATTTTTTTTACAGAGGAAAACTTTTCTAATAAAAAAATATAAAATAATAATAATTAAAAAAATAAATTTTTTATATATATATAAATAAAATAAATGTATATATATATGTAAATTAATAATAATTATGAATTATGAGTGAATTTGTGTTTCACGTGTTGTCATAGAGAAACCTCCACTGTCCCATGTATATCTCCCTATCTATGGGTGCGTGCAAGTAGGCTGTCTTCACATCCATCTGGTGCAAAATCAAACTGTCCTCAGCCGCTTTCTGCATCACTACCCTTACACTGGTCAGATTGGCTGTGGTGGAGAAGGTCTCACCGTAGTCTATCCCCTCCCTCTGACTGTAACCTTTAGCTACGAACCTGGCTTTGTACTTGTCGTGGCCTTCAATACCCTCCTTGATTGAGTACACCCATTTCCCCCCCACTGTCTGTCTGCCCTCTGGTAACTTGGTTAGAGTAAAGGTGTGGTTGTCCTCTAGGGACCTCATCTCCTCATCCATTGCTCTCTCCCATTTACTTGATTCAGGGGACACTATGGCCTCTTTAAAGGTCTGAGGTACTCCACTTACTACTCTGTAGCAGTAATCAATGCTGGTAAGTGTACTGTCATCCTCGTCACTTTCTCTCCGGGCATAGTCTGTCAGATACTTTGGGGGTTTGTGTTCCCGTGAGGGATACCTCCCACTGCTTGGGGCACGTGGCGTCACCCTCGGGTGCTCCTCGTCATCGTCCTCTGGGGGTTGCTGACTGTCTGTCTGCACGACCGTGCTAAGTACACTAGGCTGAGGTGTCTCTGTTTCTTCACACCTTACTCTGGAGTCCAGCTCTGACTCCTCTGTCTGTGTCTCGTTCTCACATGTTGTCTTTGTGACAAATTTGACTAGCCTGTGTTTCTGCACTTTCCCTTTACCGGGATAATAGACTAGGAAAGCGGGGCTTCCTTTGTCGTGCCCTACAAAGAGTCCTTTTTCACATCTGGACTCGAGCTTTCCTCTGTCCTGCTGGTAAGCATAACACACTGATCCAAATTTGTGCATTCTAGTTAGATTACATTTCTTTCCTGTCAGTGCTGTATACGGGGTGGTGTCCGTGTGCTTATTAAAGCACCTGTTTCTGGTGTAAGCGGCTTCTTGCACCGCATAATGCCATAGGCTCTTAGGTAGGTTACCAGCTATTAGCTTACACCTAGCCATTTCGAAAAGTGTACGTCCTTCCCTCTCTGCCACTCCGTTCTGGTGTGGGGAGTATGGACATGACGTCTTGTGTCTTATCTTGTTCCTTCTCAACAGTGATTGGAACTCTCTATTTGTGAACTCGGTTCCGTTGTCGGACCTCAAGCATCTTATGTTACCATAAGGGGCTACGTCTGCCAGGAATTTCTCCATGGCCTGGAGTGTGTCACTCTTTGCTTTGAGAAAGTAAACAAACACTGCTCCTGTACACACATCTGTAAAATACTGTACATATCTAAAGCCTCCTATGGACTTGTTGCTTACTGGACCGGCTAGATCTGTGTTAACTAGCGCAAGTGGTACCTTTACTTTTTCTGTGGGATTTCTGTTTCTCGATTGAGTGAACGTCCCCTTTATGCACACTACACATTCTTTGTCAGGTATACGCTTTTCACCTTCAATGTGCATGCCTTCTGTCACTGCTTGCAGTTTCAGTAAATCCTCGTAATTACAATGACCCATAATCTCATGCCATATCTGAATATCGTGACTGACAGTCACATTACACCTATCATTATTATTACACTTGTCGTTGTCATTACACTCTGTTTGTAGATAATACATTCTCTTGTACACCTCTATGTTAAATCGCGTACCGTCAGGCTCTACAAGAAAATGTTTACCTTCATTGAAGAACACTTTGGCACCGTTCGCAGTAGCAGATTTTACAGAGAATAGTTCTTGTGGGAACGAGGGTATGTAGAGAGCGTTCTTTAACGTCACTGTACACCGGCGCCCCTCACTGTCTATGAGGCATACCTGTGCGTCTCCTCTCCCTTGTGCCAACCCGTAGGTGCGCTTCCCGTCTGCCAGCTCCATGCTGTGTCTCTCCGGGTCGAAGGTGTTGTCAAAGTTCTTGAATCGATTCCTGTCGTTGATGACGTGGGACGACGCACCTGTGTCCACAATCAGTCCCTTCCTTTGGGCCTGCTGCAGCTGCGTTGGCCGGGTGACGTATGCTGTCTGCGCCCCGAAGATGAAGTCCTCTTGTCCCGCTACTCTCCGGGCGTTGTCTCGATCCGTCTCACGTCCACCGCTGTCGCCATCTTGTCCACTGCCGCCATCTTGTCCATGCGCGTACCGCTCGCTCTGGTCGCGTTTCTTCCTGCACACTTTGTCTGTGTGCCCCGTGGATTTGCAGAAGCAGTTATCTTTCCGATGGCCTTTTTCTCCGCATCGCCAACACGCCAGCTCCGTCGTGGGCCTGGTCTTCTCTCTCGGCGTCGCTTGGGCCTTCAGCACCCTCTCTCCCGCCTCCGCGGCGGCTGGGTGGGTATCTTCTGAGGCCTCGAAATTTCGCAACTTGGCCTTGAACTCTCCCAGCGTCATGTCCGCTGAACCGTGTGTTACCAGTAGTGTGAACGGTTTGTACAGCTCCGGTAGTCCTCTCATCACCATCGCCATCATTAATCCATCGCTTGGTGCTTCTCCTGCACTCTTCAGCGCCGTAATGATCTGCTCAGCTCTGATGACGTATTCGGTCACAGTCTCTGTGTGCCCCTTCTTCAGTGCTGTTAGTGTTATGTAGAGGGATAAGATTTGGGGTCTTCCTTGTCCGATATAATGTTCTCTCTCTCAACACTTTCAGGCTTTCTCTGCCTTTGTCCTTAGTGTCGTGGAATATCAGCCCCAAGCTTGTGTCCTCTAGCAGTGGTGCTAACTCACAGTATGCATCTGCATTATGCTTGTTGTCCAGGGCTCGCACGGCCGCCATTACTTCTTCCGTGGGGGCCGTCAAGATCGTCGTCTTCAGTCCCACACCGTGCATGCAGCACAACATGCGCTCTTCCCAGAGCTCATAGTCCTCTGCTCTTCCGTTGAACGAGGGCCATTTGCTCTTTCCTTTTGTCGCCATCCTCTTGTTGATGGTAGGCGTAGCTTTAGCTCTTGTTGGCCTAGCCTTTAGCCACGCGGTGCTCCCAGTGCTAACCTAGCCTATACTTCAGCTAAACTTGCTACCCTTTATTATTTCGCCCCTGCGTGATCTGGGCCCATAACCTGTTGACAGAGTCAGCTATGGGGCGACAATAATATGTTCATGAGGCATGGTTTCTCTCTTTAGCCATTAAACGGCGTGGTTTATTTCACATTGGTACACAGCAGTACATGAGAGTCCTTCTCCTATGAGAGCGACGGTGGAAGTGACAGAGGGGGAGTTAACAACTCCTTTTATACCCATTACCTGGCGGCAGCATTAGCAGCTCCGCCTATAGCACCCTCTTGTGGAAACAGTTACACAGTTAGACAGTTACTTGCAATCATACACAACATCTAACTTTAACAGTACTGTACGCGCGGAGGACTGCAAGCTAGGCTAACTTTAGCTCCCCATCACCCTGCCTTACCCAGTCTCTTCCTGGCTAACTCTGGCGAACAAAATGGATGAACTGCTGCTGCGGATCATCAAGGAAGCATACTAGGACCGCCACTGTTCCTAATTTATGCAAATGACATGTCATCAGCTTGTGACTGCAACTTGTTCCTGTTCGCGGACGACTCAGCCCTGCTTTGTTGCAGGTTGAAAAAGCCCTCAGATCTGAACTCTGCAGAATCTGCACCTGGCTCGCTGATAACAAACTATCACTACACCTGGGTAAAACAGAGTCCATTCTCTTTGGATCAAATACTCAGCAAAGCCTCTCCATATATATATGTGGTTGGCCCTTTAACACTTTGAGTGCCAGCCACGACATATGTCGTTATTTCATGCCCCCCGTTGAGTGCCGACGATGCGAAATGTCGTTTTATTTTTTTATTAGCGATCTGAATTCATATTTCATCAACCGAGTCTCCCGTTGGTACAGCAGCCCCTCTAGGAGCTCCGATGGGAAAATACCGCCCCTATCGTCTATCCCTGTGTAACTGCAGGCCATTCGATTACACTGGTGGATGTGTGGTGGATGTGTGTGGAGGGAGCCTACTGGCTCCACTATGCTGGCGAGCCGTCTGATCAAGAGGGAAGTGATTGCGAGACGGAAAGCAGCTTGGAATATATATTTACAGCAGCCAATAATCAATCAATAAACGTGATCGATATTTGGAATGGCGATCAGATAATGGAATAATCTTTTTGGAGAACATCTGATCTAAGGTAAGGAATCTATGTTACCAGTCTTGGGGTAATCGGAGCTGTTTTGACCTATATCTTAGCGTGTCCCGTGTGTGTGTGTGTGTGTGTGTGATGTTGAGGAAATGAGGTAATCGATTTCTCAGCTCGCTTCTATAGCGTGCATAAGTACATATATACTATCGATAATCTAGCGTTTATTTGAAAACGATTCATAAATAGGCAGACAAATGACAACGTGTCTAGTGTATTCGAGAATATCCCAATAAATGCCGTTTATGAGGGAATCTTTCTATTTTCCGAAGATTTTCGAGAAAACGATAGCTTTTCGAAATGCTATAAAAAGGATATGAACCGATTAAAAAACAATTCGTTTGAACAATGTTGACTGCAAACAAGTCATTGATAAGCGACGGGCAGATTAGACACATAGCCATAATTTAAAACATAGATTATGCATTTTTTAAGCTATCATTGAAGTGGGTGGCGGCATTCAAGGGCGTAAAAAGGAAAACCCGGCCGGCATTGAAAGTGTTAAGCATGGCGCCCAAACACGTATATATACGTGGTTGGCCGGGACAGTGTTAATCATCTTCCCTTTATTAATTTCCTTAGATTTTTTTTACACATGATCTCAAGAAAGTACTGCACGAGATCATTGGCAGTTTTTCATGTCTGGTAATTATTAAAAAAAAGTTTAATTATGTTTTTGGTAGATTTGTATTTGTTTGTACTACCGGGCAGTCCGGTAGAGGGAGAGAGAGAGGAAGAACGGGAGACAGAGCGGGGGGAAGACATTCGGCAAAGGACGCCGGGTCCGGGAATCGAACCCGGGTCGGCCGCTTTGCGACGCAGCGTGTTACATGGTTGGGTGCCCATGTCTGGTAATTTTTTGCATGGTGTTATTCACTGTCAAAGATGCAAAGAAAAATCATAATTCATATTCTCCTTTGTTTCATCACAATTTAAGCAAGCCTAGAAATAGACACAATATTTCTGACACTGGGAATACATTCACTGAGGTCCATAGATGTCCCTAGATACCAAGAATATGCAAATGGACCTTGTAGAAGTGGAGCAATATTCCATTTACTTAGGTATGTATTTTAGGCTGATTCTCAGAAAATAGGCTCCGGGTGGAAGAGGTTAATCCATTGGCAATTTGTCCCTATACACGCTACAATAAAAAATTCAAATGCATATGATCTGTATATTATGTCCCATCATGCATGCATGAAAGGGGGGGGGGGGTGGGTCGTTTCTGATTAATTGATTGTCAATTAATTGTCAAGCCGATGAGACTCCAAAAAGAATATTCCAATTATTTGATTGCCATCTGCTAGATCGTATGTCCATTTGGCCCACGTCATAACCCCCAAAAGCATAATGATTCTGGTGTCCCGAAGGCGATTCAATGCGATCGGGTGTATATCTTGATCCACGTTACAAGATAACTCCGCCCGGATGACTTTCAATGACACAAAGGGAGTGCAACATCGGCCGCATACCACCAGGCGGCGGTATTGGACCGCTGCGATCTCAGACACATTGCCACACAGTAGCCTACCACAGCATACCAGGATGAATTATGAATGGAAATAGCGAATAAAAGAAATAAGTAACGATCATAATAACGAGTATACTCGTTGTTGGCGTCCAACAACGAGTATACTCGTCGTTGGCAGGGAAAGGGTTAAGATGCAGCAGGCGGCCCTCTGGGCAGACACACACACACTTGTGCTTATTCTCTTATAATTATAATAATAAATACGACTATATATGTTTGTATTGATGTGCGTCTGTGTTTTTAACACTTTGAGTGCCACGCCGGGTTTTCCTTTTTACCCCCTGAATGCCACCATCGGCGCCAATGTTAACGTTAATATCGCCTAATCTATGTTTTAAATTATGGCTATGTGTCTAATCTGCCCATCGCATTATCAAAGACTATTTTCCAGTCAGTGCTGTCAAGGCAGATTGTTTTTTTATCGCGTCATTTCCGTTTCAGAGCATTTAGAAAAGCACCCGTTTTCAGATAAAAAACAGCCCATTCTGGACCATTCTATGAAAATCGTCTTTTATTGGAATATTCCACAACGTTGATATTCGTCTGCCTTTTTATGAATCGTTTTCAAATAAACGCTAGATGATCAATATTATACGTGCACGCAAGCACATTCGGGCCGCGTACGGATAATCGCTGCGTTGATTTCCTCTCGGACTTTTACAGTGAAACCGAAAGAGTCCATTTCACAAAACAGCCTATAACTTCATCAAAATTAGTCTGATTATCCTAACACTGATAACATAGAGTCCTTACCTGACATCAGATGGTATCCAACTGGTATATTCCAATTCCTGATCACCATTCGAAAAAATCGATAAGTGTATAGATCCAACGCGATACAGTAGAACTCCATGATCAGCGAGGCTCAGAGGATCCAGAATGAATGAAAATGTACCGGATTTCTTTCCCCATCCATTTTCATTGAGTCCATTCCAAAATCCCTTATGTCATCTGGGAGACGACAGGGGGCGCTTTTTTCCACAATGATCGCCGGCGCCGCTCGGGTATACTCGGGTAGGCTCGGGTGATGCAATATGATTTCAGATCGCTAAAAAGAAAAAAAAGAAAAATCCGGGAAATCTCGTGAGTGGCTTTCAACCACCTATAAATAAACCCGAGATATCTCGTGTGCGGCACGCAAAGTGTTAACGGCTTCATTTGGAAGAAATCATTGGTGATTGCCAGTGATTCTACAGACAGTTATTAAATATTTTGAGACAGCAATTGACCTCAAAATTCCCCCGTCGGCACCGTATGGTGGAAACAGTCCTAAGGGCTACATCTGTATAGCCTGTGATTTATGTGTGTTTGTCACAATGTCACACTCATTCATTGGTATTTTCTCAAGCATGTTTTTCTCCATCGTCATTCTGTCGCACACTCTCTCCTGTGATGTGGGTTTGGTTTTATTTTATTCCTGTGTGCTTTGGTTGTATTATGGGGTTTCTCTGGTGAGCTGTCAATCACCAGACACCAGTTGATTTCCATATGGCATGGCAGGTGTTTGGGCTTGATTGCCACCTGATTGGTGTCAGGTGTGTAGTGCCTTTAAGTAGGCTTGGTTTACTGTGTTCAGATGCTTGTTCATTTCATGTTTGCCCTCAGTAGTAGAGGAGTGTCCCATGTTCATGTTTCTAGGGTTTTCTGTCTGTAGTGCTTTTGGTTTCTTGTTTGTTTTCAAGTGGTGGTTATTTTGGGTTCCCCCCCCCCCCATTCTTTTATCCAGTGTTTTCTCTTTTCAATAGCTTAAATTTTTTATTTATTTCAGTGTTCTTGTGTTTCCCCCGCCCTATCTTGTCACTCTGAGATTCCAGTGGGTACCCCTCCGTCGTAACTTTTAAGATCACCCTCCGTGTGTGTGGGGGGGGGGGGGGGGGGTGCTTGTTTTGTGTGTCCTACACCCCTCCAATCCTTCCAGAATGAACAAGCCACCACAGGACACAGTAGATGCCCCTGCCCTTGATTCCCAAATTAGCAGCACAGTGGTGTGCTAATAATGCACAGGGAACCATGTTAGGCTCATGAGTTAGGCTCATGAGAATATTATTTGCACTATCACAGAACGACAGAACACACACAATGCTGAGATGTTGAAGCAAATAATCACCCATATCCAGAATCCGCCAGTAGTCTTCCGGTTCCACAAGCACCTTTGGTCCCGCTCCATAGTCCTAGTACAGAGTAGAGGATTTATCACCCAGTGCAGTCTGGTTTTTTTGTTACCTTCCCGTTATAAATCTCAAAGAATGCGGCAAAGACCTGGAGGTCTAGTTTCTTGTAATTTGGTTTCTTCAGCATAAGAAACACGTCACTGGCTGCAGGAGGAAGAGGAACAAGAGAAAATAATCAGTAAAGACTAGGGATGCTCAATATTGGCTTTTTTACCGATACCGATATACCGATATTGTCCAACTCTTAATTTCCGATACCGATATCAACCGATACCGATATATGCAGGGTTTCCCCCGCCAAAAAACTGAATAATTTCAGGTAATTAACATTACATATGTCTTGTTGTGGAATTAACATAACATTATGCATACTTTTGACAATAAATAAAATCAGAATTTGTTCTTACTTGCTTGCCTGGGTAAATAAAGGTTAAAAAAAAACATTTTAATGCCAATATTGGCCGATAATATCGGACATCTCTAGTAAAGACTAATGGCATCAACGGTCAGGGTACAACATAACGAAGCCTCTGGAAGTGACATCCTACTGACTAGTGAAGAGGCGAGTACATAGTAAGTTTAACTGCTTTAGCTACTGAAGCGGTGATTAAAGTAAAACAACAGTAAAAGTGTTGAACTGGTCAAATCCCATAGCCTAAATGTTTTAACTGACAGTCTCACAGGTTATTTTGGCTGCCTTCCCTTCCTGCTGACTTACAAGTACAGAAAAAGTTTTGTACCTCTGGCATAAGCAAGCAAAAACAAAACAAAAAGAAAAACAAGCAAAAAGGAAAGCAAACCAAGACAGGCACTGTACAGTATTGCACTTGCCTCGAGCCCATTCACATGTAGACATACATATATTTATTTTTTCCTATCCTAGGTCTGTCCATACAATGGGGCACTGGGCCTTTAGAAGGATCCGAGAAATTTCAGCAGGAAAATAGTCTAATAGTGGGGCCCACACCTCCTGAAAGGAAGCGTTGTTGCCTCTATGCATTGCACAGTGTCTTTCATGGGGTAGATAAGATAAGATAAGATATTCCTTTATTGATCCCCTTGGGGAAATTCAGGCATCATAGCAGCATGGGGGAAGGGGGGGGGGGGGGGGTGGTACAGGTAGTAAAAACAACACAGGCAGTGTAAACAAATAGGTCAATATAATTTACTATCTAACTAGCTGAAAAAAGTATTCACAGTGTCACATAAGGTGCAGTATGCATAAGGTAGTGTTATAATTTACTATCTACTGAGTATACATTATTCACAGTATCACAGTATCCACTGAAATATACATTA
Organism: Notolepis coatsorum; assembly: GCF_963971535.1. Taxonomy (NCBI): domain Eukaryota; kingdom Metazoa; phylum Chordata; class Actinopteri; order Aulopiformes; family Paralepididae; genus Notolepis; species Notolepis coatsorum. Next base: position 57,434,169 of record NC_140165.1, on the reverse strand, counting down.
TTCACAGTATCACAGTATCCACATAAGGTGCAGTATGCCTAAGGTAGTGCAAGTTGTCCTCCTTGGGTTCCTATAAGTCCCAGGTCAATGTCTGGTAGCAGTCGCTGCCCCCTGTTGTGGAGCCTGGAGGCTGCTAGTCGCTGCCCACTGTTGTGGAGCCTGATGGCCGCTGGTATGAAGGACTGTCCGAGGCGGTTAGTTGAGTGTCGGTGGGGTATGAGTCTGTGGCTGAACGAGCTTCTCATCTTGACTAGCTCGTCGTAGAGGGGGTGGTAGGGGTTCTCCATGATGGCAGCCAGCTTCCTTATCATCCCCCTCTCTGCCATCACCTCTAGTCTAGGTAGCTCGACTCCCACCACGGAGCTAGCCTTCCTCACCAGCTTGTTGAGCTTGTTGGTGTCCCTTGAGTTGATGTAGCCTCCCCAGCATGCCACAGCATAGAAGAGGACGCTGGCCACTACAGACTGGTCAAATGAATGCAGCAGTCTGTTGCACACGTTGAAGGACCTGAGTCTCCTCAGGAAGAACAGCCTGCTCTGTCCCTTCCTGTAGAGGGCCTCTGTGTTATCCGACCAGTCCAGTTTATTGTTGAGGTGTACCCCAAGGAACTTATATGAGTCCACCACCTCCACCTCCACCCCTCGGATGGTGATGGGAATCGGGGGGGCCTCTTCTTGCCCCTCCGGAAGTCCACCACCAGCACACCGAAGATCTCTCTATACCACATTTGTAAAAATGGAGGCTTATCCTTAATCCAGTTTATCAGAATGCATTTCCAGGCTGAAAGTAGAAATATATCAAATAGTTTGAATTGTAAAGGGTGTCACCCCTCCTACCCCCCCCCCCCCCCCCCCTACTGACTAGTGAAGAGGCGAATACATAGTAAGTTTAACTGCTTTAGCTATACTGAAGCCGTGATTAAAGTAAAACAACAGTAAAAGTGTTGAACTGGTCAAATCCCATAGCCTAAATGTTTTAACTGACAGTCTCACAGGTTATTTTGGCTGCCAGAGTTGTACCCTTCCCTTCCTGCTGACTTACACGTACAGAAAAAGTTTTGTACCTCATTTTCTGCATTGTACCTCACTGTTTACTCATCTTTACTTACTTTATTTATTATTATTATTATTATTATTATTTTTTTTACTTACTTACTTACTTTTTTTGCTGTGACGCACACTCTCAAGGGCTCATACAGAACCAAGCATTTCACCGTAAAGTATGTGTATTTTATTGTGATATTTAAGCACATAATTTAGAATGTCTGTACGCACAGAAATATCGGGATTTAACAACCGTGCGTACACGGGTCCATGCACACTCCGTATTGAATACCATTCGTCCTTACCGTCAATGCTCGTGCATGGGATGTGAAATAATGGACTAACCCGAGCGAACTCTGAGAAACTTCACTGAGAGGGAGATTGTTCACGGAGGTCTAAGCAACTAATTTAACGCGCTGGCGAACCAAGAAGACGCAACACAATGCGTGTTATGGGAGAAATACAATCTATTTTGTTGTTGGTATTAGGTGTGTTGGGAAAGTTCACTTTCTACATGAACTAGTTCAGTTCACAGTTCACAATTTTTTAAATGAACTAGTTCAGTTCATAGTTCATAATTCAAAATGTTTAACTAAAGTTCATGGTTTCAAAAATGAACGTTTTTTTTTTTTTTTTTTTTATAGATTTTTCACATAGTTACTTACATTACAAAAACACACATTGGGACAAGGGGGGGGGGGGGGGGGGTCCTCCAGTTCATCTCTATGCCATCATCCACAACATAAGCAAGCAAAAACAAAACAAAAAGAAAAACAAATGTAGCAGCCTGAATATTCTATTAAGTATTCACAAGTGCTAACTAACTGTTACTTTCCCTGTGTGTGTATAAAGTGTGATAAACAGTGTTACTTTTGATATCTCGCCCGGTCTAATAACGAGGTGAGGTGCTACTCTTCTCCGGCTTCAGTATGGATCACTAACAATAACATTGAAGCACCTTTCTCCCTTTCTGGAGTGGTCCTAGAGTGGGATCAGTGGCGGTTGCCAGCAGGGGGCGGAGTGGCAGTGGTGGCAGGTGGAGCGGAGGAGAGAGGGAAGCAACGAGGAAGAGGGAATTACCTGGGGGCCAGAGGACCAGGAAGACCTCTTCAAGTTTCAAGTTTCTTTAATAGTTGTCATACAGAAGTACAGAATACTTTTATACAAAATGCTTCTTACTGTTACGCTCCAGAGACTGTGCAAGACAAGATAAGTATGAAATAAAATAACATAGTATAGCATGTAAATTAGAAGTAAAAGAAAATGAGGTCACAGTGTTCAGTTTAGACATATGTACAATGTTCGATGCAGAATAGACGTAACTGAGTTACCATATAATATACAATACTGTGCAGTGTACTAATATACAATACTATATAGTGCAAGGCAGAAATGGGATGAGGTGCAATTTAGGTACAATTTACAGTAGGTGTACGAGTTGTAGTGCAAATCCTTTATCAATAAATATAAAGTGTGTTTGTGTGATCTAAAGTGTGGAGTGGGTGCTGCAGTGTGTTGTTTGTTTAAGTGAGTGTGTGCGTGTGGGTGTGTGTGCTGTGTGCATTTGATGGTTGTTGCATAGTGTTTATTGTTTGTTTAGCAGCCTGATGGCCTGGGGATAGCAGCTTCTTCTTCGGCAGTGAACTCGACCGTGAACAGTCGCAGCGGGCGTGTGCTCAAACGAGCCCCGTTGAAGGAGTGCTGTTGAAGAGCCCCGTTGGAGAGCGACGGGGGATAAGAAGAGAGCCCCGTTGGAGAGCGACGGGTGATAAGAAGTACTTGCTAGTTGACGTGTTATCCTAGAAGTACCAGCGATAGTGTGTGAGTAAGCGATACAGAACGAAGGACTAACGTCTATAGTTAACGGGTTATAGTAGTAAGTGTGCGGTGTATTAGCATGCTGCTAACGGCTGTTTGACTCCAGTAGACTACCGGGCGCGCGGCGCTGAAGACCGGTGGTATAGTCAGCCACGTTGCGTTAGTAGTATAGCCGATATAGCAGGAGGGTGCATCCAGACCCGAAGTTTAGCTGTGTTTAGGGTAGCCAACAGTATTAGCTCAAGCAAGCAACAGCCAGCAGTCTCCCCGACGTCGCAGAGGACGCCTCTTCCCACCAGCAGAGGTCGCCATCACAGCACGCTCCTCCAGTTCACCACTGCCCATGCTGTTGCCCCAGCCCGCTGGCTGTGCTCGCGGGATCGCCCGACGCCATCTTGTCACCTGGACGAGAGGTGATAAGAGTGGGTCCGCCATCTTGGCTAAGTACGAACGGTACCTCGTGTATCCACATCAACGTCCATTCAAGTGAACGCTAACAACCAGTGTCTAAGGGGTACCCCAAACAATATAAGCCGGCTTTAGTGTAGGTTTTATTTTGGTAACGTGGGCCCACATTTGCTTGGTTTCTTTTGTATTTTTATTATTCTTGTTGTTTGAATTCCCAATGTTTCTCTACTTTATGCCTGGGTCTCCCCTAGTACAAGCCTATGGTGGGAATAGTGTTCCCCTACATTATCAGTGAGAGCACCCGGTGCCATTTATGAATAAGTGCTATCTGAATAAATCTGAAGTACAACCTGTAACTGATAACCTGCCCAGGCTTAAATACAAAGTAGATATAATTGGGAGCACTTTGTGTGTGTCTGTTTCTTCCATTTGCTAACCTAACCCCTGGGTAATACTGTGACTGCATAATTATTTAACCCTTACACCCCATTCACAGAATAGCATTTGAAGGGTCTATACAGGTGGTCAAGGAAGGGTACTGCTTACAGGGAAGCCCAATAATACTATTGAACTGACAGTCACCTGGTGTGGGAGGGCTGTCGGAGGTACTGGGGGAAGTGAGAGTGTGTGGGGAGCTACTGCTGACCGCCTTGGAAGGCGAGGGAGACCAGAGTACCATTCCCCAGGTTAGTAAATCCTGGGCCCCATCCACTCCTGCTGCAAGCCCTCCAGAACGACGTTCCAGGCCAAATACGGGGGTACATATAGATCCAATTCTATAGTATCCTGCTACCCAGTGGCTGTGTACTACTACTCCCACAAGCAGGGATAATCCACCCTTCTACACAAGCAAAAAGGAAAGCAAACCAAGACAGGCACTGTACAGTATTGCACTTGCCTCGAGCCCATTCACATGTAGACATATACATATATTTATTTTTTCCTATCCTAGGTCTGTCCATACAATGGGGCACTGGGCCTTTAGAAGGATCAGAGAAATTTCGCTCTCTCTCTCGCTCTCTCTCTCTCTCTCTCTTGCTCTCTCAACACAGCGCGCCCGCATGAATGAATGAATGAAAACTGTATTAACAGATTGCAGAATGGGTACAGTACAGCTCAATACATACAATTGTTAAGGGGATGCAGACCAGAGAAAGACTTTCGTCTTGTTTACATCAGGGTCCCCCATTTTCAATTCATCATGATATATGACTGAGCTGTACTGTACCCATTCTGCAATCTGTTAATAAAGTGTTCAATCAATCAAACCTGGATAAACACTTAAGATTCCCAAAAGTAGTGATAGACTGTAGGTACCCAGGTCTGTTTGACATTTCGAACATAAAGGAGATATTGAACGGCCCATTTTGTTAGTTCTTTTTTCAACACGTTGCTGCAAGCTATTATTTGTAAAAATGATTGAACCACAGACAGCAATCGGAATACTGGCATTTCCATAACGCTTTGCTGCCGCCCATTCAGTCCACACTAGTAGCAGCTGCAGCTTTCATCTCTACAGTATATTTTCAAAAACATGAGGAAAAACTTTGCTTGAATTGTCTTTATTATGAAAACTAAAACAGGGCGTTTGCATATTCTCAATGTCGCTGTCGACGTCGATGTACGGACTTGCTTCTTCAAACCGGGTGGACAAAGTTTACAGACAAACGTTAGATTGTTTCCGTCTGAGTCAGTACTGACTTTAACGTTAAACTCTTTTAAATGCTCATAAGCCGACGTCTAGAGGTAGAGTCTGACTGTGAGCGAGTGCTGCTGCAGGTCTCGGCTTCTGCTTGCAGATTCAGCTGGTCCACTGTTGTTGTGAGGAGGAGTCTGATGACGTAGCAGGGGGTGACAGGCGCGTTGCCAGATCGGGTGGTTTTACGCATAATTTTGAAGCCTGTTTACAGTGTGTTTTTAACTGGGTTTTCGGCTGAAATGCATATGAAATCTGGCACATCTTTGAACGCCATTATAATAGAGTGCTGAGAATGAACGCGTTCTCAATTACGTTCATTTAGCGGATATACAGTACGTTCAGTTCACGTTCGCCCAAAATACGAACGCGTTCATGAACGATCGTTCATTGAACGCGTTCAGGTACATCACATAGCCTATATAAATTATATATGCATAGCCTACATTATGCAACAGTAATTTGCACATAACGCAGCATGGCACAGACATGTCACACAGAGCCCCGCGATGCCTGCATTGTCCTTGTATCTTATATCTTTACATCTCCTCGCTGACGGACCCATGTATAGCCTATATCATATTCATATATGTCTCCAGGGAATCGTGGGGCTCGGAAAAGAAAGGGAACCCCTGCTATAGCCTATCTTTTATAAGCTATTTTATTTACGATTTGTTTCCATAGCCGGTCTCAGTTATTCTGTGGCTGGATGGGTCGGGATTAATGAAGCTGATAGGAGACTGCTTCTCGGCTATACGAATTGAAGCCACGATTGAAAATAATGTACTTCCTTCTTTTTATTTTTTTTAATAAAAATAATAATTAATGTACTTCTTTCTTGACAATAGCATATACTATAACAATAATACGAGAGCATATACAAGAACAATGAATCTCACTGCCATGTATGATGTAGCCTACGCCATGTGTAGCCTGCCTATATGTGATCAATAAAAACGCGAACTTGAATCCCATCATATTTATATGTTGTGTGTCCACTATGTTTGTTACTTTGTTATTCCCCCCCACCTATCTATGTAAAGCGACCTTGGGTCTCTTGAAAGGCGCTATATAAAATGAAGCTGTTATTATTATTATTATTATCACGTCTGTGCGCGCTCACAAAAAAAATACTGTCTTTTGTTTGAGTCTCAGACTAGTTTCAACGGAGGTAATCTATTGTAATAAATACGTGAGTTATACCATTAGCAGGAGAAACTGCTATGTAGCAGGGAAACTGCTATTTGTCCAAATGCCCTGAAATAACCAACTGCACAACCGGGGTACAAGGAATAACAACTTTATTAAATAAAAGTACCTATGATAATCGATCATACAGGGGACACAGGATTAGTAATCAAGGGGACTAATCGGGTACCGTAGAGGCTCCTATTATACAGTATAAGTTTATATAAGTATAATATTTCTTCCGGGCACTCGCGATCATTAGCAGGACTCTATCTCAACACACTGGATAATCAATCGCTCGCCCTAACTCAATAAACAACGTTATTTGGACGTATATAGTATTATACAACCTGGAAATGGTTCATCAGGATCAACATCCCATAATCGAAAACTGTCTACTCCAAGCTGATCGTCCAACGGCGCGAGGAAGATACGGTGAGTTTCAACGTTATTTTCGAACGTCTTCTATACTAACTGATCTGATGATCATATGACCCACACTAGATGAATGGTATAACGTTGCCCACGGAATTATAAACGCCCCCTCGCCCATCCGGTCAATATCAGATGATACGTAGTAACTTCTAGAAGTACCTCCAGTTGAAATTTTTCATCTGGCACCGATCGCTACCAAACTGTATTTGATCATCAATATAATGCATTTGGGGCTATAAATCAAGTTCTGGAGAAAGCTGCAGAAAACGATAAAAACATACTTATACTTTAGACCATATTTTAGTATGAATATGTGAATGAAAAAGTATATCGTTGCTACACCCTGAACAATGGATATAGGACATTGAATGGGCCATAATAATGTCAATTTAGCAATAGAATTTAAAAAGTTATAGCCCTGCAAAGAAGGGGAACTTCTCCATAGACAAATAAAGCTGGCTAGGGATGGTAAATTATGAATTTAACCATGGCGATCAAAGTGTCACCTCTCGAAGAGGCACTGTAAAAGACATCAAACCATAATAGTTAAATAAGGAATACTCTTCCGGTAATAATTACCCCCCCCTCTCGTTTTCCCATGTCCCTCTTCAATCGGTCACATTCAATATCCTATCGGTCTGAGCTATACAATAAATAGGGCATATGAAGGAATAGCCAATATGCAGGTTAAATTAAGAGGCACGATATAATACAGACAGTATAACTATAAGATACACAATATACAATACAGTATATATACCAATTACACAGTAGGCCTATACACAGTTATAAAATAGGCCATACTAAATACAATCGTTACTAAAATACAAGATCCTATAATAAGTGCAATGTGTGTAGCAGTGGACTTAACTCGCCCTCACGGCGCGACCCTCCCCGGGGGTCTGTGCTTTTGGACACCGTCCAACTCTCCGGCAAAATGCTTCGTCGAACGGTGTTCCACCAGGTTGTAGCTGTAACCTAGCAATCGTACTCGGCGTCCGCAAGGACGTTCCGAGTATAGTGTTTTTAGGAGCGAGGTAGCACAGTACTCTCTATAACCCGTCCCTGTCTGTCTCCAGGAGGGTAAGCCTCCCCTCCTTGCGCTACTGGAACCTGTGGACGGCTGGCTGAACTGTCTTCGTCGCTGGCGGATAACTGGCCGCGATCGACCCCACCCCCCGGGACCTAACGGAGTCTGGTTACCGCTTGTAGCGAGGTGCTCCAACCCCGATATCCGAGTCCCACTGGCTTATCAATAGTCTCAGCGTCTCATCCCCACGCACAATCAGTAACACCTGAGTTCAATAATGACAGCCACTTGAGTCCCTGCTCCTGACGTCATTACCCGGCCCATTCACATCACACCCCCCCCCCCCCCCCCTTAAAGAAAGGACTCGTCCTCGAGTCCTACGGCGACATGTGGTAGTCTAGAGACCAACGTCGCGCCCTCCGCTGGCGTACTGGACGTCCCTCCTCGACAGACCCTGAAGGCCGACATTCCTGCAGCTCTGGACTGGACACAACCACCTCCGTCTGGGGCGCAGCTTCCGTCGCAGCGGAAGCCCCCTGTGTTCCCTCTGCATCCTCCGGCCCACGATCACCGGCGGTCTGGTCCCCTGGGGCCTCCTGTGTTCATTCTGCATCCTCCGGCCCACGATCACCGGCGGTCTGGTCCACTGGGGCCTCCTGTGTTCCTTCTGCGTCCTCCGGCCCACGATCACCGCCCGTCTGGTCCTCTGGTGGTGGCCTTTCTCCTGCAGAGCCATCCCGGCTGGAAGGTCGATGGCAGACCCAACTGGCACTAAACGGGGACCCAGAGGACTGACGGCGGCCAGACAGGTTTGGACCACTCCTCTGATTAGCTCTCCTGGATGCTGGCGCTGGATTTAACGGGGCTGTCAAAGAAGAAGTGAAAGGTTTGAGTCGGTTGAAGTGAACCACACTCTCTGGGCCTCCCTCCACTAGCACTAGCCTATAAAGCACATCGGTCACCCTCTCCACCACTCTAAAGGGACCTTTGTACCGCCTCTGGAGCTTGGGACACACCCCACGCTTCCTGGCCTTATTCTGAACCCAAACCAATTCCCCATCAGAATAGTATTGAAAATTGGCCCTAAAGTCATAGGACTTTTTCTGCTGTTCTGAGGCCCTGGCCTGGTGCCTTTTAACTGCTTCCTCCACCGTGGACAATGTGTCCCGCAACCTAGACACATAATTGTCCACCGAGTCACAGGACTCCTGATTGCCCACCTTCAGCATAATATCCACTGGCAGAACAATTTTCTGTCCAAACAGTACTTTATATGGGGTGAAGGAAGTGCTAGCATGCACACTACTACGATAGGCCAACATAACATAAGGCAACAGTGTGTCCCAGTTTAACTGATTGTCCTCCACAAAGAGAGACAACATGGACAAAAGGGTTCGATTAAAGCGCTCCACCAGCCCATCTGACTGGGGGTGGTAGGGGGATGTCCTTGTTTTCTGCATGTGCAGAAGCCTACACAATTCTCTGAATAGATTCGACTCAAAGTTACGACCCTGGTCGGAGTGGATACTCCGTGGTGCCCCAAACCGACACACCCACTCCTTGGTCAAGACTTTGGCAATTGTCTGTGCTTCCTGGTTAGGCAATGGAAAAGACTCTGTCCACTTGGAAAAATAGTCCCCCACAACCAGAATATACTTATTTTTCCCAGGGGTCCGGGGAGGGGGCCAAGAATGTCGAGTGCCACCCGTTCAAAAGGCCTAGATACCCTGGATGTCTGTAGGGGTGCACATGGCCGCTTCCCCTGACTCTTCCTTGAACCACAATCGACACATTCTCTAACCCATCTCTTGACATCGCCAAACCAGCCTGGCCAATAGAACCGGTCTTTAACTTTTCCTTGCAGCTTCTGCACCCCCAAGTGCCCCCCGGTGGAGACATTGTGCAGCTGCGCTAAAACCCCAGGCACCATTGACTGAGGGAGCACCACCTGTACCCGAGAGGCTGCATCGGAATTTGCAGGAGGAATCCGCACCAGCCTAGCGCCCTGCACCTGGAGCTGACTCCACACAGTAGCATAATTCTGCAGGCCAGCGTCTACCGGTATTGGACTGGAACCAACCTGATTTTTAAAGTCAATTGTTTGTCTCAACTCACTATTGGCCATCTGTGCATCGGATAACTCATCAGTCTCTTTTTCCCCACTGGACACTACAGAAGGCAGAGCTTCCTGTACTGTGCACATCCTTACGGTAGCCCTGTCTGCTATTGCCTGAGAGGCCTTCTGGTCAGATAGTTCTTTTCCCAGAAAAGCCAGCAGCCTAGAAATGGAATCAGCATTGCTGTGTAGCTTGCCTGGACGATGAACAATCTTATACTGAAAATTGGCCAATTTCTCAAGCCAACGAGCCAACTGCCCCTCCAAGTCCTGAAAGTTATCAAGCCAACGGAGAGAATTGTGGTCAGTTCGCAACACAAACTCCCTACCCAACAAATAGTGCTTGAAGTATTTGGTAAACGCTACCATACTCAAAAGTTCTTTCTTAGTGGTGGCATATTTACGTTCTTGTTTTGTAAGAGCCCTGCTAGCATATGCTATCACTCTCTCGAGTCCTCCCTCCTCCTGAGACAATACTGCCCCAATCCCCACGTCACTTGCATCCGTATCCAGGATAAATGGTTTGCTGGGGTCTGGATAAGCCAAAACAGGGGTGGTAATCAGACTACACTTGAGCTGCTCAAAGGCTCCGTGACAGTCCTCACTCCAGCGAAAGTGCCTCCCCTTTTCTGTCAACTGATGCAGAGGCCGGGCAATGTCAGCAAACCCTTTCACAAAGCGCCTATAATATGAGGCTAGTCCCAGAAAACTCTTAACCTCAGTCTGACTGGTGGGAACAGGCCACTCTCTGACTGCCTCCACTTTAGCAGAATCTGGCATCACTCCCTCACTAGAGATTACATATCCGAGGTACTGGACTCTTGTTGAAAACAAGTCACACTTGGACGGTTTAACCTTAACACTTTGGTCGCCAGGCTTATATTCTTAATATACCATCCTCCGCCAGCTCTATTTGTCTATGGGGATGTTTACCTTCTTTGCAGGGCTATAACCTTTTAAATTGTATTGCTAAATTGACATTACTATGGCCCATTCAACGTCCTATATCTATTGTTCAGGGTGTAACAACGTTATACTTTTTCATTCACATATTCATACTAAAATACGGTCTAAAGTATAAGTATGTTTTTATCGTTTTCTGCAGCTTTCTCCAGAACGTGATTTATAGCCCCAAATGCATTATATTGATGATGAAATACAGTTTGATAGGAATCTGCGCGAGATAAAAAATGTCAAATGGACGTGCTTCTAGAAGTTACTACTGATCATCTGATGTTGACCGGATGGGGGGGGGTCGTTTATAATTCCGTGGCCAACGTTAGATGATTCATCTAGTGTGGGTGATATGATCATTAGAGCAGTTAATATCAAACACGTTAAAAAATAACGCTGAATCTTACCGTAGCTTCCTCATAGCGTTGGGCGATGAGCGTGGAACAGAAATATTCCTATTATGGGATGTAGAAATATGCGATCCATTTCCAGGTTGTATAATAGTATATACATCCAAATCATGTTTATCGAGTTATTGGTAACGGATTGCTATCCGTTGTGTCTAGCTCGAGTCCTGGGACTATTACCGAGTGATCGGACCGAATTGAAATGAGTTAAAGGTTGGCCTGCTGAAGTTTCTCCAGCACACCACCCAGGCATGTTAGATGTTCATGGAAAGTGCACCCAAATACAATTATATCATCCAAATACACTAAGCAGGTAGTCCACTGCAGATCAGCCAGAATTAGGTCCATCAACCTCTGAAAAGTGCTGGGTGCATTGCAAAGCCCAAAACTCAACACATTGAACTCAAATAGCCCCTGACGGGTGGTAAATGCAGTTTTATGGCGGTCTTTAGGGTCTACTTCCACCTGCCAATAGCCACTCGCTAAATTCAGGGTGGAAAACCAACAAGCATGACAAAGGCTATCCAGGGCATCATCGATCCTAGGGAGGGGGTATGCATCTTTTCTAGTAACCTCATTGAGTTTCCTATAATCGACAGAACCGGAGCCCACCCCCTTTCTTTTTTACCAGTACAATGGGAGAAGCCCATGGACTACAAGATGGCCGAACTATCCCACTATCAAGCATTTGCTTCAAGTGGCTCGTCACCTCTTGCTGTAAATGGAGGGGGACCCTTCTGGGGTGCATCTTTATTGGCCTTGCATCCCCCATATCAATCTCTTCCGGGGTCAGATGAGTCCTGCCTAAGTCAGTCTCCCCCTGACTAAACACAGTGATGTTCTTATGCAGTAACTCCCTGACTGCCTTTAACTCATCAGGGGCAAGACCCCTCTCCCCCACGCCAAACTGACGCATGAGTGTATCAACTGTCCAAGGCTGCAAGGTTTTTCCCCTCTCACTCTCGTCATGCAGCTCCGCCCCCCCTTCCTCCACTTCAATATCAGTGAATAGGGTGCCTACTTTCATGCCACGCTTTAGCATTCGACCCTCATTAGTGACATTAATAACCCTCACCGGTAATGTGCCCTGCTGGACTCTACATACTACCCAAGCTACCAAAACATCACGCTGTTTGGAAATGGAAGTGGAGGGTTCCAGCATTGCTGCTGCATAATCTCCCCATCTGCTCTGGACCTGACCCAAAATAATAATTTCACTGCGTGGGGGCACCAGGGTGTCAGACTGCACTACGACAGCCTGAGGCTCTAATGATGGGTTAGGGTCAACCAGAGGAAATTTCCTGCGCATTATCTGACAGAGGGAATGTCAGCAACCAAAAATGTTGCTACCAGCGCGCGTGACTCCAGTTGACATACCGTCTGCCAGCACCCTAGAATGCCCATCCCCCCACCATTAGCTGCTGTAGCCTGCCCAACATAATCTACCAGATCACATCCTCCTTTTGTAGCAGAGAGCCACAGTTGTTTAGGAATGACAGAGCTAGAAGCTCCAGTATCTACAAGTACATGACAGTCTAACCCACCTATTTTAGCTTGAAGATATCCCGAACCACCCTTTAAGCTGTCAGGGGCCACAGTAGACTCAGGAATGGGGGCGGGCATTGGACCCTCTGTGCACACCCCCTCTAGTTTTCCTGTAAATAAGGGCAGTCGTGTCGGAAGTGACTATTACAGAGGGTGGGCCATACTTTTTTTTTTTTGGAAAATCAATCGAGTGGGGTGTCTAAAATATGTGTTTTTTTGTGGGGAATTCAAATATGGGATTATTTTTCTAATCGGATAACTCCTACCTACATTGTTTTGGATTTCAAAATGGCCGATTTGACCATTTTTCACCCCTTGGCCATACATGGATGCCAACATGAATCTGAAGGAAATCCTAACATGCAAGGTGTCTAAAAGATGTGTTTCTTAATGGGGAATTCAAATACGAGTTCATTTTTGGGATAGGATAACTCTAACCTACATCATTTTGGATTTCAAAATGGCCGATTTTACCATTTTTCACCCCTTGGCCATACATGGATGCCAACATGTATCTGAAGGAAATCCTAACATGCAAGGTGTCTAAATGATGTGTTTCTTAATGGGGAATTCAAATATGAGGTCATTTTTGGGATAGGATAAATATAACCTGCATAATCTTGGATTTCAAAATGGCTGATTTTACCATTTGAACCCATTGGTATTGTATTACAAAATTGCAAAGATAAAAAATATATGGGAAATCATTTATAATGACAAAGCCATCAAATTTATTAACAAGTGAACTGTATATAACTGGATACAACTCCAAAGATCAATAATAATAATAATAATACTAACAATAATAAATTGTATTTGTAATGCACACAAACACCTAAGTGCTAAATCTCGATCTCCTGACTTCTTGAACTTTGCCAGGTTCCAATATCTTGATTGGACTCATTCTTGGATGGCAAGATCTCCTACTGTACTGCTTTAGCCACCAACCTACAAACACAAACTTAAAGTCAACGTCAGCCATAAATAGGTGAGCTCTTTCCAGAACTACTCAGCAGAAACCTCTGTAACCATTTTAACAAACGTCTCAATGTATTGAGAAAATCCATGGGGCTCCATCAATCCTCTATCTTCTTAAAACATTGGAAAGGCAGGGGATGGAAAAGAAGGCAGAGAAAAGGAGAAGGGGCAAAGAAGAAAGCTTTGCAGCAGCATACAAGGTTGCCAGGAAGGATGTTGAGTGCTTCCTTACAGTCCCTGAAGTTGAGCTCATTCCTGAAACTGACCCTGCAGCTTCAGCAAAGCTACGGAAAAATTATGATGAGATTCCAAACATCGCCCTTGCTAGTGTAAGGTATGGCATAGGTCTAAGGCCAACTGCAGCTATAGCAACTGCAGCTCTGATTGATGCAGGACTCATCTTAGAAGATGACACAAGTAAAGTGATTGATAAGAACAAGGTTAAGAGAGAACAAGAAAAGTTGATGCAAGAGCTGGGGGAAGAGTTTGAGGAGAAGTGCAGGGAGGAGGGGGGGATCTCCTGTATCCTCTTTGATGGGCGGATTGACATGACCAATGTGATGATGGAAGCTGAGGGCAGTGACCAATCTTTTCCTGCAAAGATCAAGGAAGAACACTATAGTGTTGCTAGTGAGCCTGGCAGCAACTATCTGTTCCACTTTACACCAGAGAAAGCAACTAAAGAGAATCTGAATCACATGCAGAGAAGATTGCTAAGGTCCTGTTTGTCTGGCTGAAAGAGAGAGGTTCTGATAAGACCTTGTGGGCCATTGGGGGAGACTCGACCAATGTCAACACTGGAGTGAAGGCAGGTGTAATGCGGAAGCTGGAGCTGCACCTGGGGAGAAAGCTGGTCTGGTTGGTGTGCAACCTGCACACTGGTGAACTTCCACTGCGCCATCTCATTGTTGAAGTTGATGGGGCTACTCTGTCAGACAACAAATTGTCTGGGCCAATAGGACAGCTCCTTGATTCTGTTACAGACTTGGAGATCAATCCTAACTTCACCAGGATATTTCTTGGCCCTCCGCTGATCAAGCTGCCTGAGAAGATCATTCAAGATCTCTCAACTGATCAACACTATGGCTAAAAGCTAGTCTGTGCAATCAGGGATGGAGTGCTTTCTGCAAGGCTGGCTCTGCTGGAGATTGGACCGGTAAACCACAGCCGCTGGCTCACCACAGCAAACAGACTCCTCAGGCTCTGGGTGTCAAAGCATCAATTTAAAAGAAAGAACCTGAATAATCTACAATGCATTGTGGAATTCATCATTGGAGTGTATTATCCATGTTGGTTCAACATGAAGGTCAAGCACTCCTGGATCGAAGGGCCTAGGCACATCCTGTTTCAGCTGGACTGCCTCAAGTCTCAGAGGAAGGAGGTGCTGGATGTTGTGATGCCAACTGTGAGAAGATCTGCTTGGTATGCCCACAGTGAAGCCATCCTCCAAACACTGCTGTGCTCTGAGGATCAAAAAGAGAGAATTGAGGGGGTGGAGAGAATCCTGGCCATCAGGGGAGAGGGGGATCCAGACACTCAGCTGGGAGACTCCTGTGTCAGGATCAGAAGAACACCTCACATCAATAGTGACGCTTCCAGCATTGGTGGCTTAATCAGCTGGTCAGAAGATTTGTCAGAGCCACCTCTCACCTGCTCCCTAAGCACCTCCGAGGTGAAGAACTTAATCAACACCCCCATGGAGGTTCTCGACTGGCCTTGCCACACACAAAGCATCGAGAGGGTTGTTAAAATGGTGACTTAGGCCTCTGCTAAGTACTTTTCACAAGAAAAAAGGGATGGAGGGATCAGGGCTCAGGAGACCAGCAGGAGGCTGATGTCCAAGAATGAATCCAAGCAGGACTTGTGCAACCTGATCAAATTTAAGAAGATAGAGGATTGATGGAGCCCCATGGATTTTCTCAATACATTGAGACGTTTGTTAAAATGGTTACAGAGGTTTCTGCTGAGTAGTTCTGGAAAGAGCTCACCTATTTATGGCTGACGTTGACTTTAAGTTTGTGTTTTTAGGTTGGTGGCTAAAGCAGTACAGTAGGAGATCTTGCCATCCAAGAATGAGTCCAATCAAGATATTGGAACTTGGCAAAGTTCAAGAAGTCAGGAGATCGAGATTTAGCACTTAGGTGTTTGTGTGCATTACAAATACAATTTATTATTGTTAGTATTATTATTATTGATCTTTGGAGTTGTATCCAGTTATATACAGTTCACTTGTTAATACATTTGATGGCTTTGTCATTATAAATGATTTCCCATATATTTTTTATCTTTGCAATTTTGTAATACAATACCAATGGGTTCAAATGGTAAAATCAGCCATTTTGAAATCCAAAATTATGCAGGTTATATTTATCCTATCCCAAAAATTACCTCATATTTGAATTCCCCATTAAGAAACACATCATTTAGACACCTTGCATGTTAGGATTTCCTTCAGATTCATGTTGGCATCCATGTATGGCCAAGGGGTGAAAAATGGTAAAATCGGCCATTTTGAAATCCAAAATGATGTAGGTTAGAGTTATCCTATCCCAAAAATGAACTCATATTTGAATTCCCCATTAAGAAACACATCATTTAGACACCTTGCATGTTAGGATTTCCTTCAGATTCATGTTGGCATCCATGTATGGCCAAGGGGTGAAAAATGGTCAAATCGGCCATTTTGAAATCCAAAACAATGTAGGTAGGAGTTATCCGATTAGAAAAATAATCCCATATTTGAATTCCCCACAAAAAAACACATATTTTAGACACCCCACTCGATTGATTTTCCAAAATAAAATAAAAGTATGGCCCGCCCTTTCTCTTTCTCCCTCACGTCTAGTCGGGGAATGGGGGCACTAACAGAGTATGGAAGGGGAGCAGACACTGTAGGTGTAGGTTTAGGAACAGATTGGCTTGGATTTGATATAGTCTGTACAGTGATTTTCAGAGACTTAACTTCCTGCCGCAGGCCCTCTACGACCCCAAGCAGCGTATCCATTTGTTTGTCACGCCCAGATTGCTCAGTGACTCCACGCACCTGTGCATCAGAGGCCAATTTACTGCCCTCCAAATCCCTAATCAGCTCCAATTCTGCAGCAAGATTAATGGCAGCCTCTAAGGTTGTAGGTTTGGCACTGCGAAGACTAACTTGCAATTCCCCATTCCCAACATTGGAAATAAAATGGTCCTTAGCCAACAAATCTTGGGTGTGGGAGTCCGCTGAGGGGTACGCTTTAACAACCAGCCTCCGAAGCGCAATACCAAATTCTCTGATATTCTCCTTATGTAGCCTCTTACGAGAAGAGAAGGTAGCCCTGCTCCAATCATCACTATCACATGCTTCTAAGCATCTACCCATCGCTTCTTTCAATAAGACATAATTAGCTTTAGCTGTCGCAGATAACCCACCATATACCTCTCGGGCTCGACCTGACAAGAGAAGACTCATGAATTTTAGTCTCAATGATTCGCTCCAATTATTAACACCAGCGGCCATTTCAAACTGTTCAGCCCAGTCAGACCATTCCCGGCCGGCATAAGTGAAAGTCTCAGGCATAAAAATGGGTCGGGACATAGCCAGATTACTACTAGGGGAAGGAGACGTGTCTGATCGACTTGTGCTTGCCTCAGCCGGCGGTTGGTCATTTCCAGGCGATGACATTTTAATAACTATCCCACCGCTGTCACCAATATAATAAATGTGAGTTATACCATTAGCAGGAGAAGCTGCTATGTAGCAGGGAAACTGCTATTTGTCCAAATGCCCTTAAATAACCAACTGCACAACCGGGGTACAAGGAATAACAACTTTATTAAATAAAAGTACCTATGATAATCGATCATACAGGGGACACAGGATTAGTAATCAAGGGGACCAATCGGGTACCGTAGAGGGTCCTATTATACAGTATAAGTTAACTCAACCCAATCGGGCTAAGTTCAATGACTAGTACTTGACCGTTAGGGCACACCACCCCTCTGGCGTGCGATCACCCTCTTATATGAGGCACTGCAATTGCAAAACACGGTGTGTCTAATCCCACACACTAAACACCCTCTTTTTGAGGCACTGCACTTGGAGCAATGTAGTCAAACCCGACACGCTAATTAATCACCCTCTGTAAGAGGCACGGCACTTTGAACAATATGCCTAATCAACCACGGCACTTTAAACACCCTCTCGAAGAGGCACTGTAAAAGACATCAAACCATAATAGTTAAATAAGGAATACTCTTCCGGTAATAATTTCCCATGTCCCTCTTCAATCGGTCACATTCAATATCCTATCGGCCTGAGCTATACAATAAATAGGGCATATGAAGGAATAGCCAATATGCAGGTTAAATTAAGAGGCACGATATAATACAGACAGTATAACTATAAGATACACAATATACAATACACAGTTATAAAATAGGCCATACTAAATACAATCGTTACTAAAATACAAGATACTATAATAAGTGCAATGTGTGTAGCAGTGGACTTAACTTGCCCTCACGGCGCGACCCTCCCCGGGGGTCTGTGCTTTTGGACACCGTCCAACTCTCCGGCAAAATGCTTCGTCGAACGGTGTTCCACCAGGTTGTAGCTGTAACCTAGCAATCGTACTCGGCGTCCGCAAGGACGTTCCGAGTATAGTGTTTTTAGGAGCGAGGTAGCACAGTACTCTCTATAACCCGTCCCTGTCTGTCTCCAGGAGGGTAAGCCTCCCCTCCTCGCGCTACTGGAACCTGTGGACGGCTGGCTGAACTGTCTTCGTCGCCGGCGGATAACTGACCGCGATCGACCCCACCCCCCGGGACCTAACAGAGTCTGGTTACCGCTTGTAGCGAGGTGCTCCAACCCTGATATCCGAGTCCCACTGGCTTATCAATAGTCTCAGCGTCTCATCCCCACGCACAATCAGTAACACCTGAGTCCAATAATGACAGCCACTTGAGTCCCTGCTCCTGACGTCATTACCCGGCCCATTCACATCACACTATTCTAACCAACAAATTGAAGTAGAAAGCATTTCGTTGTGGCCAATCTTATTTGGAAACATGACACTCAAAATAATAGTATTTCGCTTTTTATTTGAAACAATATTTAATCGCGTTTGGAGGTGGGTGTTCTGCGTCTGCCCCCGTGCCAAACAAGCAGGCAGGCCAACCTCTTGTTCGCGCGTGAGCCCGTTATAATTACACTGTCGCTATCTTACAATGAACTATAATGAATTACGGTTCATACAGAAGTTGAACACGTCATTGTTGAAACTAATGCACGGAATCTTATTTCCGCGGTGCAATATTCAATATTCTACCACCGGGTGCCAGCT
Source organism: Notolepis coatsorum (assembly GCF_963971535.1). Lineage (NCBI taxonomy): Eukaryota > Metazoa > Chordata > Actinopteri > Aulopiformes > Paralepididae > Notolepis > Notolepis coatsorum. The sequence goes on along the minus strand of NC_140165.1, from coordinate 57,415,224 downwards.
ACGCATGCTCCGAGCTGTGCGTATATGTAGCACCCTGAAAATAGGGCTATTATTCAGAAGTGCTGACTTGCCTTTTCATCTCCCCTGATGCACCAAGACCTACTAATTAGTCTCCGTTAATATTCCCTCGAACAATGACGCAGGCTTCTCCTTGTTCTACCGGCTGAAATATGGATTATGAGCAATAACCTGGATCCTATTCTCCACTCAGTTTTCCCTGTGGAGCTAGTAGGCGGTACCAGTAGGGGGCGCGGTGGCAGGCAGAGAGCGTACGAGAGAGACGGAGAAGGAAGTAGACGGAAGTGCGAGGAACCAGCCTCTTCGACATTGGACTTGGATCGGTTCGGTCGTGTCTGGACAGAGCCCCGTATTGAACTTGAGTATATTACGGGTTATCCTATAACAGTAAACGTAGAAGTGTGTTGCATGTTTCCCTACTGAATACCCTAGCGATACTGCGTTGTATCGCCCTGAGGGGTTTAAGTTAAAGTTATTCCCTCTAGCGAGGTGCCCTGCCAGCGTGGCGTGAAGAGGGCCGGTGTTTAGAGGCACCCTGCGTTATCATACTGTATATCCCGGCTAGCAGGAGGGCTGTTTGGGGACCCCGAGTGTAGCTGCAGTGTTAGTGAGGGCGAGTTTAGATATGCGCGTCGACCCAGCACCAGCTGTCTACAACCAGTCTGCTCCGGCTGTCTACAACCAGATCTGCACCAGGCTGTCTTCAGCGCACGGGAGTTCGTCCCGACCAACAGAGGTCGCCATCACCCAGCACACGCTCTCAGCCCAGCACTGCCTCTCTGCTCCAGCTCCGCCTGCTAGCACCCTCGCCGAGAGCGTTCGACACCATCTTGCTATCCGGACGACGGTGGCGCGGCGAGGCCGCCATCTTGGTAGAGTACATTAGGGCTTCGGTGCCCAGGATTCTATTGTACGTTACACAGTGTGGTGCGGCCTGCGGGCGAAGCTAACGTTGCTAACTACAGTTCTAGGGGTACCCCATTAACAATACATGCCGGCATTAGCATAGGACTTTTGTTAGGTATTTGTGGGCCCACATTTTTGGTTTCTTTGAGTGTGATAACGTGTTTGTTCTTTAATAATATTTTCCCATCTAATTAACCCTTTCCCTGTGGGGAGGTTACAGACCTGGTGCATTATAAGTAAAGCCTAGAGAGGAGGTATTCTTGCCGTATAATTAAAGCCTGTCAGAGGTATTATACAGGGTGCTGACCCAGACGTGGGTGATGAGTCAAACACATTGAAGTATATTATCCCTGATACCAACCCAGAGGTGGGTGTATAATATACGTGTATATGAGGTATTGAGTTACAAACGGAACTGTAGTGGGACTTCAGTCCATTTGACCACTCTTATTAAATCATTGTAACTGACCAGTACCCTTAGCATTAAAGAATTAGATGGGAGTTCTGTGTGCGTGTCCATTCATGAGCCGTTTAACAACTCTTTTGGTGTGGGTAACGTTAATACAATTAACCCCTTCCTATTCCACCTTTCCCTTTTTATTGTAAGGTTTCTAGTGTCACTGAGGGAGGGTACTGCTTGCGGGGGGAACCAAGTTATTTATTTACAATTCAGTCACTAGGTGTGGGAGGGTTGTAGGAGTAATTGGGGGAAGTGGGAGCGTGTTGGGGAGTACTGCTGACCGCCCTGCTGCAGGGGAGGAAGACCAGAGTACCAGACCAGGTTGGTAAATCCCGGGCCCCATCCACTCGCACTGCCAGCCTCCAGTTGAAGCTCCAGACTCAAAGACGGAGGTGCAGTTAGACAGAGCTCTACTGTGTCTCGCTACCCAGTGATTGTGCCCACCCGTTCCCACGAAGCAGGGATAATCCACCCTGCTACATATATATACGCACAAAGTCAAGCACAAGTTCAAATTGATAAGTCCCACACTTTGCTTAGAAATGATCGTACGCAGGGGTTACGCACATATCTGTGCGTACGCAACATTGATAAATGAGGGCCCAGGTTCTTCTAGAAAGAGATAGCGACCAGCCAGTGCGTAGATCCCTTTAGAGCAGTCCTGGTTCTTCTAAAAAGAGATGGTGACCAGCCAATGCGTATATCCCTTTAGAGCTTCCTGGTTCTTCTAGAAAGAGATACCGACCAGCCAGTGCGTAGATCCCTTTACTGCAGTCCTGGCCTCATTTATCAACAATGCGTAGAAGGGTTCTATTTCCGTTCCTACGCACGGAATTTAGAATGTGTGTACGCACAGAAAAATCGGGATTTATCAACTGTGCGCGCACAGGTCGTACGCACACTCCATGTTGATAAATACAATTTGTTCCTACTGTCGATGCTCGTGCATGATTATCCATATTTGGTAAGAAACACCCCCATGGGATGTGAAATAATGGACTAACCCGAGCGAACTCTGAGAAACTTCACGAGCGAGATTGATCACGGAGGTCTAAGCAACTAATTTAACGCGCTGTCGAACCAAGAAGACACAACGTGTGTTACTTATGGGATAAATACGCGACAGGCTGGCGGACTAGTATATGTTATATCATATCATATTCCTATGTCTCCAAGGAATCGTGGGGCTCTGGGGAAGAAAGTTTGGGAACCCCTGCTATTATAGCCTATCCTTTATAATGTTATAGTATAGGCTATTTTATTTACTGTTTACTCTATCAGCCTACCCAGCATGTAATACGTTCTTTGTTAGAACTCAACTCGTTATTAATTTGCGCATAGACTGCAGAAACACGGGAACGCCCCGACTTATATTGAAAAGGCTTTGACATTGCAAAACGAAATAAGTGGAACCTCGAAGCTGCAAGCAGAATACAAGCCATATCACCCACACGATACATGCTACCTGTAACTCCTTCAAGCACTGCAGACACAAGTGGTTTCCTTTCGACGGGTTTATTAAAGGCTTGGTCCTCCAATCCACCGTGAAAACTTAAACAGAAACATATACGTTGCGTCAGGTCAACACAAACAATAATATATACGGTATGAAAACAACACATGAGAAAAGCAAAATACAAACAAACATTAATTACCTCGTTGGCTGCATGCTACATAAAAAAGGGGTCTTGTTCTTCTGTTCTTGGTAACAGTCTTAGTGGTACACTACACATAGTCGTACACTCTTCGAATCTAGAGAGCCTGTACAACTCGTCTCTGTCCTCCTGCTGCTTGCTCGCAGGTGTCTTAATCAGACCCAGACTCCGACCATCCCTGCCGCTTGCTCGCAGGTGTCTTAATCAGACCCAAATGTAAACACACAACAGCAGCCTAACGGGACCCCATATATGACCAGACGTCAAAATGAATATATTATAAATTGTAGCAAATTAAATAATAAAGAAAATAAGAAATGAAACATAAATACATTCTCAAATAGTACACTTACAAACTGAAATATCATATAAATGATGAAACCATATAATGGCCACAGTTACACTCCCACCAAATCGCACACACGTGGGATTTCTCTGAACATAATTTGGTTATCTTCTAAATTAAACATATCTTGTGGTCATTCAGCCGCTAGTTGTGCCCCTCCTGGGAACTTGTACAGAACTTGTAAGTCGCCCTGTATAAAAGCGTCAGCTAAATGACTAAATGTAAATATCATTATTAACATAAGTTTTAGGCAAAACATTAAATTAGTCTGCTTCGAGTAGTGTTATAACCTTCTGTTCAGGTATCAAGGAACACTCTTTTAGTTGTAGGTTTACCTTTTAAGGTGGTGTCACTCACCAGCAATTTAAATTTTCTCACCCTACCATCTGACCCTGTGTATGGCCCTTAAACATAGACAGAGATAAGAGATCATATCTTTTGAGATCCTTCCTTCCTTCTTTAACATGGATCGGACCAAAGCAGTCTATGCCAGCGTAAGTGAAGGGTGGAGTTGCTTCTGATCTATCTTGTGGTAAGTCACCCATTCTTTGTTCTTCAGTACGTCTTCTGTACTTTCTACACTTGACACATTCCGAGAATCTCTGTAGGCGATCCAATGATGATCTGTTTTCCTTTGCTTTAGTGTTGCACACAAAAGCCTTGTGGAGTTCAGGATCATCTTCCTTAATTTCTCCCACCTTGAGTTCTCTGACGGGTCGTTTTTTCTTCTTTTTTCTTTTCCCTTTTCTTTTCTTTTCCTTTTCTTTGAATGGTAACGGTATGTCATAGTGACCATTGTTCTTTTGCGTGATGGTCTCTCTCACCTTCGACAGGCACTTGATATGTTCTTGAGACAAAGGATCATGTTCTCCAGTTCTTTCTGAGAAGTCTGGTTCAAGAACTCTTATGTCTGAGGGAGTCATTTCTTTTACTTGGGTTCGGCTCACACAGTGTACTTCAGTTTTGAGATTAACAGAACGTTTCACACCTGCTGTTACTCGTCTCAATACTATGCGATGGCTGATTCCGATGGCGTCGCCGTAGTCTACGCAGGGATTCCCATGGCCAACAATACTCCATCCAAGGTCTGTACGCTGTGCATAAGGCTGACTTTCTTCGCCAGACACAACTTCCCTTGGAAGCAGGGCTTGTGAGCAGTCGTACCCAATGAGCAGACCTACTTTACAGTCCTGCATAGGTGCAATCTTTCCTTGGAGGTGCTCTAGATGGGACCACGCTTTTGCAGTTCCATCTGTTGGTATGCATGTTCTGTTGGCTGGAATGAAATCCCGAGTATAGACCGGTGGTAACAATATCTTCTTACCAGAGTAAAAGCCACGGATTTGTAAGTTGTCTATTCTTTCAGAGCTTACTGCTGTGGTTCTTGAGGTCATAGTAGAGAGCTTGACTTTGACCTTGACTTTGGTTGCTTCCAACTAGGGATGTCCGATATTATCGGCCGACCGATATTATCGGCCGATATCGGCAGTAAAATGTGATATCGGAAAATATCGGTATCGGTTTAAAAAAACTTCTTGTGTTGGTTGAGTCGTGGATGAAAGCCACACAGGAATTATTGCAGTTGTTTGTGTGTTAGCTTCATGAAGTATTACTCTATGTGAAGTAGAGCTTGTGGTTGTTTCTTTGCATTGTGTCGATTGAGGTCTTTCGTTGTACCATTGTTGACTTGTACTTGGCTTTTCTCCATTTAGCTTTAGCTTGGCTTGTGGTGGTCTTTGTCCTTCTTTGGCTCGCTCCTCATGCAGACATGTAGGATGTTGCTTGTGGCACACGTCGCACACATTCCTACTGTTGCAGCTCTTTGAGTAGTGACCAGACTTGAGACAACCAAAACATAGCTTTCCGGTTTGAACAAACTTGACTCTGTCTGAAACAGTTTTCTCCATGAACGTCCTGCATTTATGCAAAGTATGCCCTGACTTCTCACAGAAAATACATGTTATCATGACAGTCTTTTCATTGGAACATGTGGTCAGTGCCTTTGCTTCAAAGCTTTGATATCTTGGGTGTCAGAATGGAGGTAGGTAAATTCCAATGGGTGAAGGCAATCACAGAGACGGAGAGTGTTTACTCTTGAACAGGTTCGACTTTAATAGTAAGAACACAGAGTAAATTCTAAGAGAGACAAGTGCTAAATAGCACAGGTAGGAATAAGGTAAATAGGAGCTTATTGGAGGTCCAGAGTAGAACCGTCCGCGTTATCCCCGAACGCAATTAGTGAAGACCTGACAATGAACAAGCAGAAGACAGGTAGGTTACATAGACACCAAATACCAACATTCCACACACACCCCCGTGACAGCCAATCAGGAACCACCCCTAAGTGACAGCACTAATTGACAGGGAAATGACAGGTGACAAGCCCAGTGACAAATGCCAGGAATGTGGGTGGTCACCGACCACAGTCGGTGTCCAGAACGTAACACTTGGGCATTTAGTTTTTTCAGTCTCACCTTGTTTCAGTGACTGTAGTGATGTAACAGGGTTGCAGGCAATTTTCGCTTCTCTTGTCAGAAACTTTACAAATTGGCTGAAGGAGGGGAATTGGTTACGCTCTTCTTCTTCTTGGATAACCATCCTGTTCCATCTCGCTGTTAGCCAATCAGGCAACTTTAAAAGAATTTTCCTGTTTTCATTACAGTCATTTAAAATGTCCAATGCCTTGATGTTGACCATGGCAGCCTCGCAACTCCTGAGAAAGTCTGCAAACTCTCTGAGCTCAAAGCTGTCCTTAGATCCCATCTTGGGCCATGCTTGGAGCTTGTCTCTGTATGCTTTTGCTATTGTAAATGGATTTCCATATCTCTCCTCCAAAATCTTCCATGCTGCAACATAGGCAGATTTGGTTCCGAGTAAGAAATAGCCATCAAGTGCTTTCTTAGCTTGTCCACTTACATACCTACGGAGGTAGTATATCTTCTCCTTGTCTTCAATGCTCTTCTGATCAATCAGTATTTCAAAGGAAAGTTTCCAGTCATTGTATTTCAATGGGTCCCCACTGAATGATGAAGGTTCAGGAATTGGAATTCTGTTGACACTCAAAGCACCTGCCAGCATCTTAACAAGCTCTGCTGTACTGTCATTTGAGGAGGTGGTCACAACTTGTGGTACGGGAGACGTCTACAGGGACAGAGGACTTGTGGGAGCAGGCACTTTGTTGTCTGCTACCCTCTCATGTTCTAGTACGTCTTTCCGCTCTTCTTCTGTGGCCTCCACTTGATCGTACACAAGAATTCTTGCTCGTGCTGCATTAAGACCTTTCACTGCCTCCAAATGCTGTATCTTTCTCCGCTTTTCCTCCAGAGTCCTTTGTATAGCTCCATGTTCTTCTTCCAGTTGAGCTTTAATTTTAGCTTCCTCTTCCTCTTGTTCTAAACGACGCTCTAAACGACGCTTTATGCCCGCTGCCTCTTGCTCAGCTATCTAATTTTTAGCTTCTGCTTCTAGGCACTGCATTTCCAATTGTTCTTTTTCTTGTTCTTTTAACACTTCCAGAACAGCTTGGCTTGCAGCAGCATCAGCGACAGCATCTCGTCGCTTTACAGAAGAACTGCTTGAATGCACTGAGGTGCCTTTTCTGGAAGAAGTGGCAGAACCAGATTTATAAGCACTTTTCCTGGAAGAAGTGGCAGAACCAGATTTATAGGTGCTTGAGTCAAAGAGAGAGCCTGCTTCTGGCCACTCTCTCTCCTTCTAACACACTTCCTCCCAGTCTAAATGTGGCTCTGGACACAATAGACCTATCACAAACCCTGCCCCTTTTCTTGATCCTTCAATCACAGCTGTTGCTTACCTCTGACTTCCTCGTACAAACTTTGTTTGTACGAGGAAGTCAGAGGTAAGCGACAGCTGTGATTGGAGGATCAAGAAAAGAGGGCAGGGTTTTGAGACAGGTCCATTATCTCAGAAATCCCTGCACACAGATCCACTCTTAGACGCGTGTCCTGGTCTGGAGTTGAGATGTCACGTAGTTCATCATAAATATGCTGCACATCATTAGAAAGACCTGTGACATCTGTAATGATATCAGTAAGCAGCTCATTAGACAAATGTTCTGTTGATTGTGATAACGGACCTTTAGAAGATTTAACTTGTGTCCTCCATTTATTGTAAATGTAATTAAATCTTTGTTGAAGCGCTTTGATCTTATCCTCCTGCATTGCTTTACCCTTCTCTGTTAGAGTTCTGGTTCTTTGAGATCGTTTTGGTACCTCTTGCTGGGCTTCAGCACCTTCTTCCTGACCTTCTTCAGGTCGGTCTTGGGAATTTGCACTATCCCTAACACTGTCCCCTACTTCAATTGCAGGCCTAATTGGCTCTGTCATTGTAAATCACTACTTTAAATTGACCAAAATTTGTAAAGAAAAAATAGTAAATACACCTTTAAACCTTTAGCCTGTTTTGTACTCAAATTTGAATTAAATGCAGTACTCTCCGAGCAAATCAAATTGCTTAATTCAATTGGCTTTCAAAATAACCTCCACATATATATATTAAGCGCTTCAGAACGCTTAGGAACATAAATATTAGATGCCAATAATAGCCTTCACCTATAAATTATACGTGCCTTTTATAGGTTATAATTTCCAAAACACACTTTAAATTAGAAATTAATTCAATCAGAAAATATTAATTCAATCAGAAAATATTTATACTTTAACGTTGACACCTTAATGTGTACAAATGGTTAGCTTCCGTTAAATTATATAGGCAAATAAGTCAAAACGTTTTTAGCACGCACACCACAGTAATTAGAATTCACAGTCAAATATATTATAGAAACGTTTACAAAGCACTCTTCTTGACCTGACCACTCTTAACTTATAATGTCCAAGTCCTTTATGGCTTTATCTTGAAACGCTGCTCATTATACTGTGTGCATCTTCTTACTTCTTTGTGTTTATGCGTGTAGTGCGTATTGTTTGTGACTCATCTGTCCTTTGATGACGGCGCGCCGGCAGCGCAGCAAACAATTGTCGGGGAAGGTCCGCTGGACGCCGGCCTTAAACTTGGACTTGCTTCATTGCCCACTTGCATCGATGAACAGTCGAGTTTTCACTGTAACTCCTTCAAGCACTGCAGACACAAGTGGTTTCCTTTCGACGGGTTTATTAAAGGCTGAGGTAGAAGATCCGCTGGACCTGCTGGACCTGCTGGTACCAGACCTTGTGTGACCTTTGTGAGCAGATTTTTTACTTCCCACATTAGAAATGCTGTCATTTGGATTAATTAGATGTTGCACATCCTCCTCATCCTCATTAACACTTTCCACAGGTTGTGTCATTTTTGTCCATGCATTCATGTGATCAATAAAGTCATTGACATTGATCATTTTGGCTTTGAACCAAATGTCATGTTTTCCCCTTTCCTCAGGAGGTACTATTGGCAACAGAGCCTCCTGGTTTGCTTCTGCTTCCTTGCATATGTGGAGATATTGCATAAATGCGCATTGCACCTCCTGTTTGCATCCACTTTGCATTAACCCCAAAATCGTTTTTTGCAAGTTAGAAGCCTTGTTAAATTTAGATTTATGTAATTTATGTAATGTGTCAATTTTATCCAATAGGGCTTTTGGTGTTAATTTACTCTTGCGTTTTGTGACCTGCTGATCGGTATCAACATTGTGTGTGATTTGACCTGTGTCCACCTCGGACTGTGTTTTAGCCACTGTGGGTGTGGGCTGTGACTTTTCAACCAATGAAGGTTCTTTACAATGAGTTTCAGCCGTGGCGGGCTGTTCAACCATAACGCTGGTCTCTGTTGGATTCTGAACACCTTTATCAGAATTCATTTCAGCAATATAAGACCAACAGATTCAATATGAAACGGTACCTTTGGTTAAATCACAATAAACAAACCCACAGTTAATCATCACATGACGTTCTAACCAAACCTTGACACACACACGAACGGGTTGCACAATCATATACCACCAATGCATTGGAATTTTCCCTTTTTATATTTTTCTCAATTGACCCTGTGTGCACACATTTGTTTTTTATATGGCCATATAAGATATACCGGTAGCGCGCTACATACCTGTTCGTTGCGCAGCGCTGTCGGGGCCGTTTGACTTTATTCTTTGAACTTCGAAAAGTCTTCAAACAGCGCTCCTTGTCCGAGCGCTATTCAACATCAAACAGCGCTCTTTGTCCGAGCGCTATTCAATAAACTGCTTGCACGCAGGACAGCTCCCTGGTCCGTTCCCTCGCCCAAATGGTGCTGGGGCAGGTGATGCCGTCCGCTCCTTGACGGTGGTACCGTGGACAGCTCCCTGGTCCGTTCCCTCGTCCAAATGGTGCTGGGGCAGGTGATGCCGTCCGCTCCTTGACGGTGGTGGGCAGCTCCTCCTGGTCCGTACGCTCCCCGACGGTGCTGGGTGGTTCCTCCCGGTCCGTCCGCTCCCCGACGGTGCTGGGCAGCTTGGTCCAGATTGTCCACGTTCCGCGCAATTCCAAGCGAAACGGTGAACCAAACAGTTGTCACTAATGTCTTTCAGCGGCCTCAAAAATCAAAACACTGTCCCGCTGATCAGCTGTTGAATCTTGAGCGCAGAGCGCGCTGTCTCGCTGATCAGCTGTTTGAATGAATCTTGAGCGCCGAGCGCGATTATCCTCGTCTTCCAATAAGTAACGAAGGCAATTGTTTTTGACTAATGTAGACTCCTTTACATAAGCCTACTGCGAGGGGCAAGTGGACTGGCTTGGGTTAGACGCGTGCTTGAAGAATTCAAATGTCCAGAGAGCTCTTATCATTTTGGATATGCCAATCCTTTTATTGACTTATCAACCAAAAATATATATACAAAAACTCTTTTTACTAATAACACTGACCGCCGACCTATACGGCACATCTACCTGAACACGACAAGACACGGTCAAAAACTGTATGGCTATGCCTATTCCCCTTGCGCACCTGGGGCTCATCACCCTCTCATCAGTATATGGGTAACCACCCCCTGTGGTGGTTGCCATGGTGACTAATAATGCCACACCTCTGCACCGTGAGTTGAAATAAAACTAAATAAACAGAAGGGCATTTTGGCTCCAACATACGGTATGAAAACAACACATGAGAAAAGCAAAATACAAACAAACATTAATTACCTCGTTGGCTGCATGCTACATAAAAAAGGGGTCTTGTTCTTCTGTTCTTGGTAACAGTCTTAGTGGTACACTACACATAGTCGTACACTCTTCGAATCTAGAGAGCCTGTACAACTCGTCTCTGTCCTCCTGCTGCTTGCTCGCAGGTGTCTTAATCAGACCCAGACTCCGACCATCCCTGCCGCTTGCTCGCAGGTGTCTTAATCAGACCCAAATGTAAACACACAACAGCAGCCTAACGGGACCCCATATATGACCAGACGTCAAAATGAATATATTATAAATTGTAGCAAATTAAATAATGAAGAAAATAAGAAATGAAACATAAATACATTCTCAAATAGTACACTTACAAACTGAAATATCATATAAATGATGAAACCATATAATGGCCACAGTTACACTACCTGTATCCAGAGCATGTATGCTTTTCATTCATTTAAGACACATTTATTGCAAGGGTTTTGTAATACACATAACTCAACAAATAACCTCTGTTCTCGTTGCAATGCGTTTTTAATTATTTAGTAGGAAGGGGGAAGAACACTATATTGTGGGTGTTCATATGACTTGTATTCTGCCCACAGCCCCGAAATTCCACCCACCTCGCCCAACAATGGCAAAGCCCCCCAAATACAACCAAAACGTTCTCGTATTTCTGCTATCTATGCGCAAAACAATAACGAGTTGAGCTACACGGAGCGCAGTCAGTACACCCTGTAGTATAACGATAACGCTATAAACCATGCTGCATTCAGAAAGAAAGATCTATTCCAAATGCTATTTATAGGGTTTTGACAATAATTACACTACTTTCGCTATTTTACAATGAACTATAATGAATTACGGGTCATAAAGAACACGAGCCAGTGTTGGAAGTAATGCACGGAAGCTTATTTCCGCATTGCAATAATAATATTCTACCACCGGGCGCCAGGTACGCACGGTCGAAGTCAAGCACACGTTCAAATTGATAATTAACCATACGTTAATGTGGAAGCTCAGACATTTCAAGCATCAACAATGTAACTTTTGGAATGAATGCTTTTGTTGCTGTGTCATGTACAAAGTTCTGATGACCACATAGAATAGAAACTGGAGCAGGCTGCACATGAACAAAAAACAGCCCCTCTCAGTAGATGCTTTTAAAGCACAGTCCCGGGCAGGTAGGAAACAACACAAATGCGCTTTCAAAAGGTAAATGATATTTATTATCTGTGGCAGGAATTCAAACCTCCACATGCAATATGTATATATAAAGAAGGGAAAAAACAACCCACAAACAATTAACAAACAGGGAGAAGGGTAAGGGGAGAACAAACAAGTAATATACAGTAGGTAGACACAAGTGTTGGCAAGGACCAACACAGTATAAAGTTCCCTTGGGGAAACGGTGGCAAAAATGGCCTAAAAGCCAACAATATGTAAATAGATAGCAATCCCTTAACACTTTGATCGCTGGGGTTAAATTCATATTTACCATCCCTCGCCAGCCCTATTTAACATGGAGAAGTTCCCCTTCTTTGCAGGGCTATAACTTTTTAAATTTTATTGCTAAATTGACATTACTATGGCCCATTCAACATCAAGTATCTATTGTTCAGGGTGTAGCAACGTTATATTTTTTCATTCACATATTCATACTAAAATACGGTCTAAAGTATAAGTATGTTTTTATCGTTTTCTGCAGCTTTCTTCAGAACGTGATTTATAGCTCTAAATGCATTATATTGCTGATTGTATACAGTTTGATAGCAATCGGTGCGAGATAAACAAATGTCAAATGGACGTGCTTCTAGAAGTTACTACTTATCATCTGATGTTGACCGGATGGGGGGGGGGGGTCGTTTATAATTCCGTGGCCAACGTTAGATGATTCATCTAGTGTGGGTGATATGATCATTATAGCAGTTAGTATCGAACACGTTAAAAAATAATGCTGAATCTTACCGTAGCTTCCTCGGGCCGTTGGGCGATGAGCGTGGAGCAGAAATATTCCTATTATGGGATGTAGAAATATGCGATCCATCTCCAGGTTGTATAATAGTATATACGTCCAAATCATGTTGTTTATCGAGTTATTGGTAACGGATTGCTATCCGTTGTGTCTAGCTCGAGTCCTGGGACTATTAGCGAGTGATCGGACCGAATTGGAATGAGCACCAGCTTCCATTTCCTGTTTCCTGTTTGAGCGATCCGCCGATCGGCCACCAGATGGCGCTCTTGAACCGTTGGAAAGTTGAGAGGGGATCAACAGTAGATCTCAAGTCTCCGGGGGAGAAATATGATTGCGATCACAGATTTTTGAAATATTGATATCAAAGACGTGGTACGGCGTCTTTGGCAGAATGAGCATGGCGGGGAATGACGTGGTAAGGCGTTTTTGGCGACCATAGTGTTAAAAAACCGAAGAGGTTGTTGCTGTTAAAGAACATACCACTTCCAGAAGCGGTTTTGGTGAGTTTCATCAATATTGTGCTGTTTCATTGTCGAATGTACAAAATCGCTAGCTCAATGCTAATCAGCTATAATGTAGCTTCATCCTGAGTCATGCTAGCGAAGCTCCAAGCCCAATTTGGTTAAATGAAAACTAGAAAGAAACCATTTCAGAAGTACTTATAATTGTGTTGATATGCTGTATGATAAGAACATGGTCTATATACATTTTGACTGCTTTTGAGAGTTTAATATGGAATGTGAGGAATGTTCGCATGTGCTAGTGCACTTTAGCCTAATTTAGCATATGTAAAATGGACGTTCCCACGTGCTGTGATATTGTAGCCTACTTTAGCTTAGCATAGCCAAAAGTAGTCTGATTGATTATTCATTCTAAAAGCAATGAAAAGATGATAAAGCAATGAAAGATGGTAAATAGCTTTTATTTTCTGAATGCCTGTTACGCAGGCCAGGTTTTCTACCACCCCGTTTCCACCCCCGGGAAGAGTTCCCAGGAGTCCCGACCGACCACCACTCATCATGTGTGCCCATGCGGGACGAGGCAGTGTGCCGGACCGACAAACAACCCAAAGAACCTCAGATCTAGATCAGGGCTATACCCAGGAGCCTGATCTGTTACCCCTGTTGCCTCAACGGTCTGGTAGGATTGTGAATTACCTTCCTCATTCCCAGTGAGGAAGTGGATCAGGAATTAACAAACTAATTGAACTTGAGTCACAAGAACTTCCAAGGATATTATGACCTATACGACTTTTCTATGATACGAACTGATTGAACGAGAACACAAGGAACTTCCAAGGGCTTTTGACCCCATTTCACCTTTTGTATTTTGATATTCTATTTTGTATTTGATTGATGCACATTGTATATATGGGTACTGATATTTCTCCTGTAAAAAGGGAGAGTTAAAGGGTAAATGCACCCAATAAGATACCTGAACCACTGATGTTCTCCTGTAAAGAGGAAGAGTTAAAGGGTCAATGCACCCTGTAAGATACTTGAATCTCATTGATAACATATTGATTATAGTCGAATCGCTGATGGTTCTCCTGTAAAGAAAGATGGTTTAAAGGGTCATTTCACCTAATAAGGTATTTGCATTCCTATAACCTTGAATACTTCTATTGGTACTTTGTTCGTATTACACCTGCAAAGGAAGAGTTTAAAGGGTAATTTCACCTAATAAGGTACTTGCATTCCCTGCACACTTAAAGGTTTAAATTAATGTTTATTTAAACACTTACCTACCGAATTGAAATGATAAACTGATATAGAGTTTACTGAAATGATAAACTGATATAGAGTTTACTGATCTGCAATTGCAGAAGAAAAGATAACGAGTTACTCACGAAAAGGGGATACATCTAATGTCCAACCTTAAACCTAGCTTTTAGCTAGTGATAACCTCAGAGACGTCTGAACCGAACCAAATGTGTTGATCCAATCAACCTAGAACCTGATATCGAACTAACCCTCCTGAAAGGAGTGGTTAGAGAAATAACCTAAAAAGGGATATTTCACACTACTTCACGTTTGTATGTATTGCAATTGTCTAGCTAGCGCGCTGTTTGAGAATAAAATACCGGTCATTGTTATAACCTTGTCTCTGGTCTGCCATTCCTTTAACTGTGTATATTACTCCTCTCCTCATTCGAATCTAGAACTGGTCTGTGGCGAACAGCTGTTACTGTTAGTGACACAAGTGCTACATAAACGAGACGAACGTCTTTCTCTGGTCTGCATCCCCTTAACAATTGTGTGTATTGAGCTGTACTGTATTGTACCCATTCTGCAATCTGTTAATACAATTTTCAATCAATCAATTCAATCAATTACTGTATCTATGGAGGACATACATGTCATGTCCAAATGTCATATATCTAGCTACAGGCTATTTAACACTTTGATCGCCATGGTTCAAATTCATAATTTACCATCCCTAGCCAGCTCTATTTGTCTATGGAGAAGTTCCCCTTCTTTGCAGGGCTATAACATTTTAAATTCTATTGCTAAATTGACATTATTATGGCCCATTCAATGTCCTATATCCATTGTTCAGGGTGTAGCAACGATATACTTTTTCATTCACATATTCATACTAAAATATGGTCTAAAGTATAAGTATGTTTTTATCGTTTTCTGCAGCTTTCTCCAGAACTTGATTTATAGCTCCAAATGCATTATATTGATGATGAAATACAGTTTGATAGCAATCGGCGCGAGATAAAAAATTTCAACTGGACGTGGTTCTAGAAGTTACTACGTATCATCTGATATTGACCGGATGGGCGAGGGGGCGTTTATAATTCCGTGGGCAACGTTATACCATTCGTCTAGTGTGGGTCATATGGTCATCAGAGCAGTTTATATGGAATACGTTAGAAAATAACGTTGGATCTTACCGTATGGTCCTCGCGCCGTTGGACGATCAGCCTGGAGTAGACAGTTTTCGATTATGGGATGTTGATCCTGATGAACCATTTCCAGGTTGTATAATACTATATACGTCCAAATAACGTTGTTTATTGAGTTAGGGCGAGCGATTGATCATCCAGTGTGTTGAGATGGGGTCCGGCTACCGATCGCGAGTGCCCGGACGGATTATGGATGAGCACTTCCTGTTTGGCGCGCCCCTCCCTCTTGGCCGATCTGCCGATCGGCCACCGGATGGCGCTCTTGAACCGTTAGACAGTTGAGTGGAGTTCACCAGTACATCTCATGTCTCCGGAGGAGAAATATGATTTCGATCACAGATTTTTTAATTACGGCGTCTTCGGCAGAATGAGCATGGCTAGGAATGACGTCTAAACATGTCATCTGCGATTAAAGTGTTAATGGCAAATTTTTATATTATTCCTTGCACAAGGCTTAATATTTCTCTTTTCTAACAGGGGCGAGGGGGAAAAGCATGAAGCTCCATTCCGGAAGTGGTGTGGACGCGTCTATACTTTCCGTAGCCGCATTTCTGGCAAGACGCTCTCTGATTGGCCGACGCCTGTTTCTACACTGGTTAAGCTTAGGCACTCTTTCGAAGTTGGTTAAGGTTAGAGTTTGTCTTAGAGCGTGACGGCAAGTTCTTTCGACGGTTAAGCTTAGGCACTCTTTCCGCAGGCTGTTCGACGCGGAAATGGGCAAAGACACAGCTCGTCACGCGATTGGGCAACAGTGGCCAATCAGAGAGCGTCTGCCAGAAATGCGGCTACGGAAAGTATAGACGCGGTGTGGACTGGTTGGGGAAATGACTGCTACCGCATCAAAGAGGACCAGACAGGACATCATCAAGCACATGGGACTGACCAACTGTGTAGAGATTGTCCAGTCTCCAGATCGGGCCAATATCAGGCTGGCATCAAAGAGGGTGGTGTCAGATCCAGTCAAGACATTCTCATGGCTCTGTAAATAACTCATGCTTAAGGTACCCAGCACAGAGAAGGTCTTAATATACTGCAAGAGCATTTCTGACTGCTCTCTACTCTACACAGATGTGTTCAAGCCGACCCTTGGGAGTACGTTTTTTCACCCAGAGGGAGCAAAAGACATTTCAGGCAATAGACTAGTGGACATGTTCCACTCAGAGACACCTGGGGATGTAAAGGCAACTTCAAAGGAGTTGATGTGGTTGTTAATTATGGGCCACCAAGGGACACAGAGGCTTACATGCAGGCCTTGGGCAGAGCTGGCAGGGATGGTTCAAAAGCTCACTCACTAATTCTGTACCATGGTAGACAGTTAGTGGGGGTGTCTGACCAGATGCGGGACTGTGTCAGATGACAAAACCTGCCGTAGGGTGAAGTTGCTGCATCTCTATGATGAAGAGAAAAGCAAGCCTATTTCACCCAGTCATTCATGCTGTGACTACTGTGCTGCGTTATGTGATTGTGATCAAACATGTGATGGAAAACCCAGCTAGGTGGAAAAGTTTGCAGGAGAGGAACTAGATTGCAGACGAAGAACTGTCTGCTCCACGCTGTTGCCATGGTGACAGGCAAAATGGCGGCCGCTAGGCTCGCCCTGGTACAAGCTCTGGTTCTGTCTCTGTCTCTTCTGTCTGTATTATTTGTTCGTAAATCGTCCTGTCTACTCACCTATTCCCGTGAGGAGTTACTCTCCCTACGAGGAAATACACACGGATCAAGATGATCAGATCTTCAACATCTGGCTGTTCCTGAGGAACTACTCTCCACCTGGACACCGGAGTCTTCCAACAATCTACCCGGAGCTAGCAGAAGGCGAGCCGGTGTGTTCGCCAGGTTCAGAAGACGGCCCTACCAGCCCCCACTGCCTGGAATCCTTCTAGCTAACGTCCAGTCCCTCCCGAACAAGATGGACGAACTCCTTCTTCTCCTAACACAGAAGAGGGAATACAAGGAATGCTCTGCACTCTGCTTCACGGAGACCTGGCTTAACGTCAACATACCAGACTCAGCCGTCACCCCACCGGGCTACACTATCCACTGCAGTGACAGGTATGGGAAAGCAGGCGGTGGAGTATGCTTCATGATTAACCATCGCTGGTGTACTAATTGCCAGTGTGCGAACTGTAGAATGATCGTCTGGAGGCTATACTTGGTGCAAGCTCGTTTATTGACAACTTCAGTATGTAGTAACAGACGGACTCCTTCACGTTCCGTGTAACAATATATATAACTCCAGATCAATGCGCAGCCTTAGAACTACCCCTGCATCTCTTATATACTTCCGTATATGACATCTCCCATTTTCAGCATGTTATCTCTAACATCATAGGAACATTCCAAATGAAAAGTACTATAGGCTGAACATACCTTTTTAACTTAAATCTGAGACATCATCACACATTCTGGTCTCTGTCTAAAACAATGAACTGTTTAAGCTTTCAAGTGTTATTATTATTATTAAATCACCAACCAACATTTCAACATCCAATACAACATTCCTTTCTTTTTCTTTTTTTTTTAACATTGTACCCTAAACTCTGCACAGTCCATTTTACCCGACCGATCTACAGGTCAAGTCTCTTGACTGGCTTACTCAGTCGTCCCGATCGGGTCACCGTTTGACCAGACAACGGGGTTGTAGGTGTAGCTGTAGCCACACTCTGACTGGCAGGAACAGTCTCTAACAAGGTGTGTCTGTCAGAGTGGGAGTCTGTCCCTGCGCACTCACCAGGCGTTGCTGGGGTTGGCTGCATCGCAGGCACTGGTTGGAGGTGGCGGCGGTTACGCCGCAGCTCTGTTCCTTGCTGTGTCTGGATGACGAAGGATCTCGGGGTGCTGCTCTCGCTGGAGATCACTGCTGGCAAGGACCACTTCTTGTCATGGTCCAGCTTGGAGAGTACAACGTCTCCTGGTCGCAGGGCGGGTAGGGCCCTGGCCCCATGATGGCGGTTGAAGTAGAAGGCCTGTTTAGCTTTTTCCTTCTGATCCTTCTCTCGCACAGCTGCCTTGCTGGGCCATTTTGGGGTGAGGTTTTTCTCAAGAGTGGGGAGGGTGGTTCTGAGTTTCCTCCCCATCAAGAGCTCCGCTGGGCTGTAGCCTGTGGAGGAGCACGGAGTAGACCTGTAGCTCAGTAGAGCCATAGCTGGGTCATCTTGCTTGAGGATTTTCTTTGCCGTCTGCACGGCTCTCTCTGCGTGCCCGTTGCCTTGCGGGTGATGAGGGCTGGACGTGTAGTGTTTGAAGTCCAGTTGCCTAGCCAGCTCCTTGAACTCCATACTTGCAAACTGGGGTCCATTGTCGCTCACCGCTTCCTCAGGAATTCCGAATCTCGTGAACACGGCCTTCAGCCTCTGAATGACTTGTGTACTGGTTGTGGAAGACAGGTGGAGTATCTCGATGAACCTAGAGTAATAATCTGATATTACTAGGTAGTTGTTGTGCTTGTACTCACAGAGGTCCATGGCGATCCTCTTCCAGGGTCGCTCTGGGAGTGGCGTGGAGAGGAGAGGCTCTTTTTGTTGATTTCTTTTCAGTTCACAGCACACCTGGCACGACGCCACGAGCTGGCTTAACTCTGTGGAGAGACCAGGCCACCAAACTGAGGAACTCGCTCTCTCTCTACATTTCACTAGGCCCTGGTGCCCTTCATGGATTCTCTGAAGGATCTCTACTCTCATCTGTCTCGGCATGACAATCCTGTTCCCTCTTAGGACAAGTCCATTTCGCTCTGACAGCTCTGATTTCACTGGGCCATAGGGTCTCTCCTCGATAGGCACCTCGGCCAGGTGTTCAGGCCATCCCTTTTTTATGAGTCTGGCGACTGACAACAGTTCGGCGTCAGCTGCTGTGGCCGCTCTGATCTCGTCCATCTTGCTTGTGGACGCTGGGATCCCCTCCATTACACTAGCCACATAGCATGCCACCTCACGCTGTGTGTCCAAGTCTGCATCTGTGTTGGCCATTGGGCTGCGTGACAGAGTATCTGCGACAACCAGAGTCTTTCCAGGAGCATACTCTGCCACCGCGTTGAACCTCATGAGCCTCATGAGGAGTCGCTGGCATCGGAGAGGCACATTGTCCAGGCTGCGAGTGTTAATGAGAGGTACAAGGGGCTTGTGGTCAGTTATTAGCTTGAACTGGCCCAGTCCACTGAGGTACCGGTCGAACCTCTCGCACGCCCACACGCCCGCCAGACCTTCTTTTTCAATCTGGGCGTAGCGCGTTTCTGCTTCGGTGAGGCGTCTTGAGCAGTACGCCACAGGTTTCCACTGCTCGCCATGAAGTTGAAGTAGCACGCCCCCTAACCCGTAACTGCTTGCGTCGGCAGACACGGCGGTGGGCTTGCTCACGTCGTAGAAGGCGAGTACTGGTGCTGTGGTCAACAGCTCTTTGATCTTCTGAAAAGCTGTTTGCTGGGCATGGTTCCATGTCCATGCATTCTTGTGCTTCAGGAGCTCATACAGCGGTTGTCCTACTGTTGAGAGGTCTGGGACGTACCTGCCGAGATAATTCACCATTCCCAGCACCCTCCTCAGCTCCTGCACATCTGTTGGCGGCGCCAGCTGCTTGATAGCCTCCACTTTTGCTGGGTCAGGCCGGATCCCGGACTGGTCGATGATGTGCCCGAGAAACCGTAGCTGACTTTGCCTGATGGAGCACTTTTCTCTATTCAGCTTCAGGCCAGCCGTCTCTATGCGCTGCATCACCTTCTCCAGGCGACTGTCATGCTCTTTTTCTGTGGCCCCATAGACGAGAATGTCGTCCATGAAGATCTCGACGCCCTCTAACCCATCCAGGGTCTCCATCATCTTCCTCTGGAAGATTTCCGGCGCGCTTGTGATCCCGAATGGCAGTCGCTTGAAGTTGAACCTGCCAAACGGCGTGATGAAGGTGGTGAGCTTACAGCTGTCTGGGTGCAACGGGATTTGGAAGAATCCAATGGCGGCATCGAGTGACGTGAAGACTGTGGCCCCGCTTAGCTTTGCTGTGATCTCGTCGGTAGTGGGCAGGGTGTACTGTTCTCTTTTAACAGCCTCGTTCAGCCTCTTGAGATCCACACAGATGCGGGCTTTGCCTGTGCTCTTCAGGACCGGCACCATGGGTGCACACCAATCGGTAGGCTGTGTCACTTTCTCAATGATGCCATTCCTCTCCATCCTTTGGAGCTCCTCCTTGAACTTCTGCAGCAAAGGGAGAGGTACACGTCGCGCTGTGTATACCGCGTACGGCTGGGCGCCATCTTTCAGCAGTATTCTTACTGGTTCCGTTTGTAATGTCCCATGCTCCCCGTATGCCTGCAAATGTTCATTTTTCCCGCTGCTGCTCACCGTTTCCTCCACCCTTCTCACTAAATTCATTTTCACTGACATTGGCCTGCTGAGTAGGTTGTTTACTGTAGGCCCCCGGATGACATAAGCTGTGAGTGGGTGTGTCTTACCCTTGTAGGTCACAGTGCTCTGGATCTGTCCTATGCAATGCAGCTCGCCACCTGGGCTGTCCAGTGGTATTTCCGCAGGCTCCAGCGGTCTGTTTGGCATGAGTGAGTGGTAGGCCTCCTCGCGAATGATGCTCACATCCGCCCCAGTGTCGATTTTAAACTCGACCGGTGTGGAGCCCATCAACACCTTGACGGCCCACCTCTTTGGCGACCCACCTGCTTTACTCACTTCCCCCATGTAGTACCCATCTTCTGACCCAGAGTCCTGCTGTTGTTGCTGCACTTCTTTTTGTTTTCTGACCTCACATACTGCTTTCCTATTTCTACACACTTTACTCCAGTGCCCTACTTTGTCGCAGGTATTACATTTTAGCTGGACAGTTCTCATCTCTACTGTGCCACGCTCTCCCACATTGTCTACATTGTCCTCTGTCGCCCCCTTGTGGCTTACCCTGGCGGCCATTTCCTTTGTAGCGCTTGTTGTGAGTCACCTCGTGTATCGCCCTGCCTCCGGCTGTCTCTCCTTGCATGCTGATCTGTGCGGCAACCTCTTCAGACTGCCTGACAGTCTCTATGGTCAGCGCGAGTGTCAGATCTCTCGTCATCTGCAACTTACGGGAGACTTCTTTGTCGAGGACTCCAACGACGATTCTGTCACGGATGTTCTCATCCTTGCTCGCGCCGAAATCACAATGCACAGCCAGTTCATACAAAGCCCTAATAAAAGTCTCTGCTTTTTCTCCTGCTCTCTGTACCCGTTGATGGAAACATGCCTGTTACAAAGGATCAGATTAAACCGAATATATATATTTATTTATTGATATATATTGCATAGTATTTGTATATCGTTTGATATCCCCTGTATATTCCTTGTACATATACACGGAATATCCCTTTAGCCCAGACCATAATAGTTCATTCTCCTATTGGACAGCGGTCCACCGGCGCCAGGGACCGGCCTCCGGAGTCAGGTTCAAAGTCACCGTCAAGACGTGTCTGGACATGCCCGGCCTTGCCCAGGGATACGCGACAGAAATGAGATTGGTACTAGTTTGTTCACCGTGCGTATAAATACGGCGCAGGTGAATATAGAAGCCCCTTCGTCCTTTTAGTATGTTACCAATAAGTTGAAGCCTCACCCACGATACAACGTGCGGTGAAGTATGGCCTGTTTGGCCCCAGAATAGAGCATTGAGACCGCGTGCGAATTAATAACTGAATTGTCAGAGTTTGGCGCTATACCGTCGAGTGCGACATATTTCTATTAAGTCATTAATAGTCTATTTGTGTATAGTGTATCGTGCGGTTAAAGTTCTACAGTGACCAGCATCTCCAACGCTTCCTCGTATTAGCTAGAGTTCTTATCCATAGCCCTTTGCGGCTGGAATATATTTGCTTTGGTCCTGTGATTTATGGAGCGGATAATCGCCGACGCCTGCACGTGTTGGATTTACCCCGCGAGGAGTCAAGTCGAGTCGGCGCCCCAGAGAGCCTGAGGCCGACTAGCTTTCTTCACTGTGGAGCTACAGTCTACAGTCTACGGAGAACAGCTGTATTCGTCTGTGGATCAAGAGGCTACTGCACCGGCTCCTGTACCTGGAGTCTCCCTAGTCATCGTTGACCAGACGTTCTACTACCGACAGATCTTCTACCCCTGCTGGCTTACAACCAGGGGGAACCCCTTCCAGTATCTCCCGCTATATTACTAGTGTACCATAGATATACTTCCCTAAGATTCAGGTTGTATAATTACCTCCTGCGTAACCAGAGAATGGACATTCATTATTGATTTGCCTACGCATATTCCTTTGCCTTACAAGTGCATTCAAAGAATAATGTAAAGTATCCTATGTACCTTTTGCTCCATTAAATACTTGATTATACCTTTGTTTGGAACCGATTTCATTGTGGGAAGTGTTCATCATATTCATATATCGTGTACTGTATGGCCAGTAATTAAAGTACATAAAGCGGTAGTGGTTTAATGATACCATACTTATCAATACAGTCAGGGAATTGTACCCCTCAGTTACAATTGGTCCTTTGAGCCGGAGGGTAACTAGTGTAATATTAATATAGCGGTATTAATATTGACATGGCCTATGATGAACACTCCACAAAACGGTTCTCCTAAAGTAGATTGCCCGCAGCGTAGACGGCAGACACCTCAGTACTTAGAGGATTACGTTGCCAATATACTACCTAGCCTTCTACATACGGTAAACGCGGAAAAAGTAGATAGTAAAATTATGTCCGACCCTATCGCCCAGGCTACCCCGCCAATAGAGGCCCTAGTGGGTTCTAACGTAACTGACCAAGCTCACGGTAGGGACCAGGAGGGACCTGACACGACTTTACCCCCCGCCAAGACCGAAGAAGTAGTCCCCGGAGAGCTCCAGGATAAAGACAGCTCTCCAGGGATGGAACTTTACCCGCTACAAGAAGAAGAGACCCCGGAGATGGATCTCCAGGACTCGCCACAGGAGAACAGATCTCCAACGAGTACTGCCAGGAGCGGATCACCTCAACCAGCATCTTCCCCCAGCGGGGCGGACAAGATGCTGGCACAGGCATTCCTCGCCAGCCTAGCAGCCTCTACAGAGCGCGATCGACTCCAAGCACAGATGCTTAGCGAGCGCGAACATTCTTCCATGGAAAGAGAACGCCTTCAAGCGCAGCAACGGAGCGACGAAGATCGTATACGTCTAGAGATTAGACGCCTTCAGACGGAAGAGAATATGGTAAGAGACCGGGCCGAAGCAGAGCGCGCCGCCGCCGAAGCAGAGCGCGCCACCGCCGAAGCCCAGCGCGCCGCTGCCGGTGCCCAAAGAGAAGCGGAGCGCAACCTCGCTCTCACCAAGCGCGAAGCCGAGCGCGACCGATTACAAGCGCAGATAATGGAGCAGCTGATCGCCAGGACGACACCCCCTCCCTCCGCACGGGGTTCCAGGGCCTCGTCAAGACACGGGTCAAGGGCACCCTCCCCTACCCGATCAAGCGACCCTGAGCCCGACCACCAGAGAGAGCCTATACCCCCCTCCGAACTCCTTCCCCGACCGGTCCACGCGAGGACCAGCTACAAGGAAGAAACGGTCTACACCGCGGAGAGGCTAAATAGACGACTACAGGATCTAGAGGACCTGCCAGAGCAAGAAGAAGAGGGAGAGGAGGAGAGTCAAGCCCGACAGCAGCACAGAACTCCACAGGACCAGGAGGTCCAGTACAGCCCAGGCTCTACCCCCGTGGCTCTGCGCTACAGACCCCCGACTCAATTCACGGGTGAGCTTGACGCACGACCAGCCCCGAGGAATAGCACCTGGATACGCGGGCCATGGTACCCAGCAGGTACCAGCCCACCAAGAGGCGTAAGAGGAGACTCGCCTAGGAGGCCTCTCTTCCAACGCTCACCGATGTGCCAGCCATCCATGGCATCATACATTGGCACACCGACGTTTCCGGACTTCACCCACGAGAACAGAGCACAGTACACGGAGCTACGAATGTGCTTAGAGACAATGATGTCCGATGTAGCTGACGAACCGTACAAGTATGCTATCCTACTGAAGCACCTCAAGGTGCCCCGAGCGCACAATATAGCGCTGGCCTATGCCACCTCTACTACCCCATACACAGCGGCTCTAGCAGCACTCGACCAAAGATATGGACGCATATGGGATTACGTAATACAAGAGATAAGGCATATTGACCGCCTACCCCCAGCCACAGACAATCGCTCACTAGATGACCTGTCTATCAAGGTACAATCCCTGGTAGGGATGCTGGGGGCGCAAAGAGAAAAGGGTATGCACGAACTGTACGCAAACTCTAATGTCGAGAGGATTTTAGAGAAGCTTCCGCCCGCCCGACAAGAGCGCTTCAGGCGGCAAAGAGACCACCGTGATCCTAACGGTCCCGAGCCATCCCTCCTAGACCTAGCCGACTTCCTAGCGAGAGAAGTCAACAGCCTACGGTTGGATACGTTCATGCGGAGCACCCCAAGCTCCAGAGAGGGACCTAGGAGAGCAAACGATGGCCGAAGATTGGTGACCGTCATGCACCAATCAGAACCAGTACCGAGCAGCAAGAACCACAGTACCCCCTCGATGAGAGAGAAGTGGAAGATGGTGTGCCCGTACTGCGAGAAAGAACACTGGTTGTCACAATGTGACACGTTTAAGAAGATGACCGCAGACGAGGTGGGTCAATGGATAAAGTCCAACCGACGCTGTTACCGATGTGCGCGCAGTCACATGGCAGCCGACTGCCGCTTAAAGAAGAGGTGTAGTCGGTGTGACGGAGCCCACCTAGATGTCCTACACGACAGTAACAGAAGAAAGCCTGCACCCCCAAGCAGCACAAAGGCAAGTGTTATGTACATTGACCCCGCCAGCAGCGGGGGCGCCCGAGTGCTCTTAAAGGTGGTCCGCGTAACACTGAGTTACCAAGACAAGGTCATGGACACTTACGCCGTCCTTGACGACGGGTCAGAGAAGACCCTTCTCCTCGCATCCGCTGCGGCCCAGCTGGAGCGAAAACCAGATGACGATTCGGACGATAAGAAGAGATCTAAAGACGATAAAGAGCGAGTATGTCTCCTTTACTATCGCAGCAAGCGGGCAGCCAGAGAGACGGTATAGGATTACTAATGCTTTCACCAGCCAAGAAATAGGCCTGTCGCAGTACACATACCCCATCGCCAAGCTGATGGATAAATATGTGCACCTGCGTCAACTACCTATCCCGCTCATAGACGGTGCCACCCCGACCCTGCTGATAGGCTCCGACCATGCAGACCTCATAGTCCCGATAGACCGGGTCCACACAGGGCCCAGAGGCTGTCCTGCAGCAGTCGAGACCCGCCTAGGATGGACATTACAAGGCCCCCTCGCTAAGTCTCTTAACCGAACAGCAGCCACTAGCTGCCTCCACTCCAGAGTGACAGAAGAAGACACCACCCTCCTACAGCATGTCGAGAGGCTATGGACACTAGAGACAATGCCCTTTAAGAACGAAAAGAAAGACATTCGTTCCAAGGAAGACATTTATGCCATAACACTCCTCGAGCAAGGGACAAAGAGAGTCAAAGTCAACGGAGTGATGAGATACGCAACTCCACTCTTGAGGCGAGAGGGTATGCCCACCTTCCACGCCCCAAAAGAAGCGACGGAGCGGTATCTATTGAACACAGAGCGGCGCCTAGCCAGAGACCCCGCTCAAGAGACTGTGTACCGCGCTGAGATTAACAAGCTAATCACAGCGGGACACATAAAGAAAATTGACATTAAAGAGGCCGATCAGACGACCGAATCATGGTACGTGCCGCACCACAAAGTCCACCACAACGGCAAGGATTGTATTGTGTTCAACTGCAGCTACCAGATCGGATCACAAAATCTGAATAAAGAGCTCTTGCCCGGCCCAACACTCGGCCCCTCCCTACTAGGCGTGTTACTACGTTTCCGCCAGGACAAGGTGGCCATCAGCGGCGACATCAAAGGGATGTTCCTGCAGGTGAGACTAGTGGAGGAGGACAAGCCCCTGCTGCGGTTCCTATGGAGAGAGAGGATCGGGGATGAGCAACCAGCCATCTATCAATGGGAAGTCCTCCCTTTCGGAACCACATGCAGCCCATGCTGTGCTACGTTTGCACTGCAAAAACACGTCGCAGAGGACCCAGCAGCTGATGAAGAGGTCCGACAAAGTGTAGGAAATAGTTTCTACGTGGACAACTGTCTGCAAAGCGTCTCGACGCCAGAAGAAGCCGAGGCCCTTCTACTCAAGCTCCGCGCCTCCCTGATCAAAGGCGGCTTTGATCTCAGGCAGTGGGCCAGCAGCGACCCGCAAGTATTGCGCAGCCTCTCCCCCGAGGACAAGGCAGCAAGCAGCGAGACCTGGATGGCGACCATCCCAGGAGAAGCCCAAGAAATGACATTAGGACTAGTCTGGCGCTTCAAAACAGACTCGCTCCATTATAAACACACACCCCTGACCAAGGAGCAGGGAAGGTCGACTGCACTACCGACCACCAGACGGAGTGTATACAGAACACTCGCCAGACAATATGACCCGTTGGGATGTATTCTACCTTACACCACCAGGGCAAAGATGATTGTAAGAGCGTTATGGGACAAGGACCAGGGCTGGGACGACCCCATACCCGAACACCTTGCATCCACATGGAGAGAGTGGGAGACGGAACTCAGCTCACTCCCAGGTATGAACATACGCCGCAGCTACTTCCCACCCACAGTGAGGCCGGAGACGTGCCAGATGGACCTGCACGTCTTCAGCGACGCCTCCGAAGTAGCCTACGGTTCGGTGGCCTACTTGCGTGCCCGAGAGGAGGGAGGAGAAATACATACTGCTTTCATCCTGGCCCGCTCAAGAATAGCCCCACGAAAGCAACAATCTATCCCGCGTCTAGAGCTCTGCGCAGC
This sequence comes from Notolepis coatsorum, assembly GCF_963971535.1. Lineage (NCBI taxonomy): Eukaryota > Metazoa > Chordata > Actinopteri > Aulopiformes > Paralepididae > Notolepis > Notolepis coatsorum. Next base: position 57,387,964 of record NC_140165.1, on the reverse strand, counting down.
CCTAGCAGGAGCGCAACTCGCCACGTTAATCCAACGTGAACTCACCATTCCGGTGCAAAGAACAATCTTGTGGTCAGATTCCACGACAGTACTCACATGGATCCGGTCTGATTCGTGCAGATACAAGGTCTTCGTGGGAGTCAGAGTCACAGAGATTCAAGATTTAACAGAAGTAGCAAGCTGGAGGTATGTGGACACAAAACACAACCCAGCTGACGTCATCACCCGGGGAATGTCCCTGGATGACCTCACCCATCACAACCTATACAGTGACGGGCCAGAGTTCCTCAAGCTCCCGGAAGAAGAGTGGCCTACACCCACCCCACGGGAAGCGAGTAAAGAGGAGGCAGAAAACAAGAAATCTATGTTCTGTGGATTGAACACACTCGTCTCCACAGACCCCGACATAGACGATTGCCTCACCCTAGAGAGTGCGCAGCTAAAGACATTCCTGTGGCACCACCCAGAGGTTCAGCTCACTACTGACATTACTGCAGCTGACTACGAAGAAGCAGAACTTCTTCTACTACAACGAGCCCAGAGAGACTCGTTCCCCGATGAGCTAGACTGTCTACAGGGAGCAAAGCCCGTCCCATCAGACAGCAGACTGCTCCACCTAGCCCCCGAGAGCGACGCCCATGGTCTCATCAGAGTGGGTGGTCGTCTGCGGAGAGCTCCAGACTTACCGGATGACGTCAAGTACCCGATAGTCTTAAACAGCCGACACAAGGTCACAGAGCTGATCATAAAGAAATACGACGAGGATGTGCATCACGCCGGGGCAGAGAGAGTCTTCGCGGAGATCAGACGTTGTTATTGGATACTGCAAGGGAGAGAAGCAGTGCGGCGCTTCCAGCGAACCTGTCTAGACTGTCGTAAGTGGCGAGCGCAGCCCAGTATACCCCGGATGGCTGACCTACCTCCCTGTCGCCTCCGACTCGGCGACAAGCCTTTTCACTCCACCGGTATGGACTGTTTCGGACCGCTGTATATAAAGAAAGGAAGAGGAACCGAGAAGCGGTGGGGTATTGTATTCAAATGCATGACCACCCGAGCGATGCATATAGAACTCCTTCCAACCATGAGCACAGACTCATTCCTTATGGCCTTCCGAAGATTCACATCGCGGAAAGGTAAACCGTCTATATTGTTGTCTGATCACGGGACAAACTTCAAAGGCGGAGAAAGAGAGCTGAGAGAGAGCTTCCAAGCTATGGGCCCAGAACTTAAGACCCACCTCGCTCCATACCAGATTGACTTCCAGTTTAATCCCCCGAACGCACCTCACTTCGGTGGAACTTGGGAACGAGAAGTACGTTCAATAAAGACAGCCCTGTACGCCGTGCTTGGGGCCCAGACCGTGGCGGAAGAAGTCCTAATGACAGTCCTCACGGAGATCGAGGGAGTATTGAACTCAAAGCCCCTCGGTTACGTCTCAAGTGATGTAGCAGATGTTGACCCAGTCACCCCCAACACACTCTTGATGGGGCGGCTGGACCCCGCGCTACCACAGACAATGTACAGGTCTGAAGAAGCGAACGGCCGAAGAATGTGGAGGTACAGTCAAGTATTGGCTGACAAGTTTTGGAACAGCTTCCTACTCCACTACCTACCGTCTCTACAGACCCGCCAGAAATGGGTGAAAGAGAGAGACAATTTGACAGAAGGAACAGTCGTCATGATTATCGACCAGTCACTACCCCGAGCTATGTGGCCGGCCGGCCGCGTAAGCAAAGTGATCACCGGTGCCGACGGAAAGGTCCGAGCAGCCGAAGTGCTCGTCCAAGGGCGGATCTACACCCGACCCGTGGCGAGGCTAATAGAACTGCCAAGGCTCCCCGATACCATCGATGACGACCATGACCCCATGACTTTGTGAACTGACCGACCCCTCACAACAGACATTGAGTAGTGGACAGTGCGGTTAATCTGTCTCTGCTTAGCTAATTAGGTGGGACTAATTAGGGGGCAGCTGTTACAAAGGATCAGATTAAACCGAATATATATATTTATTTATTGATATATATTGCATAGTATTTGTATATCGTTTGATATCCCCTGTATATTCCTTGTACATATACACGGAATATCCCTTTAGCCTAGACCATAATAGTTCATTCTCCTATTGGACAGCGGTCCACCGGCGCCAGGGACCGGCCTCCGGAGTCAGGTTCAAAGTCACCGTCAAGACGTGTCTGGACATGCCCGGCCTTGCCCAGGGATACGCGACAGAAATGAGATTGGTACTAGTTTGTTCACCGTGCGTATAAATACGGCGCAGGTGAATATAGAAGCCCCTTCGTCCTTTTAGTATGTTACCAATAAGTTGAAGCCTCACCCACGATACAACGTGCGGTGAAGTATGGCCTGTTTGGCCCCAGAATAGAGCATTGAGACCGCGTGCGAATTAATAACTGAATTGTCAGAGTTTGGCGCTATACCGTCGAGTGCGACATATTTCTATTAAGTCATTAATAGTCTATTTGTGTATAGTGTATCGTGCGGTTAAAGTTCTACAGTGACCAGCATCTCCAACGCTTCCTCGTATTAGCTAGAGTTCTTATCCATAGCCCTTTGCGGCTGGAATATATTTGCTTTGGTCCTGTGATTTATGGAGCGGATAATCGCCGACGCCTGCATGTGTTGGATTTACCCCGCGAGGAGTCAAGTCGAGTCGGCGCCCCAGAGAGCCTGAGGCCGACTAGCTTTCTTCACTGTGGAGCTACAGTCTACAGTCTACGGAGAACAGCTGTATTCGTCTGTGGATCAAGAGGCTACTGCACCGGCTCCTGTACCTGGAGTCTCCCTAGTCATCGTTGACCAGACGTTCTACTACCGACAGATCTTCTACCCCTGCTGGCTTACAACCAGGGGGAACCCCTTCCAGTATCTCCCGCTATATTACTAGTGTACCATAGATATACTTCCCTAAGATTCAGGTTGTATAATTACCTCCTGCGTAACCAGAGAATGGACATTCATTATTGATTTGCCTACGCATATTCCTTTGCCTTACAAGTGCATTCAAAGAATAATGTAAAGTATCCTATGTACCTTTTGCTCCATTAAATACTTGATTATACCTTTGTTTGGAACCGATTTCATTGTGGGAAGTGTTCATCATATTCATATATCGTGTACTGTATGGCGAGTAATTAAAGTACATAAAGCGGTAGTGGTTTAATGATACCATACTTATCAATACAGTCAGGGAATTGTACCCCTCAGTTACAATGCCCGTTCGTGTATGACGTTCCGTCGCGGTACAAAGTAGTCATCGAACTTCACTAGCACTCTTCCAAAGTCATTTTGATGTGCTACTTCTTCAAATTCAAACGAACGGAATATATTCTCCGACTCGTTTCCCATAGCGTATATCAGACTGCTAACCTGCACGGCACCCTCTTCCTTATCCAACTTGGTAGCCGTTCTGAATCTTACAAACCGTCACATCACATGGAAACAATAAACCCTGGTTCAACAAGGACATAGCATCACTACGTAAAGAAAAGAACACAGCCTACATAAATGGAAATAAAGAGCAGTACAAATCTGCAAAATATAAACTATGGTCTGCCATCAGGCAGGCCAAATCAAATCATGCAAAGAAACTGGAAGATCAATTCGCTGCCAACAATCCCATAACAAACTACAAAAATAACCTGTCTCAATGACTACAGACCCATAGCCCTTACATCAGTAGCAATGAAATCATTTGAACATCTGGTCCTGGACTACCTCAGAACTGCCACAGAACCTCACATGGACCCACACCAGTTTGCATACCGGACCAACAGGTCAGTAGAGGACGCCATCAACCTGGCTCTCCACCACACTCTACAGCACCTGGAAACCCCCAACACCTACACCTGTATCCTGTTTATTGACTTCAGCTCAGCTTTTAACACCATCTCCCCCAATAATCTGTTCCATAAGCTACAGGACATTGACATCAACCCAACCATCAACCACTGGATCCTCAATTTCCTCAGCAATAGAACCCAAACAGTCAAAGTAAACAACAAATCATCCCGCCCTCATTACTGATCCTGTGCTGGACCCGCTGCAGTTTGCATACAGAGCCAACAGATCCACAGAGGATGCTGTGAACATGGCTCTGCACTACACGCTGGAACATCTGGACTGCGTGGGCAACTGTCAGGATCTTGTATGTGGACTTCAGCTCGGCCTTCAACACCATCCTTCCACCCATCCTGGAGCACCAGCTATCCCTGCTGCAGGTGCCAGTCTCCACTCGCAGGTTGATTACCGACTTCCTGTCCAACAGGTCTCAGCAGGTGAGGCTGGGGAAGAGCATTTCCAGCTCTAGGTCCACCAGCACCGGTTCCCCTCAGGGCTGCGTCCTGTCCCCACTACTGTTCTCCCTGTACACCAACAGCTGTGCCTCTCTCCACCCCTCGGTCAAACCTGAAATTCGCTGACGACACCACCCTGGTGGGTCTCATCTCCAGGGGGGACGAGTTGGCTTATAGGAGGGAGATCGAGAGGCTGCAGAGCTGGTGCAGCTGCAACAACCTGGAGCTCAAAAGACAGTGGAGATGGTAGTGGACATCAGGAGGAAAGCAGCCCTGCCCCCTCCCATCATACTGGGAGGCACTCAGGTGGCCTCCGTGGAGTCATGCCGATTCCTTGGCATGACCATCTCCCGGGATTTGAAATGGGAGCTCAACATCACGGCCTGCTCAAAAAGGCCCAGGGGAGGATGTTCTTCCTCCGGCAGTTGAACAAATACAAACTGCAGAGGACCATGATGGCCCAATTCTACACGGCCATCATTGAGTCCATCCTCACCCACTCCATCATCTCCTGGTTCCCCGCTGCAGCGGCAAAAGATCTCGCCAAGCTGCAGCGGGTGATTCGCTCCGCGGAGAGGGTGATCGGCTGTCCCCTGCCCTCCCTCAGGTCCCTGCACGACTCCAGGGCGCTGAAGAGGGCGAGGAAGATCATGGCCGACCCCTCCCACCCCGGTCACAGCCTCTTCACCCTGCTCCCCTCTGGGAGAAGGCTGAGGATCCCAAAGGCTGTGAAAGCTCGTCACAGACTGACCTTCTTCCCCTCAGCCGCCAGGCTGATCAATGCCTCAGGTCCCCCCCCCCCCCCCCCCCTGCCCCCAAGTGACACTGGCACAATGACACTGACTGCACTGCACTAGTCCTTACTGGAACTCTGCACTTTACACTTTATATATATATATGTATTTAATTGATTAATCCTACACTGCACTGTTTTTTTGTCCTGTGTCTGTGTTGGTGTTTGTCGTTTACTGTGAAAAAAATAAAGGAAAAAATGCATACACTGTAATGCTGCAACAATTACCAATGTGTTTTTACACAAATGGCTTAATAAAGGAATCTGAATCTGAAGCTGACACAACAAGGGCTTTGTGGTGGGGTGTCTGTTTATAGCACATCACCCCTAACAGATGACACACATACACATTTGATCCAAAAGGTCCTTGAGAAAAGTGATTGTCTGTTCACATTGCATTGCAGGACATTTTTAGCTATGTTCCAGTGAGCACCATACAGCAGGCACAATCCCTTTTAAAAGTTCTTGGTGAAGTCTTCCAGGACATAGATGAGCACAGGGAAGATGCTAGTAGGGAACAGTTTGACCTCAGTGTTGACACATTAAGCCTTTAGCATAAAATAGGAATAACTTTGCACCCACTGAAGTGTGGCATGTAAAATCAAGATATGTACATACATAAGCTTTCTAATTGACATTTGTCTAGTGTTTTTCTTTTCCAAAATCAAACTGACTTTTCAGGGATATTGATTGATTGATTGAAAATTGTATTAACACTTTAATCGCCGGAGACGCCGAAACTCGCCTTTCCCCGCCATGCTCATTCTGCCGAAGACGCCGTAACACGTCTTTGATATCAATATTAAAAAAATCTGTGATCGAAATCATATTTCTCCCCCGGGGACCTGAGATATACTGCTGAGCTCCACTCAACTCTCTAACGGTTCAAGAGCGCCATCTGGTGGCCGATCGGGGGATCGCCCAGGGGAGAAACAGGATGTAGAAGCTGGTGCTCATTTCAATTTGGTCCGATCACTCGCTATAGGTCCCGGGACTCAAGCTCGACACAATACATAGCGATCCGTTTCCAATAACTCGACAAACAACATGATTTGGACGTATATACTATTATACAACCTGGAAATGGATCGGGTATTTCTCCATCCCATAATAGAAAAAATTCTGTTCCACGCTCATCTGCCAACGGCGCGAGGAAGCTACGGTGAGTTTCAGCGTTATTTTCTAATGTCCTCTATACCATAGGTGTCAAACTCACGGCCCGCGGGCCAAATCCGGCCCGCCACGTCATTTGAATTTTTTTATTTTTTTTTTACATTAATATTGGGTTAAAAAATAGCAGTGTTAAAATAATTGTGGGTTAATGCGTTAATAAAGCTTTAACTTTGACAGCCTTAGTTATTACACATTCTTACACATACATGTATGTTGAACATCTGAGGTAACAAAGGAAAAAAGCCAAAAGCACTTACTCCTCAGACATTCTTTGACAATTTTACAGCCCAAAATACAAAAAAGATCCAGGCGGAATAGGTAACAAAGGGTTGAAGAAATATTGTCTGAACTGTCAGATGCAAACTGGCTGTGTGACATAACCGAGCATCTCGCTCAATTGAATAAGAAGCTGTAGGGAGTGGGACGCAAACAAGTCCCACCCAAAACTTGACCAATATAGTTGTGAACTGAGACAACCCTTATTTTGTTATTTTTGAGTACAGTTACAGTTGTGTGTTCATGCAGACACATAATAGCAATTTCATTACGAATTGAAAATGGGGGACCCTGATGTAAACAAGTCGAAAGTCTTTCTCTGGTCTGCATCCCCTTAACAATTGTGTGTATTGAGCTGTACTGTACTGTACCCATTCTGCAATCTGTTAATTAAAGTTGTAAACTGTGTTGCTTTCTACCCTGGCGTGATATAAATGTCTTTAAACATTGTTCTTCAAAGGTGTGGGTTGGGACGTAATTAGGGCTGCTCAATATTTTGATCGATATTGAAATCACAATTATTAAACATGATTACTAATTGATTTGAGAACATCATATGATTCTCGACCAAAGGCTGCCTTTCTGTCATCTTCTACAAGTTACCAAAGACGTTTTAAAATAACTGGAGGAACGTGCCATTACAACCATTGGATACTTATTTTACTGTAGTGCAGTTTGACTTTGCTATTCATACTGTAGCTCTTGACTTGAGGAACACAGTAAAGGAGATGGGTTTGATTTCTAAAAATATCACCTAAGATGATGCGCTGCTCTTTCAATGTGTTTCATTATCAGAAGAAGAATGGTAAGCATCCAAAAGTAATCACAACGTTTTTTTTTTTTTTATAATCAACTAAATGTTTTTAACATCTATTCACAATGGTCTTGTCAGACAAACAAAGAGAGTAAAACATTACAAATTTCTTTATTTCTTTATTTCAGATCCCCATTAGTCACTGCCTCAGCAGCGACTATTCTTCCTGGGGTCTGGATCCAAACATATAAAATTAAACAAGAATATCAATAATAATAATCAATAAAACAACATAAAAACAAAACAAATATCAATAAAACACCAATAAAATATACAAACAATTATAGAACATTAAACCAATCAAAATCAGACATACAAACAAATATGTATGCCACATTTTCTAATATAGAACAATAACAAATATCAATAAAACAACAAATATCAATAAAACGTTAGGTTATGGCTATAACCAAGTTCTGTTAGTTAGGGGCGACGCTTGGCATCACCTACTGCACTCCCTCGCGTACGTGCACGCGTACTGAATAACATTCCACAAATATACCTTTAATACCAGTATTAGTCTGACCACACCCCTCATCAGCTTACCTTCATAAGCAGGTGTGTGGTCACCTGCTCTCCTCCTTCCCAAGCTTTCACCACAAGGTGAGGTCAAGGGCTGCAGCGGCCGTCTGATGCCAAGCGTCGCCCCTAACTAACAGAACTTGGTCATAGCCATAACCTAACGTTCTGTTTCGTTAAGGGGCTCTGCTTGGCATCACCTACTGCACAAGGGAGGCCAAGCGGAGCCGCTGGCTGACAAATACACCCCGCTGACAGCCCCCCACAACCATCAGAACAGGGAGGGCCGAGCCCCCCCGACCCCCCCTAATGGAGGGCATCCCCCCTATTAGGGGCCTCACGGGAGGGCGACGGACCCGACCGTGTGAAGAGGCACTCAAGCAACCCAACGCACAGGGTGAGCAGACCGTGGCTTGACCCCACGACTACACCCACGCACAACCCGCATGCCACCCGGGAACGAACGTAGGAACAACCTCGTCACTGCCCCCAGAATCACGGGGTCAAGGGCAAACCCAACCCCATGGCAAGGCCGTAGCAGCGGAGCGCGAAGGAAGACCCAGACCCACCAAAAGGACTGGACTCCCTGGAATGGGGGCCCGGAGAAGTCCATGATGCCAGCATCAAGACCCCACCAGGGGGGCACCTAGTGACCCCGCCCCCCACATCGCCAGCGTATTCGGACAAAAGGCCCCTCAGCCGAGCGGGCCCTGTCCTCCCCAACAGCACACCGCCTGGAACACAAGCCCTGCAACAGACAGACAGCATGGTCATAACACACAAGAGTTAACCAACGGAAGCAGGCAGTGCACCGGGGAAAAAGACCAGGCAACAGGCTGTCAACCCAAGCCTGGAAACTGCGGACGAGGCAGGCGCCAGAAAGGACAGCTGAAACAGCCGCCCCGGCGGAAGGGGCGTAAGCTGGCGTTGTCGCATAACCAAGCTTTCAAACAGCACGTCAGAAGTGGGATCCGTAGACCACTCGGCCCCTGACAGCTGCCCACAGAAAAAGCCCATACGATCGGCAGACGTCATGAACGTGCAGGGGCACCCTCAACCGGAGAACCGGGAGTTGACACTGCAGCAACACACCAGAGAACCAACCACCCAGGCATCACCCCATGCAATGGTTGGTCCCATAACCCCTCAGGAAAGAAACCCCGAAACACACCTGCGGCACCGCCGCAGCCCGCGTTCCGGTTCCCAACAGGGCTATCCCGGGCCTACGGGTCAACGAGCATCACCCCGGACCGGGCCCGGTGATACGGGGAGCACAGGGTCCCCGAGGAGGTTAAAACCACCCAACAGGCTCCTCAGCGCCAAAACGCAAGAGAAGAGCGTAAAAATGGAAGACCAGCCCCAGCACCCCGCACTCGGTATTCCCAGGAGGTCACCCAACCAAGTACCAACCAAGACCAACCCGTACAGCGGCCGAGATCCGACGAGATCGGACGCAGGTTGACCAAGAGAGTGTTTCATCTATTATAACTCCAAGCAATCTGGCCTCCTTAACTTGCTCAATATCTGCACCCTGCAAAGAAATATTTAATCTGTGATTCTCTCTCTGAGCATGCTTTGAACAAATAATTAGACATTTTGTTTTGGATGCATTTAGTTTCAGCTTATTTACTGTGACCATTCAGAAATCTGCATTAACTCACTTTGAAGAAGACTGCTGAGGTCTTTGGCATTGCTTGCCGAAGCATATATTGTAGTGTCATCTGCATAAATGGAACTGCTTGCATTTCTTAAACTTTGTGTCATATCATTTACAAATATTGAATATAATAATGGTCCAAGGCAACTTCCTTGAGGAATGCCACATTGTAGCGTTTTAAAGCTTGATAAAGTTCCATTAAACAGGACACATTGTTGTCTCATGAATAAATAACTTTTCATCCAGTTAGTAGCTGAGTGTTTGAAACCATAATCAGCTAGTTTTGTAAGCAGCAATTCATGATCAATGAGATCAAAAGCTGCGCTAAAATCGAACAGTACTGTACCAACTAATAATTTACAGTCAATATTTCTTAGCCAATCATCAGCCAATTGTGTAAGTGCTGTGCATGTTGAATAGCCAGGTTTGTAAGCATGTTGAAAGTCAGAATTTATGTTATTAAGGGAGAAGTAATTTTGAATTTGTTTGAATGCAATTCTTTCCATAAGTATACCTAAAACAGGTAAAATACTGATTGGCCTACTATTTGGTCCAGTGAATGATTCTTTTCTATTTTTTGGTAGAGGAGTGACCTTAGCTACCTTCCATATTTGCGGATAAATTCCTTCCTTAAGACTCAAATTGAATATATGACATATCGGACCAGCAATACTTCCAGCTGATAGCTTCACAAGTCTACTGTCCAGATTGTCGTGACCAGAGGGTTTGTCACATTTTAATTCAGACAATAGCTTTTCAATTTCTGAAAGATTTGTGACCAAAAATTCAAATTCACATTCTTTGTCCTTCATGATCTGACTTTTTATAATTGAATCTGATAAGTTACCCTTTACAGGTGGCATGTTGTCTCTTATAGTATTTACTTTATTTGTGACTGTATTTAGTACAAATGTGAAGATAAGTAACAGTATAGCAGTTATCCTTTAGGTGTTAAGTTAAATACTTGAGATGCCAAATATTAAGTGCAATACAAATTAAATGTATTACCGGTATTAATAAATACCACCACCGAACATATAGTGTAGTTCATATTTTCTATCTAACTGACCATCTGTTATGGTTTGTAAACAACCCCAACAGCACGACACAGACAGGTAGTTCAGAGTTAGCCAAAAACTAAGGGCGTATTTATTTTCAAACAGAAAGAGCGAAAAAACAACATGAAGCATTCAGGGGGAATGTCCTGGAGCAGAGTAGGCTCTGCAGCTCGGCCCAGAGCAGAGTTGGCTCTGTGGCGCTGCGGCCTCTGGCTCTGCGGCTTTGCAGTTTACTGTCAATCCACTCGGAGAGGAACAGAGAAAAAGAGGAATGTCAACAACCGAACGCAGGGATTACGAGGCAGTCCAGTAATAAAGCTGAGTCCAGAAATAACAAAGGCAATACCTCTTCAGTGTTAACGAAACACACAAAAAACAGATAGATCTTGAGTCCAGGAAAAACGAGGAAAAACAGAGCATCAAAAAACACACTTTCAAATACTCACCAAGGGGCAAGGTGAGATACGGGGCGCGGGTCCACGGGAGCAGAGAGGGGCGACAGCGGCGAATTCCAAGGCGTACTGGAGAAACAGATGGAGAACAACACGAGAGGAACAAGCTGCAGGCGGAGGTAAGCAAAACGACCCGACAATGAACCTTCAGAAACCCCGAGTATATAAGGGCTCCCTTCGAGCTGATTCAAAACTCCCTTCAGGTGTGTGGAGGTAATTGGTACCTGGAAGCGTGTGGTAATGGACCAATCCTCACACCATCAAACAGCACTTGGACAGCAGTGTCATTGCAGCTCTGCTCAACACTATCATGACTCATACAGATGCCATGAGGGAAACAGCAAGGCTCTCAAAGTGGGGTCCGGGGGGCCCAAGGGACCCTTGAGAGGGTAACAGGGTCCGGGGGCCCAAGGGGTCCTTCAGAGGGGAACGGGGTCACGAGACAAAATGGGGAATAGAATAGTTCTTTTGACTTTTTTTGTTCTGGCTGGTTTCTATCAGTCTCAGTCAGAATCAAAGGTCTGCTCTAGGACCAGTTTTGCCTGATAGATAATAAGGAGTAAAATGGGAAAGGGGACCTGGTTAGTGGTCCAAGATCAGGACTCCTTTCTTTGACAAGCTTCATGCATACAGTATGGGTACTAATGATAGTGCTGGTGTCTGCAGGCTTAAACCGCATGAACATCAATGAACAACACAGAATGTTAATACATATTCATGAGATATTTTACATATAATGAACTTATACTCCAACATTTCCAAGCCACACACTGGACTTCAAACTTTCCCAAGGCTCATAACGGTGGTCCCCGCTCTTCCATCCTGATACAGCCCCGATCAGGTACTAGGTAGTCGCAGTAGACCAGACAGGGTCTGGTTGGCTCCCTGCAGCTCTGAGCTCAGCTGGCTGCACCTCTCCAGCACCTCGGACATCCCACGACTCTGCTCCTCGTAACTAGTGAACATCTGCTCCTTTAACTGCTGGCACGCCACATTCACCTGGTGGGGGGCGAGTTGGTGTAGGGACCAGATGAAGTACACAGGGATGAGTAAAGATGAGCGAGCACACACACAAATGCACATGTGATGTGTGTAGATTTCAGTCAGCTTGTACAGACAGCAACTTGACCCCATTGACTTTGCATTGGTTTGTGGGCAACTAGCCAGAGCTTGTATGAAGAGCATGGATTGCGCTAAGGAAGGACTCCACCGATCATCATCATTGTTGGTAAGTAATAGGGCTAGGTGTCCAAAAATCGGAACTATCCCTTATATACCAATATAATATAATGGTAATATATACCATTATTACATGGCGTTTTCACATTTGCCGAAATGCTTGCTTGTGATTGGTCAATAGCGCGCGTCAGAGGTCAGTTATCAGACAATAATGACCGCTGTGGGACAATAATGACCGCTGTGCGCAGCTGTTCGCAATCAAGCCCACTGACACACACTGTTTCAGTGCAATTAGACACTGCCGGTGTTCTGCTGCCGGGGAAGCTGCCGGCGATGACAGGGGGCGGAGCGACGAGCGGAGCCAGAACCAGTGTTGCGACGAGTCGATGTAAAATGAATTAGGTATATTGTTAGTAAGCAAGTTAGCCATGTAATAAGCGGGATAATGTATAGCTATACTCGATCATTGTCGCAAAATAATTGACCTTCACTGACGTTTAAAACACCTCGCCGAGGCGGCTCGGTATTTTAAACTCTGTCGGTCAATTATTTTGCGACAATGACCTCGTAGCTATACATTATCCCTTACATAATGTGCAACCAAGGAATCACAGTGCGAGACAGGTTTAAGCCTGGGAGAGGGAGCGTCAGAGCGCTAGTCCTTGCTACCATGAGTGACACCTGCTTCACATTCTGAATAATTGACAGTTCCTGTAGTGGCCGACTGTCACTCCTCGAATGTGCTGACAGGTGTCACGATGCACCCATAATTAGTTCTCTACTCAGTAACACAGTTTGTGATGTAAATATAGAAGAATGTCCCAAGTTGCGGCTGGTACGGTTTACAGGGTTTTATTGTCCAAATGTGAATGAAATGGTTCAATTAGAGCAGTTGTCAGTTGCTCTGTCTATCAGTTCCAAACAGTGAAATGGGTAGGAAAAATGAATCTCCATAACAGGTGCATGAATTACAGTGATTAGCTAGGTTACTTATAGTAGGTGGGGAGCCCCCTAGAGTTCAAACATAAATAAGACACTAAACAATAATATAAATACTAGAAGTCGGTTTCTGCTTCTACAGTTACAGTACAACCAACAAACATTACTGATGTGGAATCATTTGACCAGATTATTCACGGAGGCGGACAATAGAGTCTTTGATTAAGGATAGAGTTTACTGACAGAATGACATGTTGCAACATGTGGAGGGACCTAGATTACAGCAATGACCCTAAGACTAGATCTCTGTAGAATGATGAGCTAGCAAAGTATTTATACAGGGGAGTAGACAAAACAAAGTGGTACCTTGACATACAGTCTATGAGTTATGTGGATAGAAAGTGTGGTAACCTTGACTTCATAATTTCATAATTTCATAATCAAATTGTTAGACTAACCCTGAAAACTGAAAATATCTGTAGTGAGGCATTACATAGACTCTCAGAGCACATTTTGGAGAAAACCTGCAGGCCAAGCCTATAGGGTTGTTTACACAGTTGTACAAGAGCCATTCCAACCCCCCAAGAACCAAACACCTTCTAGACATGTGACAATAATAGATTACCATTTTAGGAATGCCAAAGCTGGTTCCTTTCATAGAATAATACAAAGTGTCAGTTTGGTAGATGGGATTTTGGGATGGCTCTTGTGAATTGAATAGTATTAACCTAAGAAGCACTGACTATACTGGGTTAATGTTTTCAACACAAGCACTATTAAGGCTGAAGTCATCAGACCTCATCATGTTGAAAATCACCAGGCGACATCTCTCATGACGACATTGTTTACTCAGTCACACACCACAGAAAAACGGTGACTCAATATAGCAGTAAAGACAGCTGCGCTAACCAAGATTAGAGGTCACAGGAAACATAATTGCATTATATTAGTTTAGAATGAAAAACAATGTTGGAATAATAAAACAAGAGTATAGTAACCTATTAGAAAAGTAACTTACAGAAGAACCAAATAGAAGGAATGTTAACATGATTGATTCATTCAAAGGAGGCCACAGTCCAACCCCCCCTCTGTCCAAAGAGGAGGGGGCTACCCGGTTGTTACAGGCACACATACGGCCAAGAAGACACCAAAGAGGACTGCCTGTGTTTAGATACTGGTGATTGGTGGAACTAGGTTAAGAAAAGTAAGGTCATGAAATCTATAAGTATTGGAACAGTAAGAATAGAGAGGCAGGCCAGCTCAGGACACCCGCCACACACCGTTACCCAGGGGGTCTGAGTCTGGTCTCCACCACCACCACGACCATGGTCTACTTTGTCCCTATGTGAGTAGAAACTGTATATGGAATAATGTGATAACTAGAGTAAGATGCCTATCTTAGACCCAGGTTTTATCATGTGGTGACAAAGAGTACTATGGTCTTATTTCATTAACATAACATGACTAATATTTATGTACAATACTGTCTTTGATGTGAAAAGCCAACTTGTGAGGGCTATTGTGATTTACCTGCATCAAATCCTTTTGTACAATCATGTATTATGCTTGAAGTGTCCTGTGTGTAACCAATGCATTATTCCACTCGGCCCACGCTGCAATTAAATGAATATTGGACCATAGCTGCTGGTTGTCTGGCTGTACACACTTATTCTCTACTGGCTAAATTTGGGAGCTCAGATGAGGACCATTGTTTCTATCCCACTGTGATCTTTTCCTTCCTCTAGTTAGCAACCTCACTACTGTGCTGTAATTAATGGATATTCATATAGGAATATACAACAGTTAGTGCCGTTTTTAAGACCCGTTCTGATTTGTTCACATAATGAGCATGCAGAAAAAGAACCGGGAAGTTGGAAATTTGCAGTACAGAGTGAGAGGCTGTCTGGAGGATGAGAGAGACGTTGGGTGAATAGGAATATTGATGGTCGTGTATAGCCACAGTAGGACCCAGGGTGGATATGTGTATTGTTTGCTTACAGGACTGGTGGTGATGTTAGATTAGGATGTCCAAAACTGAACCTGCTTATTTTGAGTTGTATTACAGTGAATGCGAGCAGCGTGTTTGTGCAATGTCGTTGTGAGCAGGAGGATGAAACTTGCGAATTTTTTTTTGATTATATAAGAGCGGCAGCCAACGAAGAGTTATTAGTCATATTTTAGGGACAGGCTAGGGCTGATGGTTAGGGGCGCATTTTGGAAAAGAGTGATGAGGAATCTCTAGTTAGGAGACGACGTGCAGGAGCGGCCTGAGTGAGGGAAAGTAGACAAGCTAGGGCTGATGGTTAGGGGCGCATTTTGGAAAAAAGTGATGAGGAATCTCTAGTTAGGAGGCGACGTGCAGGAGCGGCCTGAGTGAGGGAAAGTAGACAAGCTAGGGCTGATGGTTAGGGGCACATTTTGGAAAAAAGTTATGAGGAATCTCTAGTTAGGAGGCGACGTGCAGGAGCGGCCTGAGTGAGGGAAAGTAGACAAGCTAGGGCTGATGGTTAGGGGCGCATTTTGGAAAAGAGTGATGAGGAATCTCTAGTTAGGAGGCAACGTGCAGGAGCGGCCTGAGTGAGGGAAAGTAGACAAGCTAGGGCTGATGGTTAGGGGCGCATTTTGGAAAAGAGTGATGAGGAATCTCTAGTTAGGAGGCGACGTGCAAGAGCAGGCCTAAGTGAGGGAAAGTATACGAATCTGTATGTCTGTCTGGTGAAAGCAAGGGTTTAGTTTAGGTAAAATATTTGAGGAAGATGGCGTCGGGTGGTAGAAAATGGAAAGTCACAGATATGTGGGAAGGAGAGACTGTGAGGTGGCTAAGTGGTTAAGGCGGGGAAGCCAGACATAATGAAAAGAATGTAGTGTAGAAATTAGAGAAATGGAGTATGGTGAGTGTGTGATAGTGGGAATTCTATACCCTGTTAGTGGGTCGAAAATTGGTGTTATTAAGTATATGACTGGGCTCGCCGCTCGGAGGTACTGTGTATGACGCAGGAGGTTAGGAAAATATGGGGTATTTAGGAAAAGGACACTAGTGGATGTTCAGGGATCAATTTTTAGATGAGATGTCGGCTTACACAAGAATCCAAGGTTGATAGCGTTGCGCCATGTAATCGATGTCTCGGTTTGTTTGTATTTGTGTATTTGTGTAAATTGTATGTGATCAGTAGCAAGCTTGACGAAGGTTGTTATGTTGTGACGTGGATCGGATCAATACTAATCTGGAGCGAATCGTATTGGAAGGTTGAGGCTAACTAGTTTAGCTCGGTGGAGGAGATGCGGTATTCTAGAGATGTTAGAGCGACGATGTGAAAAAATTTACGAAACGCTGTGTGAGCGGTTGTTGTTAGGAAGCGAGTCGTGGCGTTCGTTGAGGTGATTGGTGTCATTTTAGTGGTTGTATATGGTGCGGTAGAAATTGTGTACAAGAGTAACGTGAATGACAGAAGTCGCAGGATGATGACGTCATGGTTAGTCATGGTGAATGAAAGAAGTCGCATGATGATGACGTCGTGGTGTTGGATGGGGAGTGTGTAGCGTTCACGGCGCGTGCGACCAGGCGGAGAGACGGGTAGGAGGAATGATTAATGTTGATCTGTGTAACGGCGTTGATATATGAGAATGTTTTTAAATTCTTTTACGTTAGTTTGTTCTTTTAGAGTTGGTTATTTTAGGCTTGTGTGAGTTGTTTATGCTTTGATTGGTACTGAGCGAATTGCGTGGATGAATGGATCTTGAAAGGCACGGCTCCCGTGAGGGCCTTGAACCTCGCATGGAGGCTGGCTAAGCTAGTTAGCTTGCGTGCTGTTGTTGTGTGGCGTTTGCGAGCGACATATGTTACGTTTCGAGTTTTGAGAATGATGTTTGGGGAGGGGTAGAGAACGTGGCATGTTGTGAATGTCGTGGCAGTGTGTAGTTATGCTTTGCCGGAATACATCGTCCGGGGAGCAACGTTGGCCACTGCGCATGCGCGATACAACGTGGATCAATGCATTCGTAATTCGTAATTCGCTCAGGGGACAGGAATAACGGGTGAGA
This sequence comes from Notolepis coatsorum, assembly GCF_963971535.1. NCBI lineage: Eukaryota > Metazoa > Chordata > Actinopteri > Aulopiformes > Paralepididae > Notolepis > Notolepis coatsorum. The sequence goes on along the minus strand of NC_140165.1, from coordinate 57,370,747 downwards.
GGATATTCTATATTATGTATAATGGTTATATTTGTATATTGTGCATTGTATTTATGTGTACGCAGGGGTAGAGATAGGTGACTTATCAGTGGTTGGTTTAAGGGAGGAAGTTGAGAATAGGTTGCACGTGTGTATGGTAGGAGGAAGAAGGAGAACTAACCACTATAATGTTTTTATGAAATGAGTGATGCTTACATGTACATGTATGATGAGTTGATGGACGTTGCCGGTAATAGGTTAAAATTTCACAAAACTAACCTTATCAGTGGCTATTTATTGAGAAGGGAAATACTGTGTGCACTGCACAAAACAAGTGTGTACATGTGTGATGTTGTAGATTATGGGAGATAGTCATTGGGGAGGAAATCAATTTGGGGTTTATACTGCAAAACATTGCAGTGAGTCTATATTAAGGGAATGATTTCGTTTGCCTGTGACCAAGTTAGACACACAATTTAACTACTCTGGGTAAATGTATCATTTAAAAGTGGGAACAAAATATATACATTAAGTCTGTGGGGGAAGCGAGGTTGTTTTACACAAGGGTATGCCCTTACCAAGGGGGGTAGTAAGTTAGGTTGTAATTTTAGTACTTAAATGATGTTGTGTTAAAAAAGTAATTGTTTTAATCTGTGTGACATGTACAATTGTGAGCTTAGAATAATGATGTTGTGTTTGACTGGAGTTTAAAATATAGCTTGATAAAATGAAAATGCTTGTATAGGATATACATTGATGTTAAGATGTTAGATTTTGGTACACTGTTGGAATAATGTTGCTGCAAATCTTTAGATGTAGGCTTGTTGATATATGTATTTTGTTGCATTGCTATGTTGAAATACTGTTAGAATGTTATATCTTTATTGATTGCAGAATCCTTGGGTCACAGTGGGATAATAGTGACAGGGGGTTTGTTTAGTAGCTGTTTTGATGTAAGATTGTGTTTTAGCAGTTATTATAAATGATTTGTGTGTGTAATGACTAACCTTTTGTTGAATTTCAGGAGGGTCGATGGGTGGTAAAGCAATTTAGGGAAGGTCACGGAAACTCATAAAGAGTGACCCGGGCTATCTTTACTAAGCAGTAAACGGCCCAAGGGGGACCAAACAGGGAGTGAGACTGGACGCAACAGGAGAGAGGTCACAGAGGTGAAGATAGGAGTGTACAGTTGTACAGCTGCAAACAGGAAGATGGAATGGAGCTAGGCAGTTAGAAGCAGGGGAAGTAGAGGTCAGAGGTGAAGATGCAGGAGACAGTTGTAGAGTGAGAAAACAGTTGGCAGTTATTTTTATGACGGGGGAAATGTTGAGACAGGAAGCGTGCTAATACAGAACACAGCTGATGGAGGAGTGAGCACAGTAATTGAATTAGGATAGCCAGTTCAGATGAGGTTAATTACATTGGGGGGCTACCTGTTTGATTAGAAGGATTAGCTTTGGCTCTCAGGACACTGGGTATGTTTTGGGGTCTATCGCTGAGGGGGTTCCCAGACTTCCTCTGGATGTGAGGAGTAGAAGATACAGTGAGGACTGTATGGTGAGAAAGTGTGTACTGGATTAGCCTGATAATGAGTGTAGCCTGATGAGAGAGCAGAAGAGGGAGGAACAAACTAAACCATTGTCGGTCTGTGATTGATTAATGAGTTGTATGAGAGAGAGTTTTGGAAGTGTTTGTTTAGTTTCAAAATGATCAGTGTGAACGGTAGATGATTGTGTGCCAGGTGGTATGCAAGTGTGGGAGCAGCGTGAAAGTATATGTTTATAATATGAAGGATGGAGATGATCTGTGTGGCTGAGAATGAGAGAGGATGTTGGTTATTTTGTGTGGTTGAGAGATTATTTTGTATAAAAGGGATTTTGATGCAGGGGTGAAGGAGTGAGCGATGTCATTTTTTTTATTTCAGTTCATATCATTTAAATGAGAGTTTGTTTTGGTTAAGGTAACAGCCTGTGCTCAGGATGTGTGGATGATGTTGAATTGTGAGGTTTGATTGGCTTTGGATTTTATTTCTTTTCTAAGAACTCTGATGTTCAGGGTTGAATGGGTTGTGACAATAACCAATTGGATGAAAGTGTTTATTTTATGTCATATTATTTTAGGTTTGATTTTTGTATGTATGAGTGAGCGTGAATGTACATTTTTAAATTTATTTTCTAAGTGTTTTGATCTGTAGTTGTGTGGACTGAAAGGTGTTTGAATAGGGACCAGTAGGGGTGATTGTGCTGATTTAAGAGGTGTCGAGTCTCAGGGACAGGATGCTGTTCCAATTGAGGGTGTGTGTGAGAATTGATGATGGAGGTAGATAGATGGGTTTGGAAAACATGGTGTTTATTTTCATTCTGATAGCTTTTGATGAGACGTTTGGAGCGTGTTGATTTCATTGTTTTGCTATTTTGAGAATGAATGATAGTCTCACATGTAATAATTGCAAGGCATGTGGTTGATAGTCTCACATGTAGAAATTGCAAGGCATGTGGTCGGAGGATGTGTTATATTTGAATATTTGGTTAATTGTTTGATTTTTTTTTCTCTTTTTCTTCCCAAATGTTTTTTTGTTAATGATCTGGGGAGAGGACTGTTGAAAGAAGAGATGCATTGGATCCGATCGATGACAAGTTAAGTAGTGCCACCACGATTTGCATATGGAATTAATGGCTTCCCTTATTGAGTATGTTGAAATATTGTGTAAAAAGTTTGCTCTGTGCTTGTGTCTTCCACAGCTCAGAAAAAGGGAGGGGGAAGGCAGATCGACGATGGGGGACACATGAATACATTTCATTAGAAGCAGTGACGTAGGATTTCATTTTTCCCTGTTACTCTGCAGTCCAATGAAGGTGAGAGAATTCTTGTACACAGAGACCCCTGCCTGTACAAACCCCATGCGGGTGGGGCCAGGTTGTAAAAACTGAACAGATGTGGTTTGGAGGAACTTCCACGCTATAATCATCTGACGACGGGTTGTCATGAGATAATCAATGGCTGGACCTGGGATGACCTGGCCTGGGGGGGGCGGGGCCAGTCTGAAGACTGAGCTGACAGTGTGTAAACAAGGTTCTCTGGGGAGTTGTGGTTGGACTGCGGGGGGACGGGACTGGATAGGTACTGATGGGCTTTGTCTTGTGCACATTGATTTGGTAAAATGCGCAGGCAGAGGGCGGATAAATTACACAACGCAGGGTCAGATATAGATGCATTCACATAAGTAAGGATATGGCCAGGGTGAGGAGAATGGGTAAAAGAAAATTTTCGTTGAAATTCTGCTTTCCTCTGCCAAAACTGAGCTGAGGGGACAAGAAGTGACAAGTTTATGACCGTTATGTGTCATAAAAGGGGGGAGGATAGGTGGGAAGCAATTAATTAAATATGCGGACGTGATTGTACTATCTTAAAGAAAAAATTAGCAGGAAGAAGGGATTATTTCAGAGAATGAATGTAAAATGGAAAATTGTGATACTAATGGATCTTGTCCTCCCCAGATCATGTAAACGGATACTGTAATTTTAAAAAATTGTGATTGATTAGACTTTAAATGTGTAATGTTTAGATTAAATTGTTTTAATTGTTTTTAGCATATTCAACGTGCCCAGAGGAACGAGGCCGGATGAAAGAGTGGTAAACACTGTTTCATTTAAGGCAGAGTAGGTTAATTGGGGTTCTGGATGAATGGGTCATTTGGATTCCCCGGGAGGGGGCCATAGTCAGGGGAAATGTGGGAAAGAAAAGAAGAAGACAAGAAGGCAAAAATTGATGAGATGGACCAAAGAAGAATGGAAAAAATTGAGAAGAAAAATTGAGAAAAATTCAAATTTTTATGATTTTTGTTATTATGTTAAATTGTATGGCTAGTATGTATAGAAATTAAGTCAAGATAATTGTAATATGACATTAGTAAAATGTCAAAGGGAGGAGCTGTGGTAACCTTGACTTCATAATTTCATAATTTCATAATCAAATTGTTAGACTAACCCTGAAAACTGAAAATATCTGTAGTGAGGCATTACATAGACTCTCAGAGCACATTTTGGAGAAAACCTGCAGGCCAAGCCTATAGGGTTGTTTACACAGTTGTACAAGAGCCATTCCAACCCCCCAAGAACCAAACACCTTCTAGACATGTGACAATAATAGATTACCATTTTAGGAATGCCAAAGCTGGTTCCTTTCATAGAATAATACAAAGTGTCAGTTTGGTAGATGGGATTTTGGGATGGCTCTTGTGAATTGAATAGTATTAACCTAAGAAGCACTGACTATACTGGGTTACCGAACAACTGCCTCTTCGAACTGCTGCGGTCAGGCAAGCGATACAGGAGTCTCAAGGCGAGCACAGAAAGACTCAGAAGTAGCTTCTATCCCCAGGCCATCAGGCTGCTAAACGAACAATGAATGAACACTACACAACAACAACCACCAAACGCACATAGCACACACATCCACACGCACACACCCACTTTAAACAAACACACTGTAGCACCCACTCCACACACTTTATAGCACACACCCACTTTAAACAAACACACTGTAGCACCCACTCCCCACACTTTATATTTATGGATGAAGGATTGCACTACAACTCGTACACCTTACTGTAAATTGTACCTAAAATTGTACCTCATCCCATTTCTGCTTTGCACTAGATAGTACTGTACATTAGTACACTGCATAGTATTGTGTATTGTATATTATATGGTAACTCAGAACATTGTACATATGTCTATACCGAACACTGTGACCTCATTTTTTTCTTCTAAATTCATGCTATATTATGTTATTATGTTATTTGATACTATCTTGTCTAGCACAGTCTCTGGAGCGTAACAGTAAGAAGCATTTTGTATGAAAGTATTCTGTACTTCTGTATGACAACTATTAAAGAACTTGAACTTGAACTTGAACTTAATGTTTTCAACACAAGCACTATTAAGGCTGAAGTCATCAGACCTCATCATGTTGAAAATCACCAGGCGACATCTCTCATGACGACATTGTTTACTCAGTCACACACCACAGAAAAACGGTGACTCAATATAGCAGTAAAGACAGCTGCGCTAACCAAGATTAGAGGTCACAGGAAACATAATTGCATTATATTAGTTTAGAATGAAAAACAATGTTGGAATAATAAAACAAGAGTATAGTAACCTATTAGAAAAGTAACTTACAGAAGAACCAAATAGAAGGAATGTTAACATGATTGATTCATTCAAAGGAGGCCACAGTCCAACCCCCCCTCTGTCCAAAGAGGAGGGGGCTACCCGGTTGTTACAGGCACACATACGGCCAAGAAGACACCAAATGAGGACTGCCTGTGTTTAGATACTGGTGATTGGTGGAACTAGGTTAAGAAAAGTGAGGTCATGAAATCTATAAGTATTGGAACAGTAAGAATAGAGAGGCAGGCCAGCTCAGGACACCCGCCACACACCGTTACCCAGGGGGTCTGAGTCTGGTCTCCACCACCACCACAGACCATGGTCCGACTTTGCCCTATGTGAGTAAAAACTGTATATGGAATAATGTGATAACTAGAGTAAGATGCCTATCTTAGGCCCAGGTTTTATCATGTGGTGACAAAGAGTACTATGGTCTTATTTCATTAACATAACATGACTAAAATGTATGTACAATACTGTCTTTTGATGTAAAAAGCCAACGAGGGCTATTGTGATTTACCTGCATCAAATCCTTTTGTACAATCATGTATTATGCTTGAAGTGCCCTGTGTGTAACCAATGCATTATTCCACTCTCGGCACCACGCTGCAATTAAATGAATATTGAACCATAGCTGCTGGTTGTCTGGCTGTACACACTTATTCTCTACTGGCTAAAATTGGGAGCTCAGATGAGGACCATGTTTTCTATCACACTGTGATCTTTCCCTTCCTCTAGTTAGCAACCTCACTGTGCTGTAATTAATGGATATTCATATAGGAATATACAACAAAAGTTATGTAGATGTAAGTGTGTTTGTGTGTGTGTGTGAGAGAAAGAAAGAGGAAGAGAGTGCGTGTGTGAATAAGGTTGGAGACAGAGAAGGGTGCATGTGTGTGTGTTATGTGAAATACTGTATGTGAAGCCTACGGACAAGTTAAACTAACCTAAAGTTAGTTGTTCACCAACAATCTACAGACACCAACAAACACAGAACCGGACTATTATATTAAATTAATTGATTGCTGTTTAACTTGTCCGTGTCCAGTCCTTTCGATTAGCCCCACCGTTCATTGTAAACAATGATGCATGTAATTCGCGATTTTTTTATTGGTTTGTCATGACAAACCAATTACATAATCCAACATATGTGTAAAGAAACAACATATTCCAGTTAACGGTATCTTTTTTTAATGATTCGTTACGGCGAAATCAATACTTCCATTTGTATAAATTAGGTTAACTGGAGTTTAGTATTCCTGCCTGGCTGAGAGGCTTACCACGGCTCATGCGCGCGCTCGGCCAATCAGAGCGCAAAACGGGAACGCGGAAACACAACTGCGTTGCGGAAAGCATACACGCACTCGGCAGAGATGCGTGATTTTTAAACATAGCCTTTGTGTGCGAAGACGCTCTCTGATTGGCTAGCCGCGTACAGCGAAGACCCTCTCTGATTGGTTTAGCGCCGAAGGGTCTCTTCCGCCTTGTACATATATATTCTCTTCTTCAAAGTGGTTATGCTTTGCCGGACAACAGTTAAATTATACAGGGGTATTGAGGCGGTGCCAGCGTGGGAGGCTGGCTCCCGCTGTCGTGCTGTATATGCGGGGACGGCAAGGAGTATCTGGGATATGTTTACTGGGTCGGAGGTGAAAATTGCCTGGTCAAGTTTGACGGCTATAAAGAAGACCACACGATGAAAGTGTCTGACTTGCGGGTCCCTGGTGGGCTGATCTCGACGTCGGGAGCTAAGGCGGGTAGTGGGAGCGAGGGAGGTGACGATAGGGATGGGGACGGCCATGACAGGGGAAGGGAGTCGGATAATGGCGGTATGGAGTGTGGTGCGGGGGGTGAGAGCGGGGGAGAAGGGTGGAGTAAGGTGGAGAAGAGGAGCAGGGAAAGTGGGGGGAAGGGGCTTAAGAGGAAGAAGGGTAGGGGAGATGGCTCGAGTGGGTCGGATGGTGAGGGTAGAGGAAATGATATTGCAGAAGTGATTCATATAGTGGTTAGGTTTGAGGGGGAGTGAGGAAAGTAAGGATGTTCGAGTTGCCCAAACTCATGGAGCAGTTAGGTGAGGTAAAGTTTGCAAGAGTCTAGGCAAGATCTACCTATTGAAGCGTTGAGAGAAAAACACAGCCAAGATTGTACTTTAAACTAAATTACTTTTATTTGCCTGTATTCTAATTACATGCAATGTGTAACTGAGGGGTACAATTCCCTGACTGTATTGAGAGTATGGTATTATTAAACCACTACTTAGTTATGTACTTTAATTACTGGCCATACAGTACACGGTATATATGGTGAACACCCACACAAGAATACAGCTTAACAAAGAAAGTTATATTTATAAGTATTTATTAGAAGAGCAGCAATAGTAGATTACAGTATTGAGAATTATGAGTTGCGCTTATATGGCGAAGAACACTTAAATAGGTCAAGAGCGTAAGTCCATGAGCATATTACGATGGGTATAATTGAATACCACCTGTAGCATAAGAATTATATAAGGCACACTCGTAGGTCAGCTGGAGATACTAAGGGGGGTTCCCTCCGGTTGTAAGCCAGCAGGGGAGAGGAATGTTCGAATGCAAAAGTCTGGATCAACGAGGAATCAATAAGCTCCAGCTACGGGAGGCGGTACATATACTCCCCTCGATCGGCAGACAAAAGCAGCAGCTATAATCCAAGTATGCGCGACAGCATAGATGAAAGCCAGCCAGCCTCTTCCTAGAGACGGGCTCGAGTGATGCTCTTCACGGGTAGATCCCACACAGCAATGGGGTAGACGGTTCTCTGCTCCAGCAGCCACAGTACCAAAAGCAATATAATCCAGCCGGAAAAGGCTCTGCATTCACCGGTGTAGATTCTCCTGTGCACGGTACTTCACATTTAACTAGGTCGAACTTGACGTTATTTCACTAAGCTCTGACACTTTTACTATCCTATTCGCACGCGGTTCTAAGTGCTCTATTTAGATGCAAGGTTGCTCACTTCACTTGGTCGTTGACTCGTGGTGAAGGCTTTACTAGTAATGAACGGACGAACTGAACGAAGTGCTGCTGTTTCCACCTGCGCCGTATTTATACGTAAGGTGAATAATCTAGTGCCAACCTCAGTTCTGTCTCGTATTACTGCGCAAACCTGGGCATGTTGAGACATGTCTTAGCGGTGGCTTTGAACTAGACATTGGGGGTATGGCCGTTGGCGCCTAGGGGGTCGCTGTCCAATAGGAGAACGAATATTATGGTCTGGCCTGTACCTAGGTAAAGGGATATTCCGTGTATATGTACAAAGAATATACACGGGATATCAGACGATATACAAATATTATACAATATATCTCGAGTAATAAATATATATATTCGGTTTAATCTGACCCTTTGTAACACAATGCTTTGGTCCAACATTAAAACTTCAAAGTAGAACTGTAATATGTACTTTCTCAGTCAGTGCTAAGTGCAGTCAGTGCTAAGTGCAGCATCACTTTTCACATCAAAACAAAAGTAGAACTGTAATGTGGACTTTCTCATACCCATCTCCCGCCAATGACTGATTAACACGTCATTCTCCGCCATGCGTAATCTGCCAATGACTGATAAAGGCGTCATTGAGATCAATATTTCAAATTTCATTTTCGTCATGGTATTCACATTTCACCCACGGAGTCATGACTGGTGTTGTAGATCTCCGCTCAACTCTCCAACGCTTCAATACTGCCAAAACCGGAAGTGGCCGGAAATGGCTGGTCCGTACCCTATTACGTCCGGCCACTCGTTATCGCTCGCGGGACTCCATCCACACACCGTGCATATCGATCCGTTGCCATAACTCAATAAACAACATGATTGGACGTGTATTAGTAATATACAACCCGGAAATGGTTCACCTAGATCAACATCCCATAATAGCGATCTTTTTGCTCCACGCTCATCACCCAACGCTACAAGGAGACTGGGGTGAGTTTCAGCCTGTTTGTTTACCATTTTCGATACAAACTGCTCTGATCAATATATCACCCATACTACATGAATCATTTAACGTCGGTCATTGAATTATAAACGACCCCCCCCCCCCCCTCCGGTCAACCGTGCATGATGAGTCATAACGTCTGGGATCATGTACAGTTGACATTTTTTATCTGGCGTCAATCGGTATCAAACTGCATTTGATGATCTAATAATATATGCATTTATGGCTATAACTCACGTTCTATGAAATACTGCAGAAAACGATAAACATATTTATACTCTAGACCAGTGGTCACCAACCCGTCGATCTTGATCGACTGGTCGATCTTTGAGACTGTCCCTGTAGATATTTCCATGAAAAAAAAAAAAAAAAAGATCTTACCCTGAGAGTCCACATTACAGTTCTACCTTTGTTTTGATGTGAAAAGTGATGCTGCACTTAGCACTGACTGAGAAAGTACACATACAGTTCTACTTTTGTTTTGATGTGAAAATTATGCTGCACTTAGCACTGACTGCACTTAGCACTGACTGAGAAAGTACACATTACAGTTCTACTTTTGTTTTGATGTGAAAAGTAATGCTGCGCTTAGCACTGACTGAGAAAGTACACATTACAGTTCTACTTTATAAAATGCTAATTGTAAATATGTTTGTCAATGTTAATAATATGAGAAAGTCCACATTACAGTTCTACTTTTGTTTTGATGTGAAAAGTGATGCTGCATAAGATGACTGCACTTAGCACTGACTGAGAAAGTACATAATAGTTCTACTTTGACGTTTTAATGTTGGACCAAAGCATTGCATGTAATTAGAATACAGGCAAATAAAAGTCATTTAGTTTAAAGTACAATCTTGGCTGTCTTTTTCTCTCAACGCTTCAATCGGTAGATCTTGCCTTCACCAAAAAAAAAAAAGTGATCTTGGGCTTAAAAAGGTTGGTGACCACTGCTCTAGACTGTATTTTTGTATGAATGTGTGAATGAAAAAGTAAAACGTTCCTACATCCTGAACGATATATAATCGATGTTGAATGGGCCATAGTAATGTCAATTTAGCAATACAATTTAAAAAGTTATAGCCCTGCAAAGAAGGTGAATATCTCCATAGCAAATAGAGCTGGCAGAGAGGATACAGAGATGAGAATAAGCTCCGGCAGACAAACATATTTACAATTAGCATTTTATAAAGTAGAACTGTAATGTGTACTTCTCAGTCAGTGCTAAGTGCAGTCAGTGCTAAGTGCAGCATCACTTTTCACATCAAAACAAAAGTAGAACTGTAATGTGGACTATCAGGTAAAGATACAAATCTTTAAATTTTATTTATAAAAAAAAGCAACAAAAAAAATCAGAGAAAGATCTACAGGGAAAGTCTCAAAGATTGACCACCAACACCAACAGGCCAAAGATCATTCAATCTAAGGATCTCCAACTGTACTTCTATAGATTATGAAACATGACTATTAGAAGTATTAGCCAAAATATTGCAACACAATTACACAATTCGATTACATGCCAATAGAGATATCCTGACAAAATTACTATATAATACTACTAGCCATAACTAAACTGTGGTCTACTAATGTAAATAAAACCATGTTAAAAGAGAGAGTTTGGATTTTGGGACATTGTGTTGTAGTGTAGTTACTAGTGGTCATTTGCTGCCTGTCTAAAGCTTCCCAGTTTGCTCGGAAACACGGCCAGAACTCCACCCACAGGACCCGGTAAATAAGCGAATAGCATTGATTTGACTACACTACTAGCAGCAAGTATTTCATACAACTTAAATGTCCAAAAGTACAAACTATCACTTTAAGAAAAAAACCGAAAAGAAATCATAACAAGCCTCAGTCATCTGAAAAGACTGGTGGACAAAATGAACCAACATATGCAGCAATGAATTAGAAATATAGTGCACATAGACCTTTTCAGAAGTATTCTGTTGCTATTGTGGCGAAGTCCGTCCCCTTCCGCATATGTCAGAGATAATATGTATTGTAGTCAATGGTGAGAAACAAATCACAATGGTGACCACTGGTCTAGTACTTTTGGTTCAGTCCCAGAGGGTCAATTGTGTTAATGTTCTTAATCCATCTGCGTTCTGCTCTTTGTCTCTGTTGTTTTTTAGACCACTTTAAGTTGTTTTCCAGTCCTGAGATCTGGATTTTCTTCTATAGAATGTGTCTGAAAGTGCTGGTAGAGGAGAGTGGTCCTACTTCCCTTCTTTATATGGTACAAGTGCTGTTTAAGTCTTTCACCTATATAAATAAATGGACAGTCTTTACAATTAATAGCATAGATAATATTTGCACTCTGTAGTCCCAGTTTCTGCCAGATTGGGGCCCCAGTCCCAGAAAGGGCGTTGGAGAGATACTTGGGGTATATTACCAGAGACTTTTGGGGGGCTTTTGGGGTCTCCTTCAGCTTAGAGTGAACTAATATATCTTTGAGGTTCTTATTTCTTTTGTAAGCCGAGATTACCCTAAACCACTCCAAGGCTCTATTCCCTCCCTTTGCCTGTTCAAAGTGATGTTTCAACTGGGAGTTGAGGTTTAGGGTGGTCTCTGAGAACTTAGATACAAATGGGATGAGTGTACGTGTGTCTGGGTCCTTTTGGTACCATCCTGCTGTCTGGAAGACCTCTTTGACTTCTGCCTTGATGGTTCTGAGGAGGCGTCTGGAGTAGCCTCTTGGTCTTAAGGCTTTAAATAAGGTTTGAGTGGCTTTCTCCACATCCTGCGGGCATGTACATATCCGGTTAAATCTGATTAATTGTGATTTCACCAGCCCTCTAAAAGTGTGTCTGGGATGGATGATTTTACTCTTTAAAAAGGCTTCTTCTTCCCACATGCACATATAAAGATTGGAAAATGCAGGGGCCCATTTCTTCCCCATAGCTGTTGTATCTGTAAATAAAATGTCCCATTGAACTCGAAATCGTTTCTCAGGAGACTCAATTCTAGGAGTTGGAGCAGGGCTCTGTCTGGACGTTTAGGGTCCAAAGACTCAAGAAATGCCCGTTCCACTGCCTGAAGTCCCAATGGGGTGTCTATGTTGGTGTATAGGGAATTGATGTCCATAGACAATAGGAATGCCTGATTAGGGACCTGCATTTCCTTTAATTTGGAGACAAATTAATTGGGAGAGAGGATTAATGTAAGAGTCAATGTATTCTGCTACTCTGTATGATTCAGAGTTGCAGTCGCTGATTATAGGCCGACCACTCGGAATTTTAACACTTTAATCGCCGAAAACGCTGAAACACGTCTTTCCCCGCCATGCTCATTCTGCCGAAGACCCTGGACAGCGTCTTTGATATCAATATTTAAAAAATCTGTGATCGAAATCATATTTCTCCCCCGGAGACATGAGATGTACTGTTGAGCCCCTCTCAACTCTCCAACAGTTCAAGAGCGCCATCTGGTGGCCGATCGGCGGATCGCCCAGGGCAGAAACAGGAAGTGGAAGCTGGTGCTCATTTCAATTCGGTCTGATCACTCGCTAATAGTCCCAGGACTCGAGCTGATCACAACGGATAGCAATCCGTTACCAATAACTCGATAAACAACATGATTTGGACGTATATACTATTATACAACCTGGAAATGGATCGGATATTTCGACATCCCATAATAGAAAAATTTCTGTTCCACGCTCATCTCCCAACGGCGCGAGGAAGCTACGGTGAGTTTCAGCGTTATTTTTTAACGTCTTCAATACTAACTGCTCTAATGATCATATCACCCACACTAGATGAATAATATAACGTTGCCCACGGAATTATAAACGACCCCCCCCCCCCCCATCCGGTCAACATCAGATCATACGTAGTAACTCCTAGAAGCACGTCCAGTTGAAATTTTTTATCTCGCACAGATTCCTACCAAACTGTATTTGATAATCAATATAATGCATTTAGGGCTATAAATCAAGTTCTGGAGAAATCTGCAGAAAACGATAAAAACATACTTATACTTTAGACCGTATTTTAGTATGAAAATGTGAATGAAAAGGTATAACGTTGCTACACCCTGAACAATAGATATAGGACGTTGAATGGGCCATAGTAATGTCAATTTAGCAATACAATTTAAAAAGTTATAGCCCTGCAAAGAAGGGGAACTTCTCCATGTTAAATAGGGCTGGCGAGGGATGGTAAATTATGAATTTAACCCCGGCGATCAAAGTGTTAAAAGGGACTGTCCAGCCCTCTGGGGCTTTGTGTATTTTAGGGAGTAAATACAAGTGTCTTGCCCGTGGCTCATCTGGGCCCAGGAGGTAATTAAGTTGTTTTTTGCAGATATACTTCTCCTCGTGTAACCTTAATGGTTGACTATATAGAAACTGCGCCACTCTCTGTTAAGGGGAGAGACCCTCATTCATTGTTACACATTTATGTTCTGAGTTCCCAGACCACACAGGCTTTCTAATAAAAGAACAGGCGTACAACAGAGGTTTTTGTATTCCCAAGATTTTACACTTTATTAAATAAAAACACTAAAAAGGGATCATACACAACTGGACCAAGCTAGACCACCATTACTAATAATTAAAAAGAAGATTGCACACAAACTCCACACTGCACCTCTATAGAGCACACACAGCACGTCTAATAAATATGACACATCACTGCACTGCTGGATAAAATACACAATAAAATAAAGCGGTCAGATGGCACAGAGGTAAAAATGGAAACTAATTAAAAACTCTAAAACAGGGAATCAATTGACGCACAGAGTAGTTAAAAAGAGGAAAAACAGTGGCTGCCCTACACGCTGTGTCGGTACAGCCTCAAGCTCCTGATTGCCAGCCAGCAACTGTGCTCCCAGACACAAGGGTGGTTGGCCACATGCAACCATCTTGAAAACCCGTGGGGCAGCACGACCTTCTCTGCACCTGTAATCATCTGGAGTATGCCAGCTGACGAGAACAAACGTGAGTTTTGTCAAAGTCTCACGGGACTTCCCTTTTCAAGGCTAAAGTACCAGTATCTGGCCAGAGAACTCCTGGGTCCTAGTGTACCTCAGGTTACATACACCCCCACTTTAAAAGGTTGCCGTCCCGGCAACATAATTTACCCTAATCTTAGTCCCATGGCCTGAAGACTACTTGGTGGGAATTAACGGCTGGAGCTAATGCGGCTAAAGGCCGGGGTAGGTTGAAAGGGTTAGAATGCTGACCGGCCGTGGTTCTGTTTGACCGTCTCCCAGCCGCCAGTCCTGGTTGCAAACCGGTCATTCGTCCTGATGGCTGCGGGGCAGCGGAAGGGGGTGATTCTGATAGCTGCGGGGCAGGGCAGTCCTCGACTAAGGGGAGGGGGGCTGATACGGGGCCAGTCTCTTGAGGTCGGGGCTCTAATGCTAGTTCCATTTGCTGCTGGTTCAGAGGAGGGGTCAGGGCTCCTGACAGAAAGCTGTCATCCATTTCCCACTCTAGTGAAGGCACTCTGTCCCTTGCTCTAGCCGGGATCAACCCTGTCAGTGGTTCGGACACCGGGGCTCCATTGGCTGTGATCGGTGTCAATTCTGAGCGGTGGATGTTCTTCTGCTGCTCTGGGTGGTCTCGGGACTGCATCTTGTATACGGTGCCAGCCTTATCTAGGCATTCCACGACTTGGTAGACCGTTGATTCCCACATGTCTTGGATTTTTTGTCGTCCTGTTCCATGGTTCTTCTTGTAGACTAAAGCCCTGTTAAGAGGATGGGTGCATTTGGCTCAGGCCGCCGGTGCTCTCTGGACGTAGCAGCTGCCTTGAGATGCCTCCGGGCATTCACATAGACAGAGGCTAGGTGATCTTGGTGTCTGGTCACCCAATCTTCCAGTGTGGTGGCCGTCTGTTCTTCCTCTGTTTGACCCAGAAGCAGATCGACCGGCAGCTGGGGCTTCTGGCCAAACATCAGTTCGTAGGGCGAGTGGCCTGTTGACTGGTGGGCAGTGGTATTGTATGCGAATAGTAGCTGAGGGAGCACTTGAGGCCACTTTCGTTTCTTCCCCTCTGGGAGGGAGCGCAAGAGATCGAAGATGGTTCTATTAAATCTCTCGCATTGTCCATTCCCCTCTGGGTGGTATGGGGTCCTCCTGCTCTTTGCCATGCCATACAACTGGCAGAGGCGCTTGAGCAGCTCTCCTTCAAAGTTGCGGCCTTGGTCAGAGTGAATCTGTTTTGGCACTCCGTATGTATAGAACCACTTTTCGGTGAGGATCTTGAACACTGTGTGAGCCTTCTGATCAGACGTGGGATACGCCTGGCTGAATTTTGAGAAGACATCGGTGACGACCAGAATATTCTCTCTGCCATCACTGGCCCTTTCCAAGGTGGCGAAATCAATGGCTATTACCTCCAATGTCTTGTACGCCATTAGATGTCCCATGATGGTCCGGACTGTTGGCCGTACTGCCTTTGCCACAACGCACCGCTCGCACTCTTTGCACCACCTGTCGATATCCAAACGCATGTTCGACCAGTAACACCTCTCCCGGACTAGGCCAGTTGTCCTCTCTGCTCCTTGGTGGCCATGATTGTCGTGTAGACTGGTCAGTACCTCGACCTGCAATGCTTTGGGTAGCAGTAGCTGATGTACAGCCTCTTGGCTTGGGAGTATCCAGATCTCCCGGTAAAGTACCCCATGCTTCTCCCTGATCCTCTTCCATTGTCGAGCCAGCTCCAACACCTGAGGCGATTCTCTGACCCGTTCTGCTCCATTTGGGGGCCGCCCTCTTCTCCAATAGGGCAGGACGGCTTTAATCACAGGGTCGGCGCCTTGCAAGGCCTGCAGGTCAGCCTGGGTGCGCACTGGAGCTGCATCCACCGCCATAGTGTGGGCTGTGAGCTCTGGTGTCCTGCTGGGGCTCTGTGAGTGGTGGTCTGCCACTTGCGATGGGATGGCGATGCCAGGGAGGGCTGCAGCGAGGGGCTGCAGCGAGTGTTTGGGAGGCGAGAAAGGGCGTCGGCATTTCGATTGACAGGGCCCGGTCGGTACTTAATGTCGAAGTTGAAACTGGCCAACTCCGAGGCCCATCGTTGCTCTACAGCTGCCAGCTTAGCTGTCTGCAGATAGCTCAGGGGGTTGTTGTCTGTGTAGATGGTGAACTTGGTTCCCAAGAGGTATTCTCGAAACTTTTCGGTCACCGCCCACTTCAGCGCCAGAAACTCCAACTTCATGGAGCTGTAATTTGACATGTTTCTCTCAGTCTTTTTAAGCCCCCTGCTGGCAAACGCAATCGGCCTGCGTGCTCCATCTTGTTCTTGTGAGAGTACTGCGCCGAGGCCCTGATGGCTGGCATCAATTTCTAGAATAAAGGGCTGCTTAAAGTCGGCATACCCCAAGACTGGGGTGGTAGTCAGCTTTGTTTTCAGGGTCTGAAAGGTCTGTTCACACTGTTCATTCCAGTGTCCTTGTAACTTTACACTGGATTTTGAGCGGGGCTTTTTGTTAGTTCCCTGTAGCTCGGCCACAAGCCGGTGGAGTGGAGCGGCATGCTTGGCGAACCCTTCAACGAAACGCCGATAGTATGACGCAAACCCCACAAAGGATCTGAGCTCTGAGACAGTCGATGGGTGCTTCCAGTCCACCACTGCTCTGGTCTTCTCCGGATCAGTATCCACCCCGGCGGCCGAGATGATATGGCCCAAATACTTCACCTCCCTCTGAAAGAAGTGGCATTTGGACATCTTCAGTTTCAGGTGGTGTTGCCGGAGCCAACTCAGGACCATCTCCAACCGCTGCAAGTGCTGACTGAAGGAGGTAGAGAAGATAACGATGTCATCTAAATACAGTAGGACTGACTGGAAACTCTGATCGCCCAAGATGCGCTCCATCAGACGTTGGAATGTCCCTGGCGCGTTGCATAGTCCAAATGGCATTCTGTTAAATTCAAACAGGCCAAACGGGGTACAGAAGGCTGTTTTCTCCTTGTCCTTCTCCGCCATTGGTACCTGGTTGTACCCACTTGTCAGGTTGAGTGTGGAGAACCATTTTGCGCCAGTCAGGGCATCCAGGGACTCTTCTATGCGCGGCAGTGGGTAAGCGTCTTTCCTCATCTTGGCGTTGAGTGGCCGATAGTCAACGCAGAGTCGTATGTTCCCATCCTTCCTCAGGATGACCACGATGGGCGAGGTGTAGGGGCTACAGCTCACTCTCACAATGTCCTGCTGTAACAGCCCCTGGATGTGAGCCTTGACCAGTGAGAACTGAGAGGGGGGAAGGCGGCGGTATCGTTTGCGTACCGGGACATCATCCACCAGAGTCTTTGCTGTTGTTATTTCCTGGGGAGACAGGTCAGGCCATTTCAATTCCTCAAGGCCAGCGATGGTAGCGGGTGGAGGGGGCTCTGCCGCCATGGAGCAGATGAATGCAACCTGCCGTCCTTCCTCCTGGGTCTGCTCCTCCACTTGTATGGTCTGGGATGAGGGCTGCACTTCAGCCAGATGAAGTGTCCCCAACACTGTCCGTGGTTTCAGCCACTGGTCTTCCTCCCCCACATTAACCACAGGGACATTGATGGCCCCTCTGGAAACAGAAAGGTGGGCACTCGAGATTAATAGATTTTTGGGCAGATTACCTTCTCCATACGACAGTGGCTCCAGTAGTACTGTATGGATTGCTGGGCCCTGATTACATGTGGCCTGGACAAACCGTAGAGAACCCGCTGGTATCTGGATTGCCCTGCCCGGTAATGACACTGCATCTCCCACTCTGCCGGTCTCCAAGAGCCGCTCCCTTTGTTGGCACTGGGAGTGTGCGCTCGCCCATTCTGTCCCTGCTTGTTTAACTAGGGGGACAGATGTTACGGTCGGGAACCTCCCACCTTCTCTGTCATCTGTCACTTGTTTACTGTCACTTGTTTTCCCTGTCATTTAGTGCTGTCAATTAGGGGTTGGCTTCTGATTGGCTGTCACGGGGGTGTGTGTGGAATGTTGGGTTTTGGTGGCTATATAACATTCCTTTCCTCTGCGTGTCATTTGTCAGGTCTTCACTATAGGCGTTCGGAGATAACGCGGGCGGTTCCTGTTCTGGACCACCACTAAGCTCCATTTTCTAATTCTCTCGTTCCCTTGCCTTGGCATAGTATCCTAGTATTACTCTTTGTGTTCTTTACTATTAAAGTCGAACCTGTTCAAGAGTATACCAACAGTCTCTGTGATTGCCTACAACAATTGGAACTCACCTACCTCCATCCTGACAGAAGACCTGACCATCAGAGTTCCATGGAGGCAATCATGGAGATGCTCCAGGCACAGAAGAGTGCACAGGAGCGCATGGAGGAACACCAACATCTGGTCAGCGCTGAGTTGGTTCGGCTGGGCGGGATCGTCAGCGCGTCGCAGGAGACGGCGCAGTCGGCGCTCATCACAGCCCAGCAGGCACAAGTCGAGGTGGCGGGGGTAAGGACGACGGTGGGTGAGACGGCAGCAGGAGAGGCGGCGCTCAACACCACGTTCAACACCGAGGAGAGTCGGGGAGCTCTTGGGCACCAGGATCGGAACCAGGAGCCACGGCTACCCGCACCAGGCCGCTACATGGGAGCACCGGAGGGATGCAGGGAGTTCATCACCCAGTGCTCACTCGTGTTCCAGCTGCAGCCACGCTCATTCCCCTCTTCCAGAGCACAAGTCGCATATATTATCACCCTCCTCACCGGTCAAGCACTCTCCTGGGCTACGGCCGAATTAGAGAGCGGTTCGCCTCTCTGCGACTGTGTGGACGACTTCACCAGGGAGTTGAGAAGGGTTTTCGACACTTCCCGAGTACTCTCGGTCTTTGAGGCCGGTGGGCGGCTTCTCGCTTGCCGGCAGGGCTCCCGCACGGTCTCAGAATACGCCATCGAATTTCGGATCGTGGCTCGGGAGGCGGCTTGGCCGGAGATTCCTTGTGTGGTCCTATTTCTCAAGGGACTCTCCGCACGGATGCGAGACGAGTTCTCCGTGCATGAGATCCCTGAGCAGCTGGAAACGCTCATCAACACCGTCATACGGATGGACAACCGACATCGGGAGAGAGAGAGGGAGCGTGAAGATACTACCCAGGTACGTGTCCTTTCTCCTCCCGTTGTTGACATCTTCCCGCATTACACGAGTGGGCCACAGGGTGATGAATCCATGCAGCTTGGGGTGCTGTCGCTCTCAGACGACGAGCGGCGGCGCTTCATCGAGGAGCGACGCTGCTTCCGGTCATCGTTTCGGCAGCTGTCGGGAACAGGCTGGCTCAACTCGGCGCCAGTCGGGAAGGGGAGGTGCTCCGCCGGGCCTCGAGAGGGCGCCAGCAGGTGGGCTCACCCCAGCACTACCATCTGACTCACGTACATTTCTGGAGGTGGCGGTTAACTGTGGGGGTAACGTTAGGGGAACGAATGCTCTCATTGACTCAGGGGCGGCGGGCAATTTCATTCACTTGGGGTTGGTGAGAGAATGGGGAATCCCGGTAGAAGAGTTGGGGGTTCCCATTCCTGTCTACGCCCTGGACGGTCAGCCCCTGGGCAGTGGGAGCGTCACACAACGTACTGTCCCTATGCACATCCGGGTGGCGGGTGGGGGGTGGGAGTGGGTTCAATTATTTGTTATTGTCTCCCCCTATTCTGTTATGGTGTTGGGTCATCCCTGGTTGTCTTCATGTGTACGGAATATTAATTGGAGCACGGGCAAGCTCTCAACGGAGGTCGACGTGAAGTCGTCGTCGGCGAGAGTTTGTCCACTCCCTTCCCCTCTTCTCTTTTTTCTCCTTCTTCTCTCTCCAGGGTGGTGGGGAGCGTCGCAGATTCTGTTCCACCCTCTAATCCCGATTTGATAGGGGTTCCTGAGATCTATTGGGACCTGGCGGACGTTTTTAGCAAGACGCGTGCTAAAGCACTAGCGCCTCATAGATCATACGACTGTCCCATTAATCTTCTACCCGGTACCTCCCCGCCTCGTGGCCGAATGTTCTTTCTCTCACGCCCCGAGACCATGGCCATGAACACCTACATTGAGGAGGCATTGCTTGCGGGGCACATACGTCCTTCCACATCCCCGGCCGGCGCTGGTTTCTTCTTTGTTGACAAAAAAGATGGGGATCAGTGCCTGTGCATTGATTATAGGGGATTGAATGACGTTTCCATCAAGAACCGATATCCTTGAGCATTTAAGGACTTCCGGTATGAGAGCAGACGGGTAACACGCGTGCGGTGGAGCTCCTGGTCAAATGAGCAAAAAAACGGATAAATAGAGACCCGAAAAGTGATTAAAAATAAAAGATGCACACGAGAAGTAAGGAAGAGATAATGATTGTGAAGGAAAGAGAAATGGAGAACACACGAGAAGAGGAGAATTTGAAGAAACAGAGCCCCCGAAGCGAAGCCGAGAAGGGACAGGCGGAAGAAGGGGGAGGTCCCGCTGAGGCAGACACGGGAATGCCAGGATGGGCCGTGGTCATGCAGGCCGGGATATTGGAGACCATAACAGCGACGATAAAACTGAACACGGACACGATAAGGAACGATATTGGGAAGTTACGGGAGGAATTGAGGAAGGAACAGGAGGACTTCAGAGGTGAAATGAATACAGAACTCAAAAGGGTGGATGAGAAGATGGCGGAACAGGACAGAAACACGACTAGTTACAGACTAGAACGGCGCAAGCGGAGGAATGGAACACAGAGATACACGAGGTATTAACATGTGCGATTCAAAAACAAGAACAGATGGAGACAAAGATATCGGACATGGAGGGGAGGTCACGGAGAAATAACATCAGAATATGGGGATTGAAAGAAGGAGTCGAAGGGGAATCGGTGACCCAATATGTGGAAAAGCTTATCAAGGAACAACTGGAGGAGACGGGACTGGAAAAAATTTAGATAAGGAGGGCCCACAGGGCGTTGGCTCCGAGACCGAAACCGGACAGACCTCCGAGGGCGGTGATTATTAACTTTCTGAGATTTGAGATTAAGGAATTGATACTCAGAACCGCGTGGACCAAGAAGATAGAAATCGAGGGGAAAAGACTGTCGTTTGATCACGATTACTCGACAGTGGTAGCAATAACATGCAGGTCCTACGCGGGACTGAAGAGAATTCTGAAAGAAAACGGAATGAAATTCCAATCACCCATGACCTCGCTAAGGATTCACTGGAAGGAAGGGACGGTGACGTACGCGACGGCGCGGGAGGCGGCGGAGGAGATGAGGCGACGGGGGATGCAGATGGCGGAGGACGGAGAAGGAAGGGGACAGGAGGGCCAGACGCTGAGCCTGCAGCAGAGATTGGAGAAAGCACGCAGATGGACCAGAGTAGGAGATCGAAACCCGGGAGAGGAGGGAGGAGAGAGGAGAAGGCCGAGGTGAGACGTGACAGACCGAAGGCGGAGACGGACGAGGAGGCCAGAGACGGAGAAGGAGGGGAGAGGAGGCGGGAGGAGACGAACGGATGAGTACACGCACAAGAGATTGAAAAAACTATCCAAATAGAGACAAAATATAGAAACTGAAATAACATATACATAAACACACATTCCCAGGTAGAGGCAGGATATAGGAACGAACATAACGTATACATGGACACATAATACACATGCTGATGGAGGAAATAAATGGAAATATAATTAGGTATGATAGACGGAACACAGAACATATTGAAACAAATACATAGACACACGCTGCGAGTAACACAGTTGGAAGGGATTAAGGGGATAAATGGACATCACATAGAAAATAGAGGGGAGGAAAAGAAAGTAAAAAGGGGTACACAGAAGACATCACACACGGGTTTGGGAGGAAGGAGGGACATTGGAACATATGAGCCACATTGAGAGGGACCTAGGAAATGGGGGTCTTTGATCAGAATGAAGGACAGAGCGCTTTTGACCAGGAGCTCGACAGCAATAAAAACAGTAAGAAGGCTGGACAAATATGACGAGCGGTTGGGGGTAAAGGTTTCAAACCCCCAAGCCGTCAGGAGGAGGCCTCTCACTAGGAGAGGAATTACTCCTCACCCACCAGCAGGGGACAGGGGGGGACACAGGGACCCCCCGAATGCCTTGGGAGCACTTTATGTAAAGTTTATGTTTTTTATTTATGTTAATCATTATATGTATTCGGTGAAGAGAGCAGAGGCTACAACCGGAGGGGGGAATGAATGTGACATGGGGGGGACTGACAGACGAAAGAAGAAGAAAGATGACAATGGTTAAAGGTATAAAAATGATGTCGTTAAACGTTAATGGAATGAATAATACGATAAAGAGGGGCAAAGTGATGTTGAAGTGTAAAAAAAGTGAGATGGAAGTGATTTTTCTGCAGGAGACACATTTGGTAGCACAGGATCATGAGAAACTGAAGAGATTTGGATATGAAAATGCATACTATAGTTCCTTTAAACGGAACCTGAGGAGAGGAGTAATCACGTTAATCAAAAACACAGTCAAATTTGAATTGATCAAGGAAGTAAGAGACAAGGAGGGAAGGTTTGTTCTGGTGAAGGGAAAAATGGAGGGTCAAATGATTACGTTAGTGAATGTTTATGCACCCCCAGAGAGTGAGAGGGATTTATATGAGACCATTTTTGATATGATAGTGATGGAACTAGAAGGGATATTGATATGCGCGGGAGATTTTAATGTAGTACTGAATCACGACCTAGACACCACGAGTACTAGAAAAGGACGGGCACCAATCAGTAGATATATGAATATTCAGATGACGGAAATGGGAATTACAGATGTTTGGAGGGGGATGCACGCCATGGACAGGGAATACACACATTACTCACACCCGCACGTGACATATGCGAGAATAGACTACTTTTTGATGACGACGGGGGACAGTTACAGGGTATGGGAGAGCAGAATAGGAGTAGCGGACATATCGGATCACAGTGCCATATATCTGACAGTAGATCTAGAAGGGAGACGGAGGAACACGATCTGGAGACTAAATGTAGGAATATTAAACAACAAGGGGGTGGTGAGTCAGATCAAGGAGGAGATAGCCAGATATAAGGAAGAAAATGACAACGGGGCGGTAGATCCGAACATTCTATGGGACACACTGAAGGTGGTGATAAGGGGGAAATTGATGGAGAAGACAGCAATGCTGAAGAAGGCCAGAACGGAGACATATCACAATCTGATAGGGAAGCTGAAGAAGCTAGAGGGGAGACACCAGATATCAAAAGAACAGGAAACGCTCAGAGAAATCAAAGAAGTAAAGGCCAGGATAAATAGGGAATTATTGACGGAAATAGAAAAGAAAGCGAGGTTCATGAAACAAACGTACTATGAAGGGGGACCAAAAGCGACCAGACTGTTGGCTAGGAGAATTAGGATGCAACAGAAGTTGAACACGATACACACAATAAGGGATACAAAGACTAATGAAATATTGAGAGACCCAGCTGAAATAGAGAGGACATTTAGAGAATACTATGAGAAACTATACACACAGCCAAAAGCAGCGGGAGAAGAGGAAATAGAAGCATATCTGGAGAAGCTAGAGTTACCATCGATAGGGAAAGAACAGAATGAAGAATTAAATAAAATAATTACGGAACGAGAACTGGAAGAGGCAATTAGTAGAGCTAAAAACAACAAATCTCCGGGGAGCGACGGATTCCCATCAGAATTCTACAAGACATTTAGAACGGAATTAGCACCCATGTTAGGGGCGGCGTTCAGACACACGATGGAAGAGGGAAAAATGCCCCCCTCGTGGAAGGAAGCCATAATCACCATGATACCGAAGGAAGGGAAGGATAGAGAATTATGTAGTAGTTTCAGACCTGTGTCCATACTCAACGTGGATTACAAGATGTATACATCAATAATATCAAAGAGATTTGAGACGTTTATGCCAGACATTATAGATGAAGATCAAACTGGATTTATTAAAGGGAGACAGACACAGGACAACGTGAGAAAGACATTACACATAGTAGAGGAGATACAAAAACAAGGTGGTAGCTCGGTACTGATTAGCCTAGATGCAGAAAAAGCATTCGACAGTGTGAGCTGGACATTTTTATATAAAACATTGATGAGGTTCGGACTGAACAGGAGGGCGATGAAGATGATCAAGGTGCTATATCAAGAACCGACAGCGAGGGTTAAGGTGAATGGCAGCCTGACGGATAGAATCAGATTAGAGAGGGCTACCAGACAGGGATGTTGTCTCTCACCAACGCTCTTCGCCGTTTTCATAGAACCACTGGCACAACTGATCAGACAGACCGAGGACATTAAGGGAGTAAGGATAAAGGGAACGGAATATAAACTAGGCCTATTTGCGGACGACGTGATAGTATACATGAGGCAACCAGACAAGAGCTTCCCGGCACTGATGGATCTACTGAAGGAATATGGCCACTACTCAGGATACAAACTAAACGTGACAAAGACACAGACCTTAGCATGGAACTATACCCCAACGACGGAAATTAGGGAACAGTACGGGATAAGATGGGACATGGACAAGATTAAATACTTAGGGGTGAACATCACGAGAGGGGTGGGGAAACTGTTTGAGGCGAACTATACACAGATAAATCAGAACATCAAGAGAGACTTGGAGAGATGGACAGTAATGCCCTTGGACTTCAATTCAAGAATAGAGGTCATTAAAATGAACATACTAGCAAGGTTACTGTACCTGTTCCAATCACTACCGATACAAATACCACAGAATCAATTCAGGGAGTGGGACAGACTGATATCGAGGTTCATATGGGCGGGGAGAAGACCACGGGTCAGATATAAAACACTACAACTACCAAAGGAAGAGGGAGGGATGGCAGTACCCAGCCTACAAGATTATTATTATGCAGCGCAACTGAGAGCAGTGACGTGCTGGTGTAACGACAAATATGAGGCAAGATGGAAAGACATTGAAAAAGAAGGGGAGGGATACAAGGTACAAGCTCTGGTGGGAGATAGGGAACTGTTCAAAGAAAAAGAGGGACTGTTAGATCCTATCACCAAATGCACCTTGACCATATGGAACAGAGTAGTAAAAACACACAAATTAGAGAAGCAGTCAGGGGTTCTGAGATGGATAGCACATGACAAGAGATTCAAACCAGGGAGGCTGGACCATGGATTCAGGAGGTGGGAGAGGGGGGGGGGGGGGGGGGGGGGGGCAACAGCGATATGCAAAATGATAGAGAAGGGGGAAATGCAAACACTACAAAAATTAAAGGAGAACTTTGGACTAGAAAACAGGGACCACTTCAGATATCTACAGATTAGAGATTACTATAATAAAGAAATAAGAGGGGACAAGGAAGAAGAACAGAATGGAATAATTAGGATGATAGTAAGGGCATACGAAGGAGGGAAAGGAAGGGTAATATCAGCACTGTACCGGGCTATAATGACCAGCAAGGGACACACGACCGATTATATAAGGGAGAAATGGGAGAGAGAACTAGAGATAGGAATAACAGGGAAGGAATGGGGGAACATATGCGAGGTGCAACATTCAACAACAGGATCGAGGATATGGAAAGAGTTTGGATGGAAAAACATAATCAGATTCTTTATAACCCCAGAGCTGAAGGGAAAATATGCACCAACACAAAGAGCATGCTGGAGGATGTGTGGGAAGGAGGGGGCAAATCACACACATATATTCTGGGGATGTCAGAAGCTGAAGGGGTATTGGGAGGAGATAGGGGAGGCAATGATCAGAATATTAGGATACGGGTTACCACAAACAGGACTGGTGCTTTACTTAGGAGACCTGACACACGAGGGAATACAAGGGGGGGACAAATATTTAATAAAGATAATGTTGATAGCGGCCAGAAAAGCAATAACAAGACTGTGGTACAAAGAAGACCCACCGACAATAGCACAATGGGTAGGAATAGTGGAGGAGATACAGGATATGGAGAGGATAACACACATGCTGAGGTTACAGGAAGAGAAATTTGGAGAAAGATGGGGAAAGTGGGAGGATTACAAGGGGAACGAAAACGACATCACAGAGGAAGAACCAAATGCATCACAAGAGGGCGAAGGGTAAAGGAGGAAAGAGGTTCAAGGAGGGTCTCTGAACCCATGTCACACACTTTTGACTTAGTTAGCATTTTCTGATTTAATTTTTAATTTTTTTGGGTATTACAATTGTATTATATTTTTTGTACTTTATTATTTATGTCTGTTTAACAATGTTGTATTAGGGGTTCCATTTTTGTGTAAGTGTTGTTTGTCTATAAATGTTAATAAAATTGTTGCAATAAAATGAAAAAAAAAAAAAAATTATAAAAATGTAAGTTTAAAAAAATAAAAAGAACCGATATCCTTTACCTCTCATGGACACAGCCTTTGAGTGCTTACAGGGGGCACAGGTCTTTTCGAAACTTGACTTACGTAATGCATACAATCTGGTCAGGATTAGAGAAGGAGACGAGTGGAAGACTGCATTTAATACACCCAATGGTCACTATGAGTATTTGGTCATGCCCTTTGGTTTGGCTAATGCTCCGGCAGTCTTCCAAGCCCTGGTTAACGACGTGCTGCGAGACTTGATTGGGGTGTCGGTGTTTGTTTACCTAGATGATATCCTAATTTTTTCTCGCGATATGGTGCAACACCAACTGCATGTTCGGGAGGTGCTAGACCGTCTCCTCAAGCATCAACTATTCGTTGAGGCTGAGAAGTGTGTGTTTCACACTGATACCGTTTCCTTCCTGGGCTTTGTTTTGACGAAGGGTGATCTACGCATGGATTCGGCCAAGGTGAGTGCAGTCTTGGACTGGCCACGGCCTTCGTCGCTCAAGGGGTTACAACGTTTTTTGGGCTTTGCAAATTTTTACAGACGCTTTATTCGCAACTTTAGCGCCTTAGCCAATCCGTTAACAGCTCTCACTAAGGCCTCTCTCCCTGGCTTTGAATGGTCACCTAGGGCAGAGTCGGCCTTCTGCGATCTCAAGCGTCGGTTTACATCCGCTCCTGTATTGATCCGCCACGATGCAGAGGTTCCGTTCATTGTGGAGGTGGATGCCTCTGACATCGCTGTGGGGGGGTGCTCTCTCAGAGGTGCTTAAAGGATGGGAAAGTGCACCCGTGTGCTTTTTTTTCTCGCCGTCTGTCATCAGCCGAGCGCAACTACGACGTGGGTAATTGGGAGTTGTTGGCTATCAAATTGGCACTGGAGGAATGGAGACATTGGTTGGAGGGGGCGGCACATCCTTTCATTGTTTGGACCGATCATAAGAACTTGGCTTACATCCAAGGGGCTAAACGCCTTAACGCTCGCCAGGCCAGGTGGGCGTTATTCTTCACACGATTTCGATTTACCATCTCCTATAGACCCGGGTCCTATGGCACCCGTGTCTTGGGGCATAGATAAGGTGGTAAGGTCGGCGCTGACGCGGGAGCCCGATCCTGGCGGGGGCCCTCCGGGGCGGTCGTATGTGCCCAAGGCGGCACGCTCACGTTTGCTGCAGTGGGCACATGCCTCATCCCTCACCAGCCACCCTGGGGCCACCAGGACCCTGGAATTTATCCGTAGGAGGTTCTGGTGGCCGACAGTGGAGGGGGATACGCGTTCCTTTGTGGCGGCCTGCCCGATGTGCGCGCGCAGTAAGACCTCTCGCCGTGCACCGGCAGGTCTCCTCCGGCCACTTCCTATTCCTAAACGGCCCTGGTCGCACATATCCTTGGACTTTTTTTCTGGCCTCCCCCTTTCGGACGGGTTCACCGCCATTTTGGTGGTGGTGGACCGGTTCTCGAAGGCGGCTCATTTTGTTCCTCTCCCCAAGCTTCCATCGGCCCGGGAGACTGCTGATCTGGTGATACAGCATGTCTTTCGGGTCCACGGGCTTCCGGTGGATATCGTGTCGGACCGGGGTCCTCAGTTCGCTTCCAGGTTCTGGAAGGCGTTTGCTGCCGGTCTCGGCGCCTCCGTCAGCCTTTCGTCTGGGTTTCATCCGCAGTCGAACGGGCAGACGGAGCGCGTCAACCAGGACCTGGAGGGGGTCTTGAGATGTTACGTTGCCGGTTGCCCGGCAACGTGGAGTAGGAGGTTGGCATGGGCTGAGTACGCGCATAATACCCTCCTCTCCTCCTCTACCGGTATGTCTCCCTTTCAGTGTCAGTATGGTTTTCAACCTCCTTTGTTTCCCGAGCAGGAGCAGGAGGCGGAGGTGCCCTCGGCCCAGGCACATGTGGCTCGCTGCCGCAGGACGTGGAAGCGGGTCCGGGCGGCGCTGCAGAAGGTTTCGGTTAGTACCCAGCGGCAGGCTAACCGCAAGCGTCGTCCGGCTCCGGTTTACCGTCCTGGGCAGCGGGTTTGGCTTTCCACCCGGGATCTCCCTCTCCGGGTGGAATCCAGGAAGCTGGCTCCTCGCTTTATAGGACCCTTTAAGGTGGTACGTCGGGTGAATCCTGTGGCTTACAGGCTACGGCTTCCGAGTTCTATGAGGGTTCATCCGACGTTTCATGTGTCCCTGTTGAAGCCGTTCCTCTCATCGCCCTTGGCCCCGCCACTGCCTATGGTTCCTCCGCCTCGGTTTATGGGTGGTCAGCCCATTTACACGTGCGGAGGATACTGGGTTGTAGGCGGAGGGGTAGGGGGTTTCAGTTCTTGGTGGATTGGCAGGGGTACGGGATAGAAGAGCGTTCTTGGGTGCCTCAAAGGGATATTTTAGATCCCAGCCTGATCGATGATTTCCGGCGTCTGAATCCCGAGGCCCCCAGGTGAACGTCTGGTGCCGTTCGTCGGGGGAGGGTACTGTTACGATTCTGGTTCTTGACTACGGTCGGGAACCTCCCACCTTCTCTGTCATCTGTCACTTGTTTACTGTCACTTGTTTTCCCTGTCATTTAGTGCTGTCAATTAGGGGTTGGCTTCTGATTGGCTGTCACAGGGGTGTGTGTGGAATGTTGGGTTTTGGTGGCTATATAACATTCCTTTCCTCTGCTTGTCATTTGTCAGGTCTTCACTATAGGCGTTCGGAGATAACGCGGGCGGTTCCTGTTCTGGACCACCACTAAGCTCAATTTTCTAATTCTCTCGTTCCCTTGCCTTGGCATAGTATCCTAGTATTACTCTTTGTGTTCTTTACTATTAAAGTCGAACCTGTTCAAGAGTATACCTTCTCCGTCTCTGTGATTGCCTACAACAATTGGAACTCACCTACCTCCATCCTGACAGACAGAGAAGAGGTGGTTACCGGTTCACGGAATAGTTCATCATAGCAACCACTGATAATGTTCATTCCCAGCAGGCCAGGCACAGCTACTTTCCGACACTGGGTAAGCGGGTCGGGAGGGTCTTTTACGACCAAGATGCCCATCTGTGGGAGGACTTTTCCCAGGACGTCCACATCTAGCTCCACATATCCCAAGTACGGGATATGTAGCCCATTTGCTGCGGTCAGTTGAAGCCAGTTACAGGATTTCAGCTGTTCTTTGGTTTGGGGTTTAAGATGCTTTTCAAAGAAGGCCTGAGTCACTGTAGTCACCATTGACCCTGTATCAAGTAGGGACGGCACCTCCACCCCCCCTATTCCGGCCTGAATCACTGGGCACTGTCCAATTAAACGTGATGCAACCTTGCTCTCATTTGAACCCACATAACCCCCCTCTGGTGCCTGGTTCTCAACACAGAAGAGTGCTAGTTTCCCTGCTGCTCCACTGCATTCACCCTAGCCCCTGTCTGTCTGTCCTGTGTCCTTAACTCCCCCCCCCCCCCCCCCCCTTGGCCCCACCCAGCTCCACTCTGCAAAACCTAGCAATATGGCTTGCTCTGTTGCAACACATACATATTGGTTTGCCATCTGGTTGGAAACGGTACGAGCCTGGCCTGTGCCCACTGGCGTGAGCCTGGGGCTCTGTGGGGCTAGCAGCAGTAGCTGGTATACCTACATGTTTGAGAATGGCGTCAAGTTGAGCTTGCTGCCTACGGAAACACTCTTTAAGTTCCCTAAAGTCATCACTGGGCCCGGCAGAAATGGCACTGGTGTCAACATTACTCTCTACTATTTCAGAGGTGTGTAGGTCACATGAATATGCTCATGCTCTGTGGGTGTCAATAGGGGGCCTTCGTTTTTCCCATTTAATGGCAACTTCACGTATAGCTTTAAATGAATGGGTGGGGTGTTGCCGGACTAGATGTGTCAATTCACGCTGTAGTTTAGCGTCCCGTACATTCTCTGGGTTTGGAACACCCCGTGGATCTTTGCTTTTAAGCAACTCTAATAACTCCCACAGTGCCTGAGCAAATTCACGAATGGATTCATTTCCTCGTTGCTGCTGCTGAAATAACTGTTTTTGCAGCGTCACATAGGTCTGATCACAGCCACAATTATCCAACAGCATAGTAAAGATGGCCTCTGGGTTAGCTCTATCTGTAGCGGAGCTAAACTTAACTTCCCTCTTAGCCTCTCCATCTAAAAGATCACACAGAAATGCTGTCCGTTCTACCAGGGATGTTTGCTGCACAGACAGTGACCTTCATGCTTCCTCCACCCACTCCTCCACAGTCATATTATCCTGGGCCATAACGCCGGAAAAACGTGCACACTTCCTCTCCCTGTGTGCATAAATATACACTCTCTCAGGTGCTGAGTTAATAGTGACCTTATTACTCGCTGTCGCGGCTAGAGGCCCAGAGGGTCCTGCTTGGCCTGATGCTTCAGGGGCTGGTGTATTTCCCCTGTCTCGAAGCTGAGTATTTTCTGCCTGCAGCTGTTTAACACTATGGTCGCCAAAAACGCCGTAGCACGTCTTTCCCCGCCATGCTCATTCTGCCAACGTCTTTGATATCAATATTTCAAAAATCTGTGATCGAAATCATATTTCTCCCCTGGAGACTTGAGATCTACTGTTGATCCCCTCTCAACTCTCCAACGGTTCAAGAGCGCCATCTGGTGGCCGATTGGCGGATCGGCCAGAGCGGAAACAGGAAATGGAAGCTGGTGCTCATTTCAATTCGGTCCGATCACTCGGTAATAGTCCCAGGACTCGAGCTAGACACAACGGATAGCAATCCGTTACCAATAACTCGATAAACAACATGATTTGGACGTATATACTATTATACAACCTGGAAATGGATCGCATATTTCTACATCCCATAATAGGAATATTTCTGTTCCACGCTCATCGCCCAACGCTATGAGGAAGCTACGGTAAGATTCAGCGTTATTTTTTAACGTGTTCGATACTAACTGCTCTAATGATCATATCACCCACACTAGATGAATCATCTAACGTTGGCGACGGAATTATAAACGACCCCCCCCCCCCCCATCCGGTCAACATCAGATCAGTAGTAACTTCTAGAAGCACGTCCATTTGAAATTTTTTATCTCGCGCAGGTTCCTATCAAACTGTATTTGATCATCAATATAATGCATTTGGGGCTATAAATCACGTTCTGGAGAAAGCTGCAGAAAACGATAAAAACATACTTATACTTTAGACCGTATTTTAGTATGAATATGTGAATGAAAAAGTATAACGTTGCTACACCCTGAACAATAGATACTTGACGTTGAATGGGCCATAGTAATGTCAATTTAGCAATACAATTTAAAAAGTTATAGCCCTGCAAAGAAGGTAAACATCCCCATAGACAAATAGAGCTGGCGGAGGATGGTATATTAAGAATATAAGCCTGGCGACCAAAGTGTTAACAAGCTCAGTCAAGGCCTTAATTTGTTCTTGAATGTCAGTATCTGTCACACTAATTGTAACTGTCTTTGTCTCCTGCACCCACAGGGAAGGTAGGAATGTTCACTGTAACTGTTGGTAGAGTGCGGTGGATGTCCTCTTCTCCTGGACAACCACTGTTTTTCCTCAAACCCCAAACCCTACTCTCTGTGCCTGAATGAATGAATGAATGAAAACTTTATTTAACAGATTGCAGAATGGGTACAATACAGTACGGCTCAATACATACAATTGTTAAGGGGATGCAGACCTGAGAAAGACGTTTGTCTTGTTTCCATCAGGGTCCCCCATTTTCAATTCATATAGACATTTATGACATACACAACATACATGACATTTATGGCATAGGGACATATAGGTATTTAGTACTGATACATTTGTGACATAAACGGTATTCAAATATACAGTACTGTTACCCCTAGATCCTGACAGAGTATATACATATGATGGGGAGGGGACTGTACATTAGGAGGGGGTGGGTGGGTGGGAGAGAAATATACATACGGCGGGGAGGGAATATATACATGCGGTGGGGAGGAGACTGTCTATTAGGAGGTGGTGGGGGTTTTGGGCATTTACGGTGGCCAGTTTCGAATTGCAGCCTCCCGTAGGTGCTCTTTAAGAGCGGTTTTGAATGTGGGCAGGGATTCACATTCCTTTACAGCTTTGGGTAGGGCATTCCACATTGTTGTGGCATAATTGCAAAACGTGTTTAGTCCCTTGTTTGAGCCGAATCTGGGTTTAACATGATTTGTTGAGCTTCCTCTGGTGTAGTGGTTGTGGTATTCACTGACCTTTGGGAAGTATTTTGACATGTACATGGGCACCCCGGTCGTATAGTGTATCTTGTAGACCAGGCCCATTGCAAGTTGCTGTACTCTGTCGTCTACTCTAAGCCATCCTAGCAGTGGCGGACTGGCCATCGGGACGTTCGGGACGAATCCCGATGGGCCGGGACCAAAGTGGGCTGGTCAAAAATAAATAAAAAAAAAAAAAAAAAATTTTTAAACTTTTAAACTTTTTTTTTTTTGTGCCAGTGCGTGGGCCAGTGTGTGGGCCACTAATGTGGGCCGATGTGTGGGCCAGTGTGTGGGCCAGTGTGTGAGTCGGTGTGTGGGCCACTAATGTGGGCCAGTGTGTGGGCCGGTGTGTGGGCCAGTGTGTGAGTCGGTGTGTGGGCCACTAATGTGGGCCAGTATGTGGGCCAGTGTGTGGGCCAGTGTGTGGGCCAGTATGTGGGCCGGTGTGTGGGCCGGTGTGTGGGCCAGTATGTGGGCCAGTCTGTGGGCCGGTGTGTGGGCCAGTGTGTGAGTCGGTGTGTGGGCCACTAATGTGGGCCAGTGTGTGGGCCGGTGTGTGGGCCAGTATGTGGGCCGGTGTGTGGGCCAGTATGTGGGCCAGTGTGTGGGCCGGTGTGTGGGCCAGTGTGTGGGCCAGTGTGTGGGCCACTAATGTGGGCCGGTGTATGGGCCGGTGTAGTGTGTGGGCCGGTGTAGTGTGTGGGCCAGTGTGTGGGCCATATGTGGGCCGGTGTGTGGGCCATTATGTGGGCCGGTGTGTGGGCCAGTGTGTGGGCCGGCAATAAAACAATAAACAAGTTGCATAAAGTAAATCAGATTAAAAATGATCACAGTTCTGGTTTGCCTTAAGATGCAGTTTAAGATGGGTCTTGAACATGGAGTATGTAGGGCACTCTCTAATCACAACTGGAAGGCTATTCCAGTAGTTACCACTTTTAACAGAGAACACAGTTTTTGCAATGGTAGTATACCGAAAAGGCACCTTACAGTCCCCTCTACTGATGGCCCTGGTGGTAATGCCAGTGTGTGCTTTCTGTTGGATGAACTCATTCAATGGGGGAGGGGCAAGTCCATGCAGAACCTTGTACATGAAGCAAGTATATTTGAAAACTTGGAAATTCTCGAAACTTAGCATGTTATGTTTTTCTAAAACATTACAGTGATGAAATGAAATTGGTTTCCTATCAAATACTTTTATGGCTTTTTTGTAGAGTAATTATATTGGTGTAAGAGTAGTGACATATAAAAGAGACCAGTTGATAAAACAGTAGGCCTACTCGATGTGTGATAAAATCATTGAATGCAGAAACATCCTTGCAGCATTAACTGGCAGGCAGGGCCTGATCTGCCTGAAGTTTTCGATGTTAAACTTGACTGTTTGTCACTTTCTTCACATGACTTTTTGAAGGTCAATGTAGAGTCCAATGTGACCCCAAGATACTTGAATTAATGTACAATGTCCAGCTCCGCCTCTCCCAGAAACACATTAGAGTGAGTGACCTCTACTGGTGACTTTGTGAACATCATACACACTGTTTTCTTGGTGTTAAGTGAAAGACATGCTTTTGTTAGCCAGTCTTGAATGAGACATGAGACATCAGTGAATGAGATTCACGTTTCCTCCCAACCGCGAGTAGGCCTAGAAGCGCAGAAATGGAGAATGCAAAAAAAGAAAGGGTGGAGCTGAAAAAGCTAGAATTAAAAAACTAAAATTGCTAGTAAAAGACGCAGAACAATGTTCTAAAATTACAGACATGTTTACCCGCTGCTGCTGCTAATGATGATGAAGTTCAAGTGGAAGGAACCAACAGTAACATGACAGGTGCATGCAGTATCCTAGTGCATATTCTACTGTTGGTGTCTGCCGGTTCATGAGGGCTAGCTAGCCTATACTAGCTCTTGCAGTGATTTCAGTCATTCTATTACAAGACAATGTGCTTTCCGTATTCCTGATTCCTTACAGCACGTGGACGTAAATAGTTGTGACTCGTGACGTTTTTTCTCTGACTAAAAGTTTAGTTAGCAATGTTAGGACTAGTGCCCACCACAGCATCAGAAGCTAAAGTGCTAACCTAGAGAGCCAATCAGAACCTAGGACGGGCTGCAAATTAATCGGCTACTAATATTATAATAGTAAATACTAAAATAAAATACTATTATGTTCCCTTCCAAATTTTCATGTTGATATAATATTGGTAATCTAATTGATTGAATTGATTAGTTGCCATTTTACATGCTTAAATAAGATGTACCTTAGAATTCCCAACTGTTAGCCATGTTCTCGATCTGTATATGATTAGTCTCATCTACATGTTTGTAAATAACCACAGCTAACTAGCTTAAGCTAACAACTAGGTCAACTACTACCCCGTAGTTAAACATATGTGATTGCATATAACAGCTAACTGCTACAGCTAAGTTGGTAGTTAGCCTATTCCATTAATGTTGAATGTATTTATGAAGGTTGTTGATGGTGGTTGGCGCTGATTAGCAGACATGATTCCGTCAGTCTGCCACAGGGCAGCTGTGTTTGCTGATGCTGCTCACAACCACCAGTAGTGTATGACTGTGTGAGTGTGAATGCTTGATGGTTTCTGTGAAGCGCTTTGTGGAACAATGCTGATATACAGTTAAGAATGAGTAATTCGCTTTTGGTTTTTAAGAAAAATTTGTAAAGCTATTTTTGAAAACTACAGGGGTGAATAATACTGTTTTCTTTTGCTATTTTCTTTTAGAATACTGTTTTGGAGTCTTAATTTTTTTAATTTTTGTTTTTTTTATCCACTTTTTCTCACATTTTCTACATTTTCTCCCATCCCAATTTCGTATCATCCAATTCAACCCTCCCCTGTCACGAACGCTGTTTCTTGCCTCCCACAAGCCGGCTGCAATGTGGACTAAGTCATACATAGCACAAGTCCCCTCCGGTACTTGAGGTAACAGCAGTCGCATCTTTTCACCTGCGCAGCTCGATCTCTCAGTGGCGAGGAGTAACGCGTGGGAGGCTCACGCTGCCCCCGACACTTCCTGATTCTACTGCGCAGGCACACCAACCGACCTGTAGGAGTCGCTGTCCACAACGCCCAATCCCCACCCATCAGTTTCCCACCCCCTAATACGGCCAATGTGTATTAGTATGAACGACCAGCTAAACTGAAAGCAATGTGGAGCGCTGGGCTCGAACAGGCGAGCCCAGCGTCTCCAGTATTTGTGGCGAGCGCCTTGCCCACTACGCCACGTAGCCGCCAATTTTTTTTATTTTTGTTAAGAATATAGGACAGGCATATATAAGCATTATGCTTCAGTCTGTACCTTTTCAGTCACTGTAAAATCAAATATTGTTAAATGATGGGGTATATTGTATTGTGTGAGATGATGACTGAATAAACTACTACTACTACTACTACTACTACTACTTTGGGTGTTTTCAAAAGGCTGAAAAACGCTGTATGAATTCAAGCCATTATTATTGATTGCTGATGTTCTTCTTATGCAGTTGACTCTGAGGAAAGAGAGAGCGCCCAATCCAGCACAGCTGTCCCTGAGGGGAGGGAGAGAGAGAGAGAGAGAGAGAGAGAGAGAGAGAGAGAGAGAGAGAGAGAGAGAGAGAGAGAGAGAGAGAGAGAGAGAGAGAGAGAGAGAGAGAGAGAGAGAGAAAACAGGCTCTTGGAATGGGTGTCTGGGAGGAAGTGGGGGGTCTTTCAATGTTGATTAAACGGCAAGCAACTAATGTCATGAGTGCCAAATTAAAGGACAATAAATCCAATCTAACTGAAATTGTGTAGCACAGACCTTTCTATTAGGGATGCTCGATATTGGCTTTTTTACCTATACCGATATTGTCCAACTCTTAATTTCCGATACCGATATCAACCGATATCAACCGATACCGATATATGCAGGGTTTCCCGCCCCAAGAAATGGAATAATTTCAGGTAATTAACATTACATATCTCTTGTTGTGGAATTAACACAACATTATGCATACTTTTGACAATAAATAAAATCAGAATTGGTTCTTACTTGCTTGCCTGGGTAAATAAAGGTTATAGAAATGTAAATAAAATATTATTTCTTTAAAACCGATACCGATATTTTTCGATATCACATTTTAATGCCGATATCGGCCGATAATATCGGTAGGCCGATAATATCGGACATCCCTACTTTCTATGGATCAAAACCTCAATATTATTATGGTGTAGTTAATACTTCATGTATCCTTAATCCCTAGGCTAATGAGGCACTAAGATGTTAGTAAAAAAAAACATATGCCAATGACGGGAAGTAACGGTATATGTATGTGTGTGTCTGTGTGTGTGTGTGTGTGCACTGTGCATGAGTGCACATCTAGGGGCGGTGTGTAGATTTGGTCTCCCTGATGTTGACTCCTTAGCCACAGCCTTGGGTTGTTTAATACTGGACAAGTGTTTCATAACGCCCGTTGTGTGGGCCGGTTTCGGGGCCGGTGCGTGGGCCGGTGTGTGGGCTGGTGCGTCTGAATGTCCCGGGCTGAATTTGTGTCCCAGTCCGCCACTGCATCCTAGGTTGTCAAAGTGGGCAGGGGTGAGGTGGGTTCTGGGGTTCAGGTCAAGTAGTAGTCTGACCAGTTTGTTTTGTGATGTTTGTAATTTTGTTTTAAGCGCCTTTGAGGTGCTTTGGTACCATGAGGTGCACGCATAGTCATAGTACCCTTGAATGAGTGCTCCTGCCAGAGTCTTCAGGGTATTCTTGTTTACCAGAGAGGAGATCCGGTACAAGAATCTAGTTCGTTGGTTGACTTTTTTTATTACATTGGATGCCATTTTGTCACAGGAAAGATTTGCCTCTAGGATGGAACCCAGGTAGGTAATTTCGTCTTTCCTTGTGACAATATTGTCACCCACTGTAACTGAGAAGCCGTCGGTCTTGCTGAGTTTGTTATTTGAACCGAAGAGAATGGACTCTGTTTTGCCCATGTGTAATGATAGTTTGTTATCAGCGAGCCATATGCAGATTTTGCCTAGTTCCGAGCTGAGGGTCAACCTGCAACTTGTTCTTGTCAGAGACCAGCAGGGCTGAGTCGTCCGCAAACAGGAACAAGTTGCAGTCACAGGCTGACATGCCTCACAATAAAATAAAATAAAATCAAACCACACATGACTACAAAAACCTCTGAATCCTGTCAACTGCGCCAAATGTAACCTTAATGGTTGACTAAATAGAAACTGCGCCACTCTCTGGAGAGACCCTCATTCATTGTTACACATTTATGTTCTGAGTTCCCAGACCACACAGGCTTTCTAATAAAAGAACAGGCATACAACAGAGGTTTTTGTATTCCCAAGATTTTACACTTTATTAAATAAAAACACTAAAAAGGGATCATACACAACTGGACCAAGCTAGACCACCATTACTAATAATTAAAAAGAAGATTGCACACAAACTCCACACTGCACCTCTATAGAGCACACACAGCATGTCTAATAAATATGACACATCACTGCACTGCTGGATAAAATACACAATCAAATAAAGCGGTCAGATGGCACATAGGTAAAAATCGAAACTAATTAAAAACTCTAAAACAGGGAATCACTTGACGCACAGAGTAGTTAAAAAGAGGATAAACAGTGGCTGCCCTACACGCCGTGTCGGTACAGCCTCAAGCTCCTGATTAGCAGCCAGCAACTGTGCTCCCAGACACAAGGGTGGTTGGCCACATGCAACCGTCTTGAAAACCAGTGGGGCAGCACGACCTCCTCTGCACCGCTGTAATCACCTGGAGTATGCCAGCTGACGAGAACAAACGTGAGTTTTGTCAAAGTCTCACAGGACTTCCCTTTTCAAGGCTAAAGTACCAGTATCTGGCCAGAGAACTCCTGGGTCCTAGTGTACCTCGGGTTAGACTCGTATAGGTCACCCACTATTTTCCTCATCATACTCTGTGTTTCCATCTGGATGGAGTAAGAGAGGGGAACATAATGTTGAGCATTTGACAGTTGTCTGTGGGCTTCCGATAGGTACTGGATTTTGTCCATTATAACAATTTGTGAACCTTTGTCTGCTGGTTTTATTATTAGGTTCTCATTTGAGCTTAGAGCTTTGAGTGCTCTTTTTTCCTGGGTAGTGAGATTTAATCTCTTTATCTTTTTCACCTTTAGGTTGGAGAAGGCCTCCAGGTCGCTCTTTATGAGTGTCTGTATATTTTGTGAGACAGCGTTCATCGCAGGGACCCAGGTTGAGGGTTTGGTAAATGGTATATGGGGGATATCGGTTTCATATAAAAAAAATCTAAAAGTTTCAGTCTCCTATGATAGCTATATAGGTCTCTTTTTAGTTCCGAGTGGTCTAATCCTGTCGGGGTAGGAATGAAGGTCAGGCCCTTTTCTAGGACACTTCTTTCCTCTGCTGAGAGGACATAAGAGGTGGATAGGTTTGTAATATTGGATTGTTGGGGGGTCGTGTCGGTACTGTTTTCCCCCCTCACCAGTTTAACTGGTCCATCCAGGAATAAAAAATGGCCTGTGCTGTTGCTGGGGTCCAGTGAACGGGGTCTTTCGGTTCCGTTGTGAATCTGAGTCTGTTCAGATCATTTAAAAAGTTGCACTTAATAGCGCTGAGTTGTTGTAGCAGGTGTTGATGGGCTGGGTCCAGCCTATCTGAGAAGTTAATTAGAGGAATATAGATTTCTGCTGAGGGGAAGACTATACTGCATGTTTTAAGCAGCTGTTGGAGTTGTTTCCACGTGGTGATGGTGGATTGTCTTTGTAGACAATTGTTCAAGCCTAAAGGGAGTATCAGTTTTTTTACTTCCCCGAAGGGAGTCTTCACTTTTTGCAGTATCTCTCTAATGATTAAATGTAGCACCTGGGTAGCTGTCTACCTGTACTTGGGGGTTTACAAACCTGGGGATTCGTGAGAGGTTGAAGTCTCCCAGGAACAAAGTGGGTTTAGCTACCATCACAGTCCAGTCCAGTCTGTTCTTTGCCCGCCCGGAGTCTCTGTGTCGGTGCCACTGGGGGAGACAAAGAAGAGATAGTGTTATTGTTATGAGAGGCTTATGGCAGGGACTGAGGGCTATAACTGACTACAAAGTCAGCGCCCCCTCAATGGGGAGCAACGACGCCTCCCTTGCAGACCAGCTCAACACCTTCTACGCACGGTTTGGTGCAAACAGTGGCACTGCTAGCCCAACGGCTAGTGACGTCACTGGTGCGCCGGCTGTTGTGGAGGGGGGGGGGGCATCCGCGGGGGGGCGGGGACGCTCTCTCATTGACGGTACACAGTGTGAGAAGAGCATTTATGCAGGTGAACACCAGGAAGGCGGCTGGCCCAGATGGAATAACAGGACGCATACTCAAGTCCTGTGCTAACCAGCTAGCCCCTGTGTTCACCACCATATTTAATCGATCCCTGAAGGAGTCAGTGGTCCCTGCCTGCTTCAAGATGTCTACCATTATCCCGGTACCAAAGAAACCCTCCCCAGCAGGTCTCAATGACTACAGACCGGTGGCACTCACCTCTGTGGCCATGAAATGTTTCGAGAGGCTGGTCAAGGATCACATTTGTGCCTCCCTCCCCAGCGATATGGACCCTATGCAATTTGCATACAGGCCAAACAGGTCCACTGACGATGCGGTCTCCCAAGTACTGCACAGCACCCTCTCTCACCTGGACCGTCAGAAGGGGGGCTATGTGAGACTGTTGTTCATTGACTACAGCTCAGCGTTCAACACCATAGTCCCCACCAGACTGGTGGACAAGCTGATCGAGCTGGGTCTGAGCTCCGCTCTGAGCGCCTGGGTACTGGACTTTCTGAGTGAAAGACCCCAGGCGGTCAGGGTGGGGGGTCAGACCTCCAACACCATCACCCTGAGCATCGGGTCCCCCCAGGGCTGTGTTCTGAGCCCCCTGCTGTACTCACTATACACACACGACTGTGTGGCCAAGTTCAGCTCCAACTCCATAGTGAAGTTCGCAGACGACACAGTGGTGGTGGGGCTGATCTCGGACAACGACGAGAAGGCCTACCGGGAGGAGGTTGAGGTACTGGAACGCTGGTGCCAGGACAACAGCCTGCTCCTGAACATTGGTAAAACCAAGGAGCTGATCGTGGATTATAGGAGAGGACAGCAGGAGACACACACACCACTGATGATTAACGGGGCTACCGTGGACAGGGTGAGCAGCTTTAAGTACCTGGGGGTCCACATCTCAGAGGATCTGACATGGTCAACACACATAGACACAGTAGTAAAGAAGGCGAAGCAGCGCCTCTACCACCTGAGACAGTTAAGGAAGTTCAGAGTATCGGGGAAGATACTCCAGTCCTTCTACTCAGGAGCTGTAGAGAGCATCTTGACCGGAAACATCACTGCCTGGTATGGAAACAGCACGGCACAGGACAAGAAGGCCCTACAGAGAGTGGTGCGCTCAGCCGAGCGTACCACGGGTATTGCACTACCTCCCCTGCAGGTTCTATACAACAAGAGGTGCAAATCCAGAGCCTGCAGAATAATGAAAGACACCCACCACCCCAATAACAGCCTGTTCCAGCTGCTGAGGTCAGGCAAACGCCTGCGAACCCCAGCTACTAGGACAGAGAGGCTTAGGCTCAGCTTCTTCCCCCAGGCCATCAGAGCCTTGAACAATGAACATTGAGTGCCACAGAACACTGAACTATCCACACACAAGCACACATGAGCACACACACGACACGCACGCTGTGCACGTGAAGTCACCTAGGGTCTATGTTCTGTTCTGATGACATCAGAACCAATACTCTGCGTTGTGAATTGCCCGTCCTAAAAACCCTGGTACTTTCAAAAGACCATCACTCTGGTCTTGTTCGACGGCAGCTAAGCAGGAGAAATGAAGGAGAAGTTGTACCAGCATCTGTTTAATTCAAAGTTAAAAGTGTAATTACAATGGTTCTGGTTCAATTAAAATAAAGAACGCTATTGGCTTTAAGGTACCGAAGCACTATGCCGCTTGCCCTACTAATAAAGCAGATTAAAGTATGATAGTTGTTGAATTGTCTTTGTTCTCTGTTGTCTGGCTGACAAACAAAGAAAGTCTTTTCTCCCTCCAAAAGCTCTTTCCGTGTTCTCCTCTGCTCGCGCCGTCCTCTGTGTGAAAAGGTGGGTGTGGTCCTGTGTTGTTCCGTTTCAGAGTGTCATTACAGTCCCAGCACCCCCTTTTCACTCAGCCGGGAGCGTCCGCGTGATGTCACAGGAGCGACGCCAAGCAGATGCTCTCCTCCAATCACGGGCCCCCTGAGTTTGAATTCGAAAGAAGGGCCGTCCCCTGGAGCCCACTTTGTTTCCAATCAAAGAATAGTTTTACTGTCTAAATTTACTTTACAGTTCTGTTTCACAATTCAAGATGTGTATTTTTGGGGATAACCAGATGAACACATAGATACCATTTTCTACTCAAAACAGCTTTATACTTGACCAGAATCACAGTCTTTTATCATTAATTCCACTTATATAGTATCCTAATCATATTCTTTTAACTTAAATCAATATCTATTTTATACAGTTATTATTCAGCACGTTAAGTATTTTTCCAATGAAGTCCAGAAGTGGCTTAATTTCAAACTCTGTGATTCTTATTCATAAACATGGCATATTTCATATCATTAGATTCAGAATTGTTACCACAATATAACAGGATCATTTGCAGTTCATTTTAAGCTAATTTAGGTATAGAAACAGACATTTGAAAGTGTACTTGATGTTACTGAATCCTAATCCCTCCTACGGCAGCTGTCTCCACATGTCGTAATCAGACCAGTTGACCTGGCCGCCTGTTAAGCCTTGGGGCATGAGATAACGGCTTCCTGTGATGTGGTCATGCCATTGTTTTAGCTGCTTGGCCCACATCCTGTATAAACAAGATTCTGTGTAAGGAAACCTGTTGTCTCTTCACATTCCAACAGTTGTATGCAAATCTACCTCCTGTTGTGAGCACAAGGTCTCTGTAGACACACACACTCTCTAAGCTAAGTCACCCTAGTCAAATCAGGTTTAAACTATATTGATTGCCAATTGTTCCACTTTGACTGTTTCTATTAAGACTAGAACACATGATTTTGATTAGTTACTAAATTCCTTAACCCAAGGTAACAGACATCCTTTCTTCTTATCTATTTGAACACAAGTTTCAGGCAGAATTTAGATCTATGGTTACCAAATACTACTGCACACGCTCACACACTAGCAGCCACTTTAACACTTTAACATGAGCGGGCACACACTCATGCCGCACACACCCACTTATGGCCAAAAGGAAAGGCCACTTTAAATTAGTATAACAACAGTAACAGTGTATTGCACTACCAAAGCTACCTAGCATGTCCTATATGCTCTGTAAATAACTATGTACAGATACCGAGATGTCACACCATGTTACCTGTTACCTGTTTATTGCACAATGTTGTTTTTATTGGATTCTATTATATGTTGTACCACTGTATTGCACATCGTTGCGGGCAAGACCACCCGCATTTCATTGTATACTTGTATGCCGTGACAAATAAAACTCTTGACTTGACTTGACTACTATTATGTTGGAATACCTCGTTCTCCTCTCCTCTCCCCTCTCCTTGAGGCAGAACGTTTCTCTCTTCTAGGTTCCCCCCCCCCCCTATTATCAGTAGGGTTCTCTACCTCACTTTCTGACTCCAACCTCTCACTCCCTTCAGTTGAGGCTTGTTTAACCTGAGGGGTGGTAACCAGAAGACTTTCCTCCTCTGGGGAGCTCTCCTGTAGGTTGAAGGAAATGTGGTTCCATGAGGGTGGTTTAGACTCCACTAGAGCCTCCACCACCATCTTCCTAGGCCAGCAGTTCTCCCTTAGGGTGGGGTTGGGGTTAGGGTGTGGTATGAGGGTAGGAGATTGGTTAAGGTCAGGGTTGGGGTCAGGATGGGGTCGGTTAAGGTTAGGAGTAGGGTTGGGGTAAGGGTTAAGGTTAGGGTTGGGATTGATTGATTGATAACTTTATTAACAGATTGCAGAATGGGTACAGTACAGCTCAATACATACAAGTGTTAAGGGGATGCAGACCAGAGAGACTTTCGTCTTGTTTACATCAGGGTCCCCCATTTTCAATTCATCATAACATATATGACACACACGACATACAGATAGACAGTACTGCTACATCTATACATTTATGACATACCAGATTTGCAAATACAGTACTGTTTGTGATACATTTAGGTGTACACAGGATTAGGTGTAGGGGGTAGGTAAGGGTTAGGGATAGGGGTAAGGTTAGGGTTAGGTATGGGGTTGGGGGATGGGTTGGGGTTGGGGTTACGGTTAGGGTTGGGTCCAGGGTGGG
The DNA here is from genome assembly GCF_963971535.1 of Notolepis coatsorum. Taxonomy (NCBI): domain Eukaryota; kingdom Metazoa; phylum Chordata; class Actinopteri; order Aulopiformes; family Paralepididae; genus Notolepis; species Notolepis coatsorum. The sequence goes on along the minus strand of NC_140165.1, from coordinate 57,326,839 downwards.
GTATCTGCTCACTAGGGGCCAGGTTGTTGACCGAAGGGGTCTGGATCAGGTGTGGGAAGTTCTCTGTAGATAGTCTAACCGTGGATTCTAATGTGGTACGTTCTCTATCTCTCAGCATGGTGCGGAGGGTCTCAACAGAGCTAGTGGTGAATTTGTGTTTGTATCTAATCTTGCTCCATTTTGTTGCTCTGTTGAGGGCCTCCACATCGTACTGTTTTGTGTCTCCCAAACCCTCTGCTATGACTCTATCGTAATGCTCTCTAAGTATTAGCATGTTCTGCTTCAACCAACAGTTTGTGTTCTCCTTCACTCTCTCTATAGTGATTGTATCAGGAGAGGAGGGTTTGATAAAATCCGTGAGTTTGTGTACCTGTCAACATGCCGGCGGGGGCAGATTGTTTGTTCTGGGCCTCCTCTAAGATTTCCGAGTGGTGGAGGGCCTGTTTAAAGTATTTTTTTGTTATTGTCAAGTCAGTGGGGACTCTGTTGGTAAGAGTGACCCATTGACCTTGTTGATGTTCCTCCGTTCTGTGTAGCCACTCCCCAAACCTCGTCCCCCTAGCCCCTCTTCTACTTCTATGGTGGAGGTGAGCTGTTATGTTGGAGGGGTAGAACAGGTTCTTATACCAACATTGCGTTTCCCAAGAGACAATAAAACAATCAGCACAGGGTCACTATATAAAAGCTGAGTTAAAAACTACCTAGACCCTCAAAGGACAGCTAATCTGAACTCATAGCATAATAGACCTAATAAGGATTAACATAATAAATACAATAAAAAGTGCTGAACACAATAGAAGGTGCTACTCTAAGTTCTAAAAACAGGTATGCATAAACACAATACAAATTTGCATAGTAAAACCAATAAACAAAGTGCTGAATGCAATGAAATAAGTGCTACTCTAGGTTATTTAAAAACAAAACAAGTAAGAGAAAGGGAACAGGAAATAGAAAGAAAGGTTCAAACAAAGAAATGATTGAAGTAAGGGCTAAGGTCCACTTACTTAAAAGGGGGCTCTGGTGATTTAAAAATAAATAAAATAAAAAATAAAAAAGGGGTGTCAGTTCTGTATCATTAAGGGGTTCCGCTTGGCATCACTCATGCACTCCCTCGCGTACGTGCACGCGCACTGAATAAATTCCACAAATGTACCTTTAATACCAGTATTAGTCTGACCACACCCCTCATCAGCTTACCTTCATAAGCAGGTGTGTGGTCACCTGCTCTCCTCCTTCTCGCTTTCACCACAAGGAAGTGCCTCGGTAGTACCCCACTTGACGTGTTGATTAGTTGAAAAGAGTTGTGACAAGTCTACATTGTGCTTAATTTTTTCTTCTCTCATATCTGTTGTAAAGAAAAAGTGTGGGTCATAATGTATTCTGCGGAGAGTAGACCCGCTAGACCTACTCTTCACCAGCGGTTCTCCATTCCCGCCTCCGTCGTGCGTTCTGGTGCTGGGCTGTTGCCACTTTCGTGGTTGCCGACCCAGCCCAGGAGACAGCCGATGGATAGTTTGCCTCTCCGAAGAGCCGAGGAGTCGGTGCCGTCACTCCGGCGATGGCCTGATCTCGACTCTGGTTCCAGGGAATCATCCGTTGGTGAACGGTCGGTTGTTTTGGAGCCGGGGGATTTGCGACGCAAACTTATCGCGTCTGCCCGTTCACGTCGCAAGATGGTAGCATGCAGGCGCGAACGGCCTGGGTTTGGGGAACTGCTGGAGACCAGCGAGGATGCATCCGGCTCTGGATTTCCGATGGAAACTGAGGACTTCATGGAAGAGGCGGACGGATTCTTGTATGATGGTCCCGTGGAGGAGAGTATCCCTCTTATCCAAGAAACACCGAAGGGGGGAGAAATGGCTCCATGGGGCTCCCTGTTCGAGGATGTCGAGGAACCACCTTGGCCTCATCAGCAGGATGCCCTACTGTCGGCCACATCAGACTGTGGCTCCTTGACCAGTTGCAGCCTGCTGCATGTGAGGGATGCGGGTTCGGTGAAGGAAGGTCCGCAGGGGGAACTGCAGGCTGTTTCCCGAGCTCATGGCGGTAGCCGCCGCCGTAAACGGCGTGCCGCTGCCATTGCCTGCACCTGTCCCTGATGATCTCATAGGTCATCGCTGGCAGTGTCGCCCAGTGAGAGGGGTGGATGTTGTCTACCCATTTTCCCATCAATGGGGGCCTATGTTCGTCAGGGTCAGGCGGTTGCCAACATCATGGGACTAACCCCCGCCTACGTACCAGTTACGCGGGTGTCGGGGTTCGTCAAAGGAATGGGGGAGGGCGTGCCTCGGCTTGACAGTCCGATGGCCGCTCTCCTCTGTCCGGATATGGTGTGGGAACCCTTGTGCAAGCCGGTCCTCCAGGGGAAATCGGCTAGGCGATTGGCATATTGGGGTGACCAGTCATTCATCGCTGGTACACAATCGCTGGCTGCGGCGTCTAACATCGCCCACCTGGCTAGATTTGTATCGGGGATTATGACAGGCGGCACGGATCTGAACGAGGTAAAATGCGATCAGATCACCCAGGCAGCAGGAGCTGTCCTGCACCTTTCCCAGGTGCTGGCCATAGCCATGGGGAAAGTGCGCGCCCTGGCTACCCTGGGCCAGCGTCATCTTTGGCTGGAGCAGGCCCGTGTGCCGGAACGGAAGAGAGCCCCTCTTCTGACGGCCGCCCTCTCCGACGCTGGTCTGTTCGGGAAGGCCCTGCGGTTGATGACCTCAACATGCAGAGAGATGGCAGAGGAGAGATCCATCCTCCAACCCCATTTTCCGCCTCCCGTCCTTGCCGGTGGAGTCAGAAGGCTTCCGCGACGTCGAGCTGTCTCCGTCGCCCCTACCACTGCCTCCGCCGCCGCTGCTGGCCCCTCCAAGAAGGCCAGGAGAAGAGACAGCGCTTCTGCTACCGCCGGCCCATCCACGACCGGAGGAGACGGTAGGGAACGTCGTGACCAGCAGACAGTAACCTACCGTCCCTCCGGGGCTCCTCGGGGTGGCAAGACTCGAGCGCCGCGAGGTGGCAGACGCCGCTGAGAGTGACTTTTCCCCTCTGTGTCCCCTCTCTTTTACACCCTCCCCGGCCCCTCTATGATTTTGTGCCTTAAAACATTATGATAATAAAGAAGTTCCCCGACATAAGGGGGACTATGTTTTGGCCGAACAAACTGTGTGTTTCTTCAACAATTCATATGGTGGGGTTGTGTAAATATGAATCTGCACTTTTACGTTGTGAGATGAGTCGTGTTGTGTTACGAGATTAAGCAAGGTCTGCAACATACACTCAGTAATAGGTTCTATTAGCTTGACGCTCCACATGCAGGTAGAAACTGGTGTTATTCCATTGCTTGAACTAAGTATATGTGTCTCACAATGCTGTGTTGTTAGTTGCAGTAATACTCGTACACACACGTTCCACGGCCTAGCCGTTACTCTCGGTCAGCGTTTTTTGCTATGTACGACATAGTCAACGGGTGTAGGATTCACACACATGCGACTTGTTTTTGTTGTAAATCCTGTTCACATTTTGTGGGTAGCGGGCATTGTATTAGCTTACGCTATACATTAGCATTCTACCAGAGGTTTTCAAAATGGCTACGGTTGTTTTCTGTGTGTAGGGAACGAAGGGTTTTTTGTGAGGGGGTGTCGAATAAACCCCTCCTTCCTACTTGATTGGTTTAGGGGATTTTTATCTCTTCTGCTGAGCCAGTCAAGGCCGAGCCGGTGAGACGTCTTGGCAGGGGGGGGAGGGTTATCCTGCCAACTCCTATTACAGAGAGGAGTCAAAAAGGCAGAATTTCCCCCCGTCATAGCGGTGTTGCTATGGCGACGCCTTCCATGAGTTGCGGTGTCTTAAGGTGTCGAGTTAGAGCGTAGGGCTCACGGGTCTGCTGCGCTCGATTTATGTAAACTTGAGTCAGTTGGTCACGTGACTCACAGTTTGCATGTCTTTCTCATGACTACCACTCGTGTGGGAAGGTTTTCTGGGAGGGTCTAGTCTTTACTCTCTGATTAAAGAAGAGTGACTGGATGTAAACTCATGTGAAAACGGGTTTTTTACTCCCAGCTGTGCAGTTGGGTTCATACGGGTGATGCTTCTTCTTTATTATTATAAAGAGTTGGATGTGTCTAGATGAATTGGAAATGGGGGCCCCTGATGGAAACAAGACTAAACGTCTTTCTCAGGTCTGCCTCCCCTTACCGATTGTGTGTTTTGAGCCGTACTATGTTGTACCCTTTCTGCAATCTGTTGGTTAAAGTTTTCATTCATTCATTCATTCATGGAGTTGGTTGCATCCCGCCCTCTTGTCGTTCCCCTGGGCGTCTTGGGGATTCAATAAGATGGTCTAAATAGCCTATTATTGATGTGGATATGCCCAACGCACACATAGTGCTAACTCAGGATGTTCTGTTGGACATTAGGTAACTGACTGGCGCGCCTTGATTGCTTGGGGTTAAAACAGCGTTTTTATAAAGCAATCGGGATGGGGGTTTTTCCTCTTCCGACGCCCTGTGTGGTTGTCGACGGGTTCTCGTTCATATCAGGGGATGATAACGGAATGGATCTGAACATATGTGGAAGGGTCTCACGCCCTGGGGGTGGGCTGCCGGGCGCGGTTCGCACCGGAACGTCTGAGTGGCGCCTTCTTTTTATGTTTCAGATCAACACGCATATCTGCCCCTTCTCCTGGAGTTGGCATGTCGGCGTGGTTAGGGCACGGGACTGGTTCTGGTCGCGCTGGTCCGGATCAGTTGAACCCGTTGTCCGCCGGGGATGCAGATCTGCTGTTCTGGTACCCTGAGGGACTTGGGTTTTTTCAGGGGGAAAAATGCTAGGTCGGTCCGGGTGTCACAGGGTTGAGCGCTATGGAACTCTTGTTGGGTACATTGTATTCTACTCTGTCGTAATGGCTTACGGCTGTGCCAGCCTGTACGCGTCCGATCTCGTCGGATCTCGGCCGCCATACAGGTTGGTCTTGGTTAGTACTTGGTTGGGTGACCTCCTGGAAATACCAAGTACGGTGCTGGGGCTGGTTTTCCATTCTTACGCTCTTCTCTTACGCATGGCCAAGAGGGGCCTGTTGGGGTGGTCTTGACCTCCTCGGGGGACCCTGTGCTCCCCGTATCACCGGGCCCGGTCCGAAGTAATGTTTCGTTGACCTGTAGGCCCGGGATAACCCTGTTGGAAACTGGAACACGGGCTGCGACAGCGCAGGTGTGTTTTGGGGTTTTTTCCTGAGGGGTTATGGGACCAACCACCGCATGGGGTAACACCTGGGTGGTTGGTTCTCTGGTGTATTGCTGCGGTGTCAACTCCCGGGTTAACCGGTTTTGAGGGTGCCCCTGCACGTTCATGACGTCTGCCAATCGTGTCAGCCTTCTCTGCCTCGACCCCTCTGGGTGGGTTTTTTTTAGATGGAGCCTTGGTCATGCAACTACGCCAGCATACGCCCCTTCCGCCGGGGCGGCTGTGTTCAGCTGTCCTTTCTGGCGCCTGTCTCGTCCGCAGTCTCCAGGCTAGGGTTCACAGCCTGTTGCCTGGTTTTCCTCGGTGCGCTGCCTGCTTCCGTTGGTTAACCTTTTTGTGTGCTTACGGCCATGCTGACTGCCTGTTGCAGGGTCAGTGTGACAGGCAGTGTACTATCGGGGAGGACGGGGCCCGCTCGGCTGAGGGGCCTTTGTCCGAATACGCTGGCGATGTGGGGGGCGGGGCACTACGTGCCCACCTGGTGGGGTCTTGATGCTGGCATCATGGACTTCTCCGGGCCCCCGTTCCAGGGGGTCCAGTCCCTTTGGTGGGTCTGGGTCTTCCTTCGCGCTCCGCTGCTACGGCCTTGCCACGGGGTTGGGTTTGCCCTTGACCCCGTGATTCTGGGGGCAGTAACGACGCCGCTGCAGCCCTTGACCTCACCTTGTGGTGAAAGCTTGGGTAGGAGGAGAGCAGGTGACCACACACCTGCTTATGAAGGTAAGCTGATGAGGGGTGTGGTCAGACTAATACTGGTATTAAAGGTACATTTGTGGAATTTATTCAGTACGCGTGCACGTACGCGAGGGAGTGCATGAGTGATGTCAAGCGTCACCCCTAATTAACAGAACTTGGTTATAGTCATAACCTATCGTTTTGGGCTATGGTACGAGAGTTTATAGCTTCAAAACGAAAGGTTATCCTATAACCTAGTTATATGAATACTGGCTGAGCGTCTCGCTCTTTGCCATAATGAGATATATCTCCAGCACCTACTGTGCTTCATTAACAAAACAATGCACCCATGCACCTGACCAGGCCCCGCCCCAGTGTCCTCCTATAAGACACCGGACAGCATGGTCACACTCCCCCTTCCTCGGGAAAAAGTTTCCATCATAGAAACCCAACCAAGGGACCTCAGGGCGCTAAGAGCGAGACACTCAGCCAGTATTCATATAACTAGGTTATAGGATAACCTTTCGTTATATAGCATTACTGGCATCGCGTCTCGCTCTTCGCCATAATGAGATATGGGGCAGAACAGACGCGTGGCCCAACAAGTGTACCCCCTGAGGACCCGCAAGCCCTACCACCTTCCTGAAGTGAAGAGGGGGCGGCAGTCAACTCCACCAAAGTGTGAAAAAAGAGGGAACCAGAGACCCCTAAAAATGCACAGCACAGGTGGAACCACGTGTGACACATCACCCCGTGCCACACACCCCTGCTAACCCACCGACAGGCGGGACGCAGGGGAGGTCCCAGACCTCAGAACCGCCTGGGAGACAGAACCCCCAGTCATGTCCATGATGTAAAACCTAACGAAGGGACCCGGGGAGGACCAGGAGGCCGCAGCACAGATGTCCTCCACCGAGGCCCCCCCTAACAAGGCGGCAGAGGCCACCACACCACGATTGGAGTGCGCCCTGACACCCCTAGGGGGGGCCAGCCCAGCCAACGTGTAGCAAAGGGCAATGCCCTCGCACAACCAATGTGACAGGCGCTGCTTGGACAGTGCCTTACCAGTGCGAGGGCCACCGTAACAAACAAAGAGCTGATCGGTAGCCCTGAGGTCCCGAGTCCGACTGAGGTAAACCCCCAAAGCCCGGACGGGACACGACAGGTGAAGGCTCGCCTCTAACCCACTAGCGTGAGGAGGCGGATGAAACGCCTGAATCACAATATCCCTGGAGCGAAAAGAGCTCCGGATATTCTTTGGCACGAAGACTGGATTAGGTCAAGTCAAGTCAAGTCAAGTCAGTTTTATTTATATAGCACGTTTACAAATGACTAACAGCCAAACCAAAGTGCTTCACAACATGGTAAAAACACATACAATGCAATAAAAATACACTAGAATTACAAAAAAGGTAAGAGTACAGTACATATAAGAAAGCAAGGGAAAAGTGCAATAAAAGAGACAAGAACATTTGATAAAAAGTGCAGAGTGACAGCGGACGTCATGTATAGATGCTGGGCTAGCTCTGGTCAAAGGCCAGGGAGAAGAGGTGTGTTTTGAGCAAGGATTTAAAAACCTCTAGGCTCTGGGCAGATCTTATGTGGGGGGAGGCTGTTCCAGAGTCGGGGGGCAGCAGCAGCAAAGGCTCTATCTCCCCTGGTTTTTAGCCTGGTCCTAGGCACCTCCATCAGCAGCTGGTCAGCAGACCTTAGGGCTCTGGAGGGGGTGGGGTGAGGTAGGAGCTCAGCTAGGTACAGTGGAGCCAGCCCGTGTAGAGCTTTAAAAACAGTCAGTAAAAGTTTAAAATCAATACGGAAACGGACGGGGAGCCAGTGGAGAGAAGCCAGAACTGGTGTAATGTGGTCACGTTTCCTGGTACCGGAAAGCAGGCGGGCAGCCGCATTTTGTACCAGTTGCAGGCGACGGAGCAGCAACTGGTCAATGCCGACATACAACGCATTGCAGTAATCCAGCCGGGTCGAGATAAAGGCATGGATCACCCTCTCCAGATCCTTCTGGGAGAGGTATGGTTTGGTCTTGGCTAGGAGTCTGAGGTGAAAAAAGCTAGTTTTGACCACAGAACTAACCTGCTTATCAAATTTCTGTCGAAGATTACTCTGAGGTTTCTGACAGAGGAGCGGATATTTGAGCCCAGGGGGCCTAGGGCAATGGCTGTAGGGTCAGGTGAATCATTACCAAATAAAATTATTTGTTTTGCGCTCGTTTAAGTTGAGAAAGTTTGCACTCATCCATAATTTAATATCAGCCAGGCAATCTAACAGTGGTTGTAATGTGACCTTGCCTTTTGCTTGTAGGGGTAAATAGATCTGCACATCGTCGGCAAAGCAATGGAAGGACATATTATGCTTTGCAATGATTGAGCCTAAGGGCAACATATATAATAAAAAGAGGATGGGGCCCAGTATCGACCCCTGGGGCACCCCACAGGTAAGTGGGGCCGCTGAAGAGAAGAATTCTCCAAGCTGGACTGAGAAGCTCCGGTCAGTCAGGTAGGACTTAAACCAGCTTAGGGCGACGCCTGTGATGCCAACATGTTTTTCCAGGCGCACAGTAGGATAGTGTGGTCTATAGTGTCGAAGGCGGCTGTGAGGTCTAAAAGCACGAGAATGGCGGGATTTCCAGAATCGGCAGCTAAAATTAAATCATTTTGAACTCTCAGGAGGGCTGTTTCAGTGCTATGGCGCGGTTTAAAGCCAGACTGAAACTTTTCGTGGATTTGATAAACATCTAAAAACAGTTTTAACTGGAGGTAAACTGCTCGCTCCAGGACTTTTGACAGGAAGGGTAATTGGGAAATAGGCCTGAAGTTAGATAAAATAGAGGGATCAAGGTTTTTCTTTTTTATCAGGGGTTGAACCACAGCGTGTTTAAAGGCGTTTGGGACACAGCCAGAGCTGAGAGAGGAATTTACCAGCAATAGAATAGTGGGCAAGACTGAATCGAGCACTTCTTTTAGAAGGCGAGAGGGAAGGCTATCTGAGGGGCAGTTTGTGGGCCGTAAGTGTTTATGTCAGAGAGAGAGGAGGGAGAGACGGGCTCGAACTGCTCAAAAACAGCAGGCAGGGAGTGTAGGGGAGAAGGGGGGGGGGGGGGCTGGGAAGGCTGTAATGTAGAACTGGTCTGAGAGCGGAGATTTTATCAATAAAAAAGTTTAGAAAACTTTCACAGAAAGCAGATGATAGCACAACTGGGGAGACATCACGGGGGTTAATGAGGGAGTTAAGAATTTTTGAAAAGAATCTGGGGCTTGAAGCAATTTGTAGAGATCAAATTGGAGATGTATTCGCATTTAGCAGTTTTGACAGCATTTTGATATGCAGATAGGCAGTCACGTAGGATTTTGAGGGAGACGTGGAGCTTATCCTTATTCCACTTTCTCTCTGCACGCCTACATGTGCGTCTGAGAGCGCGCATGGAGTCATTTAGCCATGGTGTTTGGAGTGTTTTGCTGCGTTTGGACCTGAGAGGTGCAACAGAGTCTAAAATGTTTTTACAAGTCGAGTCAAACATTGAAATTAAATCATCTATATTAAAAACACAGTTTGCGCCCAAAGCGTGAAGTGAGGAACCATTAAAAGCATCAGAAAAAAACACAGCAGTCAAGGGGTTTAACGTGCGCGAGTAGCGCGCAGGGGCATGGTCATTCTTATGTGGGCATGGGGCTATTAACACTTTAAAGACGGGCCACGTATATATACGTGTTACGGTGCCATGCGTTGTGGACCAGAGCCACGTATATATAGCCGTGGCGAGTTGTTATTGTTTTATTCCATATTAACCCTTTGATCGCCGGGGTTCAATTCATAATTTACCATCCCTCGCCAGCCATATTTAACATGGAGAAGTTCCCCTTCTTTGCAGGGCTATAACTTTTTAAATTGTATTGCTAAATTGACATTACCATGGCCCATTCAAAGTCCTATATCTATTGTTCAGGGTGTAGCAACGTTATACTTTTTCATTCACATATTCATACTAAAACACGGTCTAAAGTATAAGTATGTTTTTATCGTTTTCTGCAGCTTTCTCCAGAACGTGATTTATAGCCCCAAATGCATTATATTGATGATTGTATACAGTTTGATAGCAATCGGCGCAAGATAAAAAATTTCAAATGGACGTACTTCTGATGATGACCGAATGGGCGGGGGGTTGTTTATAATTCCGTGGGCAACGTTATATCATTCATCTAGTGTGGGTGATATGATCATTGGAGCAGTTAGTATAGAAGACATTACAAAATAACGCTGAAACTCACCGTAGCTTCCTCGCGCCGTTGGGAGATGAGCGTGGAACAGAATTTTTTCTATTATGGGATGTCGAAATATCCGATCCATTTCCAGGTTGTATAATAGTATATACGTCCAAATCATGTTGTTTATCGAGTTATTGTTAACGGATCACTATCCGTTGTGATCAGCTCGAGTCCTGGAACTATTAGCGAGTGATCGGACCGAATTGAAATGAGCACCAGCTTCCACTTCCTGTTTCTTCCCTGGGCGATCCGCCGATCGGCCACCAGATGGTGCTCTTGAACCGTTAGAGAGTTGAGAGGGGCTCACCAGTACATCTCATGTCTCCGGGGGAGAAATATGATTTCGATCACAGATTTTTGAAATATTGATATCAAAGACGCTGTCCAGCGTCTTCGGCAGAATAAGCATGGCGGGGAAAGACTTGTTTCAGCGTCAACGGCGATTAAAGTGTTAATTTTCCCCCTCTCCTAAGATATCTGCGTAAGCAGTCTAGTGGTTGTCCGTTTTACGGATAACTTTAAGAGTCCCTGTTATCTGCTCATGACCCACATACCAGGCCACGTGAGCGGATCGGCGCGGGCGAGGAAATCCGCTCTTCGCTCTTTAAAGCTTGGTCCGCTCCGCTAATCGCTCATGTTGACCCCGCCCCCAAGTCGCTCACCGCTCACCTTGAATCGAGCGCTCCCCGCGCCACATCGCTCTGCAGATTCTTTTTTTTTAAGCATGGTGTAAATTAGCTCAAACTACAACAGTCTACACCCCCTGGGCCCCTTAACAATTGTTTGTATTGAGCCGCATTGTAATTGTACCCATTCTGCAATGTTAAATAACGTTGTTTATCCATTCACTAGCTCTATTAAGCAATGATAGCTAGCCTAGCCACACTGCTATGGTCGCTGCCATTAACGTTAGCATGTAAGCTAACGACAACAACAATGGTGTCAAAACTTTTTCGAACAGGATGTGAGTGACAAAGCCTGAACAGGATATCACAGGTTCACCCTTCTCATTGGTTGAAAATGGCCTTCATGTTTGTACATCGCCATCTGTTGCTTTGGCATTGTACTACATGTATATTACATCAGTGTTAAACCACTGTGAGCGGCCTGGAGTGGATTGGAGCGGAGGAGAACTCTCGCTCCGGACGTCGCGCCGACCCATTTTAAAACCCACTCCTCGCTCACGTCAAAACCGCCCACGCCGCTCACGCGCCGCGCCGCTCACATGGCCTGCCACACACACACACAGCCCTCACAGAATGAAAAAGCCATGACTGGGTCAGCAGATAACACAGGTCTCGAACAAGCACTAGCTGCGCAGCGTCAAGGATTGCTTTCACATGAGGAAGCTATCATACAATTACAACAACAACAAGCTCTCATGGTGCAACATCATGGGGAGATGTATGAAGGATTGCGCAAGATGGATAGTTCCATGCGTGATTTGGCTGACCGCATAGCCGGTTGTAGGATCTCCAGACAATTTTGACACACTGGTCACTACCGCCATATGCGTTGATAACCGGATCAGAGACCGTGAGCGTGAGAGGCGGGGTCAACGTTTTCGTGTCCCGCTGGAGGAAGTTTCGTCCTTTCCTCCACAACCTTCAGTGGCCAGCTCGTCTGAACTTATGCAGGTGGACAGCACTTCTGTGCGTGACTCCAGGCAGACTGGTTCTCATGTGGACTGGTGCCGGTACTGCAGGAGAAAAGGTCACACGAGGGTGGAGTGTCCCAAACTGAAGGGAAACGCTAGTGGGCCGAGAGACACTAGTGAGACATCACATCACCCCCTTTCGAACCTTTTTGCCTGTGGTTTTAGGCTGGAGGTTTTAGTGGTTTTAGTCTGTTAAGGTTGACGCCTTTTTAGACTCAGGGGCAGTGGACAGTTTCTTCGATTCCAGATGGGCTGAGGACTCTAAAATACCTGTACATTCCCTCCATAAGCCCTGTAGTGTCACGGCGCTTGATGGACGGCCATTGGGTACAGGCAGTGTCACCAAAAGAACCAATTATTTATCTATGCGGGTTGCTTATGGGAACCATTCTGAGCGCATTCGATTATTTTTGGTGGATTCCCCCACGTATCCCATTGTGCTGGGTCATTCTTGGCTTAGTAAACACAAGCCACAGATAAATTGGGGTGAGGAGAGGGACACTGTCATGCAGTGGGGCTCCCAATGCCGTCACCGTTGTTTCCAAATTCCTCCGTCACCCATGAGTTATGATCAGTTTAGTGAGAGCGGTTGTGATCCTGTTGAAGCAGTGGGCGGTCTTGGTTTCCAGAGCCCACTCTCTCAACCATTGCACTCCCAGCCATCTGTCGATCATGATGGGAGTTTGGAATGGGATCCACAGTTTGATTGGGACTCCCTCGGTGAGGAGGTTCTGGCGGAGGACAGTTTAGACAGTTTAGAGGCTCTGTGTGAGGACTTCTCCTCGCTTACTTGTACAGCTGACCCCCTCATGGAGAGCACCAACATCATGAGCGTGGAGTCACACCCGTTACCAGAGGGAGTTCCCACTGTCTATGCTGACCTCAGTGAGGTGTTTAGCAAACAAAGGGTTAGCATCCTGCCACCGCACCGACCTTATGATTGCGCCATCGAATTGCAGCCGGGCTCTATTCCCCCTCGTGGTTCCTTGTACTCGTTGTCGGTCCCCGAAAGCGCAGCTATGAACACCTACATCAAGGAGGCTGTGGCTACCGGTTTTATTAGACCTTCCACTTCACCTGCGGGTGCTGGATTCTTTTTTGTGGGAAAAAAGGATGGAGGACTGAGACCCTGCATCGACTACAGAGGTCTGAACAGCATTACAGTAAAAAACCGGTATCCCCTTCCCCTGATGAACTCGGCGTTCGAACGCCTCCAGGGGGCATCCATTTTTACCAAACTTGATCTCCGCAATGCCTACAATCTGGTCCGCATACGCCAAGGAGATGAGTGGAAGACCGCGTTCAACACTCATAATGGTCACTACGAATACCTGGTGATGCCATTTGGTCTTACGAATGCCCCTTCAGTTTTTCAGGCGTTAATCAATGACGTGCTCAGGGAGATGTTGGAGAAGTTTGTTTTCGTCTACTTAGATGACATTCTGATATTCTCCAAGTCCATTTCTGACCATGTCAAACATGTCAGGCAGGTCTTGAGGTGCCTTTTGGATGCACGGTTGTTTGTGAAGGCTGAGAAGTGTGCCTTCCATGTCCGCTCTGTGTCCTTTCTGGGATTCATTGTATCTGAGGGGAGGATTCAAATGGACCCCAAGAAGGTGTCAGCAGTGACAGACTGGCCTACACCCGTCTCGGTCAAGCAGGTGCAACGATTCCTAGGATTTCCGGCATTTTATTCGTAATTTCAGTTCAGTGGTAGCACCTATCACTGCACTCACCAGTAAGACAGCACCTTCCCATTTCCAGTGGACTCCCAAGGCTGAGGCAGCGTTCATTGAGCTTAGGAGAAGGTTCAGTTCTGAGCCTATCCTCATTACTCCTAACCCATCCCTGCCATTTATCGTCGAGGTCGATGCTTCTGAGCTTGGAGTCGGAGCTATTCTGTCTCAACGTTCATCGTCCGACGGCTGAAAGAAACTATGATGTTGGGGACAGAGAGCTGTTGGTGGTCAAGTTGGCATTGGAGGAGTGGCGCCATTGGCTAGAGGGAGCTGAACACCCATTCACAGTCTGGACAGACCATAAAAATTTGGAATATATCCAGGGTGCTCAGAGGAGAAACTCGCAACAGGCTTGCTGGTCACTGTTTTTCTCTCGGTTTAATTTCCTCCTGACGTACCGTCCCGGGTCTAAAAATATCAAGCCGGATGCTCTTTCCCGGTTATATGATGGATCAGAAGAGGATTGTCCTCCTGAGCCCATTGTTCCTGCAGGACAGATCCTAGCTCCTGTAACATGGAGCATTGACTCTGCTGTGCGGAGGGCACAACGTTTGGAACCAGATCCGGGTGGGGTGCCCCCGGGTCGGTTATTTGTACCAAACAGCATTCGTTCTCGGGTGTTGAAGTGGGGCCACTCCTCTCGGCTGACGGGACATCCCGGAGTGCACAGAACTCGTGACTTCTTGGCCAGAAGGTTCTGGTAGCCTGGTATGATGAAGGACATTCGGGAATTTGTGGCAGCCTGCCCCGTTTGTGCACGGAACAAAGTTTCTCAACAGTCACCACCAGGGCTGCTTCATCCTTTGCCCATTCCTAGTCGTCCGTGGAGCCACATCGCCATGGATTTTGTGACTGGTCTGCCTCCTTCTGATGGTCACAGCGTCATCATGGTGGTGGTGGATAGGTTCTCCAAAGCAGCTCACTTCATTCCGCTGGTCAAGCTGCCATCTGCTCAGGAGACAGCTCAACTGGTGGTTGACCATGTCTTCCGAATTCATGGCATCTACCAGGACGTGGTGTCGGACCGTGGACCCCAGTTTACTGCTCGGTTTTGGAAGGCATTCTGTGCTATTCTGGGTGCGACGGTTAGCCTGTCATCAGGGTTCCACCCGGAGAGCAATGGGCAAACAGAGCGCACCAACCAGTCTATGGAGAGTACACTGCGCTGTTTGGCCTCCTCCAATCCGACCACTTGGAGTCACCAACTGGCATGGGCAGAATATGCACATAATTCATTGTGCAATGCATCCACTGGATCTCCCCATTTGAGGTTCAGTTTGGGTATCAGCCTCCACTGTTTCCTGAACAGGAGAGGGACGTGGGGGTGCCATCTGCCGAGGCGTTTATCCGTCGGTCTCGGGCGACATGGAAGAGGGTGCGTTTGGCTCTTGTGCGTGCTGCGGCCCGGCACAAGCGGTCGGCGGATGTACACCGTCGCCCTGCGCCTTCCTACCGTGTGGGCCAACAGGTGTGGCTTTCCACACGCGACCTTCCATTACGGGTGGAGTCGCGCAAACTCGCTCCCCGTTTTGTGGGCCCTTTCACTATTGTTTCTCAAGATAAACCCAGTCACGATGCGTCTTCGGTTACCCTCGTCGATGAGGGTACACCCTACATTTCACGTATCCTGCCTTAAGCCGGTTCGGAGGAGCAGGTTGGTTCCTGCAGAGAGACCTCCACCTCCCCCTCGATTCGTTGATGGACAACCTGTGTATACTGTACGGCGTATCCTGTCCAGTAGGCGGGTTGGTAGGGGTATACAGTACCTGGTGGACTGGCAGGGGTATGGGCCAGAGAAGCGCACGTGGGTTCCGGCCAGGGACATCTTGGACCCTGAGCTTGTTCGGGAGTTTCAGAGACGTGTCTCGGAGGGTCCGTCTGGAGTCGCCCCCTAGAGGGGGGGGTCCTGTCATGGTTTTTGCCTTATTTCACCTTTCTGTGAGGGACAGCTGTCAATCCCTGTTCCCTGTGGTTAATTGCCTCATGGGTCGGCAGGTGTGTGGGCTTGATTACACCTGATGCAGTGCAGCTGTGCCTATGGCCATGTGGAGTCTATTTAAGTTTGGATATCGCAGTGTCAACTGCTTTTTCATTTCCTAGTGTTGGCTGTCCTTTTGGTCACGTTCATTATATTGAAGTGTAGTCTGATTTCTGATTCAGAATTGAGCTTTATGGTAGTCATTCTTATTTTAGGCTACTCACGTGATTCTACAAATAAACTCCCTTAGTGGAGGTTTATTGTTTTACTTTTTCCAATATAAACTCCTTTTATTAGGAGGTGTCCTTGTGGCTTATTTACTTTTATACTATACCTCTTTATTGAGTGTAGTCCTGTTTTTTGGGACTTGATTTATTTTCTTAATTACTCACTTTGAGATTTCCACCTGTAAAGGTTGTTTTCTGTTGTTTAATTGTCCCCCTCTCCTAAGATATCTGTGTAAGCAGTCTAGTGGTTGTCCTGTTATCTGCTCATGACCCACACGCACACACACACGCACAGCCCTCACACTGGCCCCTGTAAATGTCCTAACCCAACCCCCAACAATGTACAGTAATTTACCTAGTATGGTTTTGTCAATATTCCAATGTACAGTCTTGCTTGTTTTTACAGTGTCCCCCCCCCCCCCCCCCCAATGTACAGTTTTGCTTGTTTGTACAGTGTTTCCCCCCCCCCCAACCCCCTCCAATGTAAATTACCCAGTATGGTTGTCAATATCCCAATGTACCCAACCCCCCCCACACAACCCCCCCCCCCCCCCCCCAACCTCCTCCAATGTACAGTTTTTACGTCAAATGTATATACTCCCTTTTCTTGACTCTTTTTGTATCACAAACAGTACTGTATTTGCAAATCTGGTGTGTCATATGTCCTGATGAATTGAAAATGGGGGACCCTGATGTAAACAAGACGAAAGTCTTTCTCTGGTCTGCATCCCCTTAACAATTGTGTGTATTGAGCTGTACTGTATTGTACCCATTCCGCAATCTGTTAATAAAGTTTTCAATCAATCAATCAATCAGCAGACCTAAAACCAATAGGTACTGTATATATTTTTTTAACTTACATTTTTATTTTCATTTTTGATTTACAAACATAGACAATACAATTAAACAGACAGAAACAATAAAGAAAAAATTATAATAATAAAAAAGAAAACTGAAATAAAAGACAGGGGGTGACATGGGTTCATCGGTCAATAGACCTTTCCCCGCTGTCAATCACGCAGAGAATAATAACCAATAAGATTGCCCGATTTCTTAAGGCCGCGCCCCTTGAAATAGAGCCGCCATGATGTCTCACAGATAGCCAGCCAGACGAGGCAGTCCTGCATTGTTGTCGAGAAAATGGTTCTTAGATGTGCTTGGGGAACGTGCAATAATGACCAGAGATATCCAGAAAGACTAAAGGGAGCGCGTTTTATAAATTTTCCAAAGCCTAAAACACAGTTGGAAAAATGTTTAAAGTGGATTAAGGCTTGTGGACGGCCCCATACACAGCTGAATGTGGACAAGATCAACAAGAACAAGGCTGTATGCTCGACGGTAAGCCAGAAAAATATGCTTCAGTAATATATGCTTCAACATTTGAGTTAAACAGAAGTCATCACTTGTTATCTTATATATACTGTATATAGATAGATAGATGGCTAGCCGATCGTTAGGTAGCCAGCTAATCATGTCTCCTCTCCAGACCTCAATCAATGTTGCTAATGCTAAGCTAGCTAATGCTAACGCATGGTTTAACCTAACGTCGCCAAAAAGAGTCTCCGAAAACATTCCGATCAGTTCATGAGCTGAAGGAAAACTACATATAGCTACAGCTACTTAGTCAACACCCTTGGAAATTATGAATTGGAAGTTGTCCAGTTGATTCTAACAACCGAACTAACGTTAGCTAAATGTTAGTGTACTGTAAATGTCCAAACCCCCCCTCCTAATGTACAGTTTCCTCCCCCTCGTATGTATATATTTCCTGTTGGGATATCTTTTTAACAGTACTGTATATTTGCATATCTTGTATGTCACAAATGTAACAGTACTGTATCTGTATGTCATAAATGTCATGCTATATATCTGTTGTGTATGTCATAACACATAAATGTCATTATGAATTGAAAATGGGGGACCCTGATGTAAACAAGACTAAAGTCTTTCTCTGGTCTGCATCCCCTTAACTATTGTGTGTATTGAGCTGTACTGTATTGTACCCATTCTGCAATCTGTTAATACAGTTTTCAATCAGCTAGCATGAGTAACCTGAATGCCATTTTGTTGGCGGGGATGGACCTACTGTGCAATATCCAGACCCTATAAAAGCTGATGGGACCACATGTAAGTCGGTGCGTCCATTGCCAAAGAAAAGACGCCTGCTTGATCCTGACAACCCACCATCTAAAAAAGAACTACTGCAGGAAAATACTAACTTGTAAGTCCTGAAGACTGGGTATTGTCAAAGTCCTTATAGGCGGTATTGTCTGAATATTGTGATGCGTTAGTGAAGATGTGAATCACTAACTAAAAACACCATTTGCATGTGTGAATCAGATGTCATTTAATAATTTGTTATAAATGCTCATATCTAGTATTAATTTGTGAACCAAAGATACTGCAAGTTCTTGTTACAATCAAACAATACATAAATAATACTGAGACCAAATGTTATGATTAATGAACAACATGGATTTATTAATTAAAGTGCATTTATTTGATTATGATTTTGATACTTCACAGGAACATCAATCCCTCTCTGGATGTCATCAACCACCAATCGGAGCTCAGTTATACAGCTACACAGACGTGCACAGCTACTCAAACTGAAGGAGAATGTAAGGGTCTACCTTTCTTTTAGGAACTGAGAAGCATGATCTTTAAAAAATGCAGCAAGTCTGTGCAGTAATCTTTCCATAAATTGTATGTCTGGGAATATTCTTTCCACAAAGATATCTTTCTGCGTAAAAACTATGAATTCACAGAATTGGCAGCCTGTCACCATAAGTTGTCCTTGTATTTGCACATAATAGTCGTGCGTCTTCTTCAATGAAATACTGCCCCCCTCATCTTTGTGTAAACAGAAATCTGGGAAGTTGTCGCAAGCCTCCAATATCAAACAGTTTCTTGCCTTATAAGGACATTTCACTTCGACTATCCCACTCTCGCCATTGTCGCACAACTTCCCGTCAGGTGTGGCTCCTAAAAAATCAAACTCTGAATTGACAACAAGACCACACTCGTGAAAATGTCTGGCGGGATAAACCTCCAGATATTTGGCCTTCGCTTTTGCCTCATTCCTTTTCCCATACTCCAAAGCCGGGGCACAAATGGATGTCAACCGGAAAACACTCTCCAGAAATGTTGTTGTTGGGGCAGATTTTCTGTTTACCGCTTTCGCAAAGTTTGAAGCAGTCAGTCGTGACCTCCGCTCTTCAAACCAGTCATTTGAGAGAGCCTGGGCCCGAGTGCGTTCTTCCAGTGCTACCAGGTTTGTGTCTGCAGTATTCAGATCTTTGTAGATCGCTGGAAGCTTCACTGGAGATGGCTGGTGCACAGATACATTTCCACACCTCTGGTGTGGAACCGGGTCTGTTTTCTTCTTGAGATTTCTTGTCTGTAGAATAAAAGCAAAATGTTATTATTGTGATGTCATGTATATGTGGAAACTCCCTAACAATAATTGTAATATTTCTGTTTCCAGGGGTTTGCCCTTTAGAAGTATTGGGCACTGCTGTGGAAGGTGCAAGATTGAAGTCAGAGCTGGAGAAGAAGGAGAGGACGATAACCTGGTTGAGAGGGCAGCTTCTTGAAAAGGAACAGATAATACATTCTCTCGAACAGGATGCTCAGAAAAAGACATTCTGTACTGTACAAAGTGTTGTCCAAAAAGAAACAAAGATCAAAGGGCTTTTTAAGTACTACACTGGGATCACATATGTTAGATTCATGTTATTGTTAGATTTTCTTGTGCCTGCTGGCTGTGATGCACCTCAGAGCAACGTCAGAAGGATACGCCCCTTCCTGACAAAAGAAGCCACCCAACTCCTCGTCCAATCAACAGTCATATCCCGCCTCGACTACTGCAACGCACTGCTCGCTGGCCTCCCGGCCACTGCCACTAAGCCTCTTCAACTCATTCAGAACGCAGCGGCCCGCCTGATCTCAAACCTACCGAAGTCGGCCCATGTCACCCCACTTCTTAGGGACCTGCACTGGCTCCCCATTGCTGCACGAATCCGCTTCAAGGCCCTTGACCTAGCATACCGTGCGGCAAAGGGAACTGCTCCCGCCTACCTCCGGTCAATGGTCTCTAACTACACACCCTCAAGACCCCTACGCTCTGTATCTTCTGGCCGCCTCAGACCTACTCCTATCCAAGCTCCGGGAGGGTCATCAAAGAGAAGTCGCCTATTCTCAGTCCTTGCCCCACAATGGTGGAATGAACTACCCACCCCAGTTAGGACAGCCGAAACACGTCCAATCTTTCGCCGTCGACTAAAGACTCACTTCTTCAACCATTATCTGAATTAAAAAAAAAAAAAAAAAATCTAACCCTAACTAACCATACTGTCATGCACTTGTCCTAATAAACTAACCTACACTGTAGCACTCAACACTTTGATGAACATTGTTACTCAGCTGATAGAGTTGTGCTCTTCCTGATGGCTTGTCGTACAGAACTTGTAAGTCGCTTTGGATAAAAGCGTCAGCTAAATGACTAAATGTAAATGTAAATGTTATGCAAAGGGCCGTAAAGACATGGCGTCACTAGGAAAATCCAATGGCCTATTTTTGACATTGTGTAGGTTAAGACACAACTTTGGACTTCAAGATTTGTCTCAAAGATTTGGAGTATCCATGCAGTCTGCAGGACTTGTTTTTAATACATGCATAGAACTTATGTATTTTAAATTTGGACAAATTAGCATATGGCCTCATAGAGACATTATTATTGAAAACATGCCTGAAAACTTTAGAAAAGAATTTCCTTCTACTTTAGTCATTATTGATGGTACTGAATTTAAGACCCAGGTGCCATCTGCACTGGCTTTACAAAGTCAGCTTTATAGTGACTATAAGTCAAGCACAACCCTCAAAGCATTGATTGGATGTGATCCAAGTGGGTCTGTCATTTTTGTGTCAGAGTTATTTACAGGTGCTGTATCCGATAAGGCGATTACTGAAAGCAGTGGTTTTTATGATTTACTTAAAACACTGAAAGTTCATGGTTACATCAAGGATGGTGATGCTGTTATGGCTGACAAGGGTTTTACAATACACGACGAGTTGAAAGAGCTTGGATTACGTTTGAATATCCCTCCTTTTGCTGCTGGTCATTCTCAGATGTCTCAGTCAAATGTGGCATTGACTAACAAAATTGCTCGTCACAGGGTTCATATTGAGCGTCTTATATGTAAAGTTAAGACGTACAAAATCCTTTCAGATCGCATACCAACAACCCTTTTCAAAACGATAAACCAGATACAGTATGGTCAGTTTGTTGTTTTATGACCCTACAACAGGATGTGTTTGTAACTGATAAATGAAATTGTAGACCTGCATTACCTGATAAGAAAGTACAGAACCAATCTGGACTTCTCCAAAAGGGGTTGTGATCTTTGGCACACTGGTAGACAGGATAGTTGCCAAAGGTGTTCCAGTCATCCGTTGTAGATGGGCAATATCTTCCTCTGTTACAGCTGGAAGTCTGTAAATATTTAAAATATTGTATTAAATGTATTGCATATATTAATAATAACTTGGTCGTACTTTTGCTATATTTCTGAGATGGAAGAACGATGTTTTGGTCACTTTGTTAATATGAAAATTGAAGTTCAGTTCTGAATCTATGATAACCCAGAGACTTGTGACCTCAGATTTGATACAAGGGGTTAGTCCTACCAGGTTCTTTATTAACGTTTATTTTTTTGTTTTGGGGCCGATAATTAGAATTATAGATAGAAAACCTACATTATGTCCTCTGATGATATCACCCAGCAGTAACATGTAAAGGATCTAAGCAACTCCCGTGTGCAACTCCATAGTTGTTGTCATATATCTCAGACATGTGGCCTCCTAGTTTAACATAGAATTTCCTCCCTCTGATGTATGTTTTAACCCTTCTGCCTTATTAGGTAACTGACAGAGTTGGCACATCAGTGCATGAAAAGATTGCATCATGTTCAAGGTCATAAAAAACTTAATTTGTAATATTTCGTTCCAATTCTTTTTTTTATGAATACCACTAAGGATGGAGACCTTATTCTCATCAGAGTTTAGTCTGAGGTCACTGATTATTTTGGTGAGGGCAGTTTCAGAGCTATGCTATTTTATGAATCCTGAATTCTTCTAAGATTGTGTTCTCTTCATTGACATTGATGTCTCATGAGCTAATTTTATATGTACATCAACTTATAAAGAGTATTACTAATAAAATTCATTTTTGATATTGTAACTCATGGACTTTGTTCACTTTATTATATCTGTTGGGTGTATTACTACCACTTTACCTGTAAGAAGTGTCAACATGGCACACCACTGGCCGTCTCTTTCTCTTCTCAGAGGGTTTTGCAACCACGACATGGTTAATAGGTACTGGCTGTATTTTATCACCTCTGGGGACATGCCATTGCTGTGGTATGCTGGTGCAACTTTGTTGTTCTGGGCCCCATTCCTCGTACGTGGTTCAACTAAGTCGATCAAGATGTCATTATCCAGCTTCAGTTAACCCGATGTTTGAAGTCGGGATTTTCCTGTTCCTCGAAGGTGGATTCAGTCTCGTTAACTCAAGCCAGACTTGCGACTCAGGCTAAATGCGCGCGGCCGCTTCAGGTGAAAAGCCAGCACGTATCGATGGCAGAGATCCTGATTCTCTAACGGCATTGATTGATTAATTGATTTGAAACTTTATTGACAGATTGCAATACGGCTCAATCGCCTCGCCGACAAGTTAAATGCGTTATCTATAGGCTAATTTTAAGTCCCTCATTACCTCAATCAATCAGATTATATTTCTTTAAACTTGCCTGCTGGATTGAATAATCAAATGAGATCTTGCTAGCGAAAATAATTAGTTAAACTGTTACACAGAATTACGATACGGCTCTCTTACCCATTGATTGATGTATAGTCGATCTTTAACTTATCTCTACTGTGGTCTAACGGGTTGTTCCTTTGACTTTCACGCAGACGACCGGGGTTCGAGACCCTAGTCTTTTCCTTCTTTTTGCAATATAGGAATAATTCAATTTGGTGCACGTTGAGAGCTATATAAAGAATGACATCCTCAATGCATGTAGATTTATAATATTTTAACTTAAAACCAGGCTACTTTGGCGTATAATCATTAATATTATATTCAAGAAAATTATATTGGAAACACGGGGTTTTGAACCCCGGTCGCTGGGTTGGCAGGCTTGAGCACTACCGCTGGGCCACTGTGCCAGATGGGATAAATTCATTGTTTATACATTAATGAACGAGAGACCCGTGTTTAGAATATTCCTTATTTTGAATGAAGTTTTATTTCTTTATCCTCATTCATTAATGTGACGTCAACGGCTCATTCAATTTCTCAAATCCGTCAAACAGCGCATCTCATCAGACATCTTAATCCCAGTTACAATTAAAATAACCACGTCATAATGTGTACATCGCACCGAGCGAGCGCCACGGTATATATAACGTGCATTATTTAGGACAAAGTGAATTTAGTATCAGCATTTTGGGTCTATTTTACATTTCAAAAGCCCCCTCTGGAAGAATGGAGCACAAAAACGTAATTCAGAATGGTATAATGCAGATCGTAGACTGTGGGAATAGTTTCAGGAAACGGGCTGTCACTTTTTTGCGGGGGCGTGGCGATGGTTCAGGCTAACTTGAACTTAAACTCTGCTTTCGACCAGGCTCAAACTTTTGGATCTGTTGTCATGGTGATTTGGAAAATCCACGTACGGGGAACCGGAAAGTCCGGCTAACTCAGTTATCCAGTTAAAGTTATCCGGCTAACTCAGTTATCCAGGTACGAGGAACGGGGCCCTGGTATGTGGGTAAAGTTGTGCCATTTGAATCCTTGAAGAGACTTGACAATGCCAACGACATGGGAACAGTGTCCATTTATCCTGAAAATACACATGCAACAATCAAATGGTTGATAGCTACTCCACACATCAATATACAGCTGCGCCAACACTAAAAGGTAAGCTAGCTAATTACAGTAGTTCAAATTCAAAGGTTTATTTGTCACCTACATACCGCGACATGTGTGATTAGCATAACGTTAGATGATTAGCCCATTGTAGCTAGTAGTTAGCAGATACTAGGCTTAAATCTTCATTCACTCTAACAATTTTATAATAAGGGACCACTAACATACTCACCCTGCTTTACATGTGCAGTAGGACTCCACAATTGTATCCTGACGAATTACAATGTGGAGTTTGTGAGGCGTTTGTGTCTTCCGCATAGACCGCCAACACTTGGCATCAACTTTGAAGTTGTCATCTCCTTCTCCGTCCGAAATCCTAATTTCATGGATATATCCTTGAGTAAAATAATTCAGGCCTTTCTGGAGAACTCTCTTCGATAGAGTAGCGGCATTGGGCAAATAACTGATAGCAATAGTTTCAGGAATCCTTAAGAGAGAATCCATGTTGTTCGATTGACATGTGGTTGTTTCAGTGTGCCTGTGAGAACATTTGGGAGAGCTTGGGAGACCATAGCAACAGTAACAAGGTGTATTCTATCTTTACATTGTTTATTTACATTTCAATTCCTTTTCTTGTTTCCTTTTCATTCTTCTGTGGTGTCGTTCCTAATTGTCCTATAGTCTTCCCATTTTTCCCATCTTGATATGAATTTCTCCTCCTGTAACCTCAGCATATGTGTTATTCTCTCCATTTCTTGTATCTCCTCTACTATTCCTACCCATTGGTCCTTATCCTTAGTCGTGGATCTTCCTTGTACCACACTCTGGTTATTGCTTACCAATAGGTATATTACCACTAATTCGCAAAAACTGGAGAGACGCCGAGCATCGCGTTGTGCACGTGCCGCCATCTTGGCCCATCAGCAGGTATCTCCAGGCATGAAAAGAGAGTTGTATTCAGATGAAGGGAATTAATTAATTACTGTGATTAAGCCTTTTGATCTGTGACGATATCAGGCGTTTTAACACTGGCAGCCTGTCCAGTAGCAGAGGTCTAGAGTGTGGCGTGCCGCAAGGAAGTTGCCTAGGACCTTTGCTCTTCTCTGTATTTACTAATGACCTATCTTGGGCTACCAAATGTGCTACAACAGTTCTTTATGCAGATGATTCAACATTGTATTACGCGGCACCATCATGCAATGTACTTAATGAAGTTTTGAGTAGAGAACTTAAAGTTGTGCATGACTGGGTAGTATGTAATAGACTTGTCCTTAATATCTCCAAGACTAAATGTATTGTGCTGGGAACAAGGCACAGGTTATCTACAAATCCAAAGCTTAATTTAAACTTGTGTAATTCAGCAGTTCAACAAGTTGAAAGTACTAAACTCCTTGGAGTGATGCTGGATTGCACTCTGTCTTGGTCTCAGCATATTAATTATATTGTTTTAAAAATGGGAAGAGCAATTGGTATTTCCAGGAAATGTGCTTCTTTTGTTGCCCGTCCCCTTTTATGTCAGATAGTGCAAAGTTTAGTTTTATGTCATCTTGACTATTGCTCTGCGATGTGGTCATCTGCTGCCAGTGGTGACCTCAGGAAGCTCCAGGTGGTCCAGAACAGGGCAGCACGGTTGGTACTGGGCTGCTCACTAAGGTCTAATGTGAGCCGTATGCATGCCCGCCTCTCTTGGCTTAACGTTGAAAATAGATTGTCTTTTAATATACTTGTGCTGTTCAAGTTGGTCATGAGCAGTAAAACTCCTGTTTTTATACATAATCAGATTGTTTTTAGTAATACTGTGCACGAGCATTACACTAGAGGTTCCAGTAGTGGGCAGCTTGAATTGCCAGGTCCTAGAACCAGCGCTTTGGGGAGATCTTTTATTTTTAGAGCATTAACTCTGTGGAATGGCCTGCCTCGGAACCTCTGCTGCATTTACAGTAGATTCACTTTTAAAAAGAATCTTAAATTGTTTTTAAATTGTTTTTAACACTGTAAAGTAATTTTTTGTTTTTGTTTTACACTAATGTAATTTTAGCTATATTAATTGTTACAGTAGGTTCATTATGCATTGTGTGTACTGACTTTTAATAATTTTGTTTTTTGCAATAGTGATTGTTTTTGTGTGTTTTTTTGTGTGTGGACCCCAGGAAGACTAGCTGGTTGCTATCGCACCAGCTAATGGGGATCCCTAATCAAATCAAATCAAATCAAATCTTTGAAGAGTAACTTGGCTATCGCTTCTTCGTCACATCTTCACTTGTATCCAACTGGACTCTCACCGGCTGTTACTCTTTAATCGTATACTCTTTCAAATCCAGCCAGCCCAAGGTGATGGTGCATTTTCTTTATCAGATTAGCCCGTACAAAGGTCTCTCAAGTCAATAGATCTGACAGCCACAGAGAGAGAGCGAGAAAGATAAAGGGAAGTTGGTCAGTTTACAGAGAAGCTGATGATCGATGATGTGGTCTCTAGCATTGGTTCTCGTGCCGCTGCTTTTGCGGATCGAGGAGGTGACGACCGCCGAAAGGTGAGTGTAGGAGCCATTATGATGGTGGCATATTATTTTATTATTTGTAATATTATTGTTGGACACCTGGTGGTGGGTTTTAGATTTGACAGCACTGGTTAGGTATTTAGGGTCACAGGTGCAGTAATCAACTAGGACACAGGTAGTGAGGACTGAGGAGCACACCGTTCTTACCAGTAGCCCAGTAGCTCAGTAACAGAAGCTCAGCAGCTCAGCAACCAGAAGACAAGAAATACCAAATAAATATAGAATACCATATAATTTCTACAGAACCCACTCTAGCAATAAATTGAATGTACAACTGCAACTTCAGCAATAAACACCCCTAAACCTGGAATCACGACTGGACATCCATCATTGCTGTGTCTACTGCGTAAGATCACTCCCTACCATACCTGTGAAGTAACGGGCAAGAGAAAACAGGACATTGGAAATGGAAATTTGCCGTTACAGTGAGTCTGTGACGGAGCAGAGTTTGTGTGTCAATCAAAGCGCTTAATGAAGAACCATATAAAGGGCTTAGATGAAGAACCATATAAAGGGCTTAGATGAAGAACCATAAAGGGCCACCTTTTTTGGGCACAGGATCTACTTTGCTCTTTTTTCCCAGGCTGGAGACCTACAGTACCATCGCCAGCCAAGCAGACGGAGTTAAAATTACCTTTGAGTGTTAGTATAGGCTGTACATGCATTCTAACTATCTGGGGAGAAAAGCAGCATGCACATTGATATGATCAAATAATTTAAAAAAAATACGTATACCTTTAAAATGCAAATGTTTGCACTTGCTCCTCATTACTTCAGTTAATAATTAACCCTGTTTATAAATATGCGAAAGGATTATCAAAGACACTTAAAAAGCGGTAGCACTTTATAATACAGAGTCTAATTTCCCGGTACTTACAGTGTATGAATCATATGAATCCATACATATGAAAGGCTTCCCGGTTCCTACTGGTACTTTAATGTAGGTTCAGTGGAAGAAAACAAGACAACGAGGAACAAGGGAGTAACAAAAAGGGTATTTTGAATGTAACTTCCCGACATTTACCGTGTAATTTCCCGGAACGGTGTGACCTCCTCAAGTCAGTCGCCTACTATGTGGATGAAGTATTGACTGCATTCGGACTCGGAAGGTGCAGATGGGACTTGTTAATTGATTGTCACAAAGTAAATAAATTCCCTTTTGAAATGGTGACCGCTGTGTCATTTATGTTGTTAGACCTTTTTTTATTTGTATGTCAGCTCTTTGACTGCCAGAATGGAGTGGACTCAACCTTGATGACTTGGACTCGGACTAGGGTAATGGGGACTCGACTCAGGCTCTTCTTTGGTGACTCGGGCTTGGACTCGGACTTGAACACTGGGGACTATTTAGTGACTCGACTACAACACTGCTTGTGAGTTTGGCAGGCAAGCTTCAACCACACTCCACGGATTATGCTTGTGTCTTCCACTTCATTGTATGATTTTTAATAAGAACAAGTCAAGAAATGGGTCTATACTTTTTAAAATTTGCTCCTAGCAGGCATGTTCATCCAGGCTGCTCATAACAGGCAGGCTGAAGTAGCAAGCAAAACGTATTTATCTCAAGTGCACAGCTACGGAAGGCTTGTAGCCTACCGCCATCCGAGGACGAGATGTTTTTTTGTTCTGCAGGACTCAAATATTCGGTATGAATTTACAGTGTTGATCTCAGGTTATTTTATCTCTTCACGTTTAATTAATATTATGTTTTGGTTTTATTGTGTCTCTAGAAAGTGCTCACTTATGGAGATGTGCCATATGAATAAAGCTATAGCAGATAGTATGCCATGTAATATGCCATATAGTGTGCCATATGAATAAAGCTATAGCAGATAGTATGCCATGTAATATGCCATATAGTGTGCCGTATGAATAAAGCTATAGTCAAGTCAAGTCAGCTTTATTTATATAGCACATTTACAATGACTAAAAGCCTTTACAGGTAGGACATGATAAAAAACACATACAATGCAATAACAAATTAAATACACTAGAATTACATAAAATGGTATAGTACACTAAGAAAACAAGAGCAAGGTGCAATATAAAAGAGACAAGAAAATAGATTAAAAAAATCCAGAGTAACAGCAAACGTAGTGTACAGGCAGGCAAACTCTGGTCAAAGGCCGGGGGAAAGAGGTGCATTTTAAGCAGCGATGTAAAGGCCTCTAGGCTCTGGGCAGATCTTACAGTATGTGGGGAAGGCTGTTCCAGAGCCGGGGGGCAGCGAAGGCTCTGTCTCCCCTGGTTTTGAGCCTGATCCTGGGCACCTCCAGCAGCAGCTGGTCAGCAGACCTTAGAGCTCTGGATAGGGTGTGGTGGCGCAGGAGCTCAGCGAGGTATAATGGAGCCAGCCCATTTAGTGCTTTAAAATCAATGCGGAAACGGACATATGTATGCCATGTAATATGCCATATAGTGTGCCATATGAATAAAGCTATAGCAGATAGTATGCCACGTAATATGCCATATAGTGTGCCATATGAATAAGTTAGCAGGCAGAACAGAAACAATGTGCGCCGAAGAATAGTGAACCTCATGCATATTTGATGTCTGAACATTTGAAAAATTATTTAAAACTGTCAATATCTTAATGACATTTGCAAATGGATTATTGGAAAGAAAGTATCTTTACAGTAATATGGTGTCAAAGCTCAGTGTATTTGAAATACTGTGATAAAACCATTGCTTCTGTAATGCGTGTGCGTGTGTGTGTGTGTGTGTGTGTGTGTGTGTGTGTGTGTGTGTGTGTGTGTGTGTGTGTGTGTGTGTGTGTGTGTGTGTGTGTGTGTGTGTGTGTGTGTGTGTGTGTGTGTGTGTGTGTGTGTGTGTGTGTGTGTGTGTGTGTAACAGAGCGGAGTATGACTACTACAAATACCACAACATGACAGAGGTGAGGGTCAACCTGATTTATTATTTTCATACCGATTTATCTTCACAGATCAGTCTCAGCACCCACATACACATACGCACACACGCGCACACACACACATCTTTACATTAGACTATAACATCTCACACACACTCACATCTTTACATTAGACTTTAACATCTCACACACACTCACATATTTACATTAGACTTTAACATCTCACACACACTCACATCTTTACATTAGACTTTAACATCTCACACACACTCACATCTTTACATTAGACTTTAACATCTCACACAAACTCACATCTTTACATTAGACTTTAACATATCACACACACTCACATATTTACATTAGACTTTAACATCTCACACACACTCACATATTTACATTATACTTTAACATCTCACACACACTCACATGTTTACATTAGACTTTAACAGTGTCGTACAGCACCAGTTAAAACACATGTATAACTTGGACCCCCACAGATCACCTCCTGGATGGAGCAGATGGTGAAGGATCACCCCGCACTAGTGCGCTATGAGGACTATGGCACCACGTATGAGAAGAGGAACATCAGCGTGCTCAAGGTGCTGCAGATTGATTGATTGATTGATTGAAAACTTTATTAACAGATTGCAGAATGGGTACAGTACAGTACAGCTCAATACATACAATTGTTAAGGGGATGCAGACCAGAGAAAGACTTTCGTCTTGTTTACATCAGGGTCCCCCATTTTCAATTCATCGTAACATATGACATACATGACATACAGATAGACAGTACTGCTACATCTATACATTTATGACATACCAGATTTGCAAATACAGTACTGTTTGTGATACCAAAAGAGTCCAGAAAAAAATGTATATACATTTGACGTAGAAACTGTACATTGGATTGGGTAGGTGGGGGGGGGGGGGGGGGGGGGGGGGGCTGTACATTGGAGGTGGTTGGGTGGGTGGGGGGGTAGGAGTGGGGGGGGGGAGGTTGGGTATGAGGGGCGGGTGGGGGACACTGTACAACTGTACAAACAAAACTGTACATTGGAATATTGACAAGACCATACTTGGTAATTTACTGTACATTGGAGGGGGTTGTTAGGACATTTACAGGGGCCAGTTTCGAATTGCAGTCTCCCGTAGGTGTTTTTTGAGAGTGTTTTTGAAAGTGGGTAGTGATTCACATTCCTTTACAGCTTTTGGTAGGGCGTTCCACATTGATGTGGCATATTTGCGAAACGTGTTTAGTCCCTTGTTTGAGCCGAATCTGGGTTTAACATGATTTGTGGAGCTCCCTCTGGTGTTGTGATCGTGGTATTCACTGACCTTTGGGAAGTATTTTGACATGTACATGGGTACCTTGGTCGTGTAGTGTATCTTGTAGACCAGGCCCATTGCAAGTTGCTGTACTCTGTCGTCTACTCTAAGCCATCCTAGGTTGTCAAAGTGGGCAGGGGTGAGGTGGGTTCTAGGAGTAAGGTCAAGCAGTAGTCTGACCAGTTTGTTTTGAGATGTTTGTAATTTTGTTTTTAGCGCCTTTGAGGTGCTTTGGTACCATGAGGTGCAAGCATAGTCGTAGTACCCTTGAATGAGTGCTCCTGCCAGAGTCTTCAGGGTATTCTTGTTTACCAGTGAGGAGATCCGGTACAAGAATCGAGTTCGTTGGTTGACTTTTTTTATTACATTGGATGCCATTTTGTCACAGGAAAGATTTGCCTCTAGGATGGAACCCAGGTAGGTAATATCTTCTTTCCTTGTGACAATATTGTCACCCACTGTAACTGAGAAGCCGTCGGTCTTGCTGAGTTTGTTATTTGAACCGAAGAGAATGGACTCTGTTTTGCCCATGTGTAATGATAGTTTGTTATCAGCGAGCCATATGCAGATTTTGCCTAGTTCTGAGCTGAGGGTTTTTTCAACCTGTAACTTGTTCTTGTCAGAGACCAGCAGGGCTGAGTCATCCGCAAACAGGAACAAGTTGCAGTAACAAGCTGACGACATGTCATTTGCATAAATTAGGAACAGTAGCGGACCTAGTATATGCTTCCTTGTGGAACACCACAGCTTACTGTGAGGGGGGGGGGGGGGGGGGGGGGGGGGGTACCGTTTACCTCCACCATCTGCTCTCTCCCCTCCAGGTAGGATTGCATCCAGCTCACTGATAGACTATCAAAACCAATTGCTTTTAGCTTGTCAATCAGAATGGTGTGATTGACAGTGTCGAAGGCCTTTTGTAGGTCCAGCATGACCATGCCGCAGTATTTGCCCGCGTCCACCCTCTTGTTTGATGTGGTCGTTTAAATAGAGAAGGCATGTGTCAGTGGAGTGGGATGTTCTGAAGCCAGATTGGGAATTCGTAGATTCGATTTTTTTCCGCGATGGTATTTTTCAACCTGTTCGTATAAAAAATGTTTCCATTACAGCTGCCCCACTCTTAAAGGAAAACTCCAACATTTTGGGAAATTAGCTTATTTGCCCATCTACCCTGGAGTTAGACAAGAAGATACATACCGCTGCTGTCGGGACAAAAACCTCATAACTCCAAAAACCCAACTTTTCAGCAGATGAAAAAAAACGAACACAGATTTGAGGGTGAATAGAGTGTAAGAGGTTTAGACAGATGATCGGTTTAATGCTTTCCCCATTGTTACACACACACATATGGAGGATGATCTACGGAGTTGATTTATATAATAAAAAAAAATAAAAAAAATGGAGTTATGAGGTTTTGTCCCGACAGCAGCGATACCTTTTTTCTTCTCTGTGCATGCAGTAGGAGTAGGAAGACGTGCACCGTTAGCCTAGCCACGAGGAAGTAGGTTCCTCCATTAGCCTAGTTCCCAACGTCTTCCTACTCCTACTGCATGCACAGAGAAGAAAAGGGTATGCATCTTCTTGTCTAACTCCAGGGTAGATGGCAAATAAGCAAATTTGTGTGTGTGTGTGTGTGTGTGTGTGTGTGTGTGTGTGTGTGTGTGTGTGTGTGTGTGTGTGTGTGTGTGTGTGTGTGTGTGTGTGTGTGTGTGTGTGTGTGTGTGTGTGTGTGTGTGTGTGTGTGTGTGTGTGTGTGTGTGTGTGTGTGTGTGTGTGTGTGTGTGTGTGTGTGTGTGTGTGTGTGTGTGTGTCACGTGTCTGTGTCTGTCTGTCTGTCTGTCTGTCTGTC